>NC_140182.1:99804735-100397576 GCF_963971535.1 Notolepis coatsorum | reverse complement strand
TATGGGGGTCTGGGAGGCTGAACGCAGCCATATTCAAGGGGCCCATGTTAGTGCATTGTTGTGATATCAGATATGCATCCACCCTTATGCACAAGCGCATTACAATGATACATTCTAAACACCCTAACCCTAAGTAAAATAAAAAAAATTAAAACAGTAGCAGCCCAAACATACCTGTACTTACTTACTTACTTAGGCCTTTAAATTCCCAAAGGAACATAGGCCATCGACGAAGCTCCTCCATCCTCTTCGGTCTTGTGCCCTCTGCTCCAGATCTTGCCAGGACAGCCCTTCTTTCGTCATCTCCTGTTCTGTGGTTCTTCTCCAGGTGGTTTTCGGTCTGCCTCTCGTCCTCCTGCCCTGTGGGTTCCATGTCAGCGCCCGCTTTGTGATTGATTTCTTTCTTTGTGTGACCTATCCACTTCCACTTCCTCTTCCGGATTTGAATTTCTATTGTGTCCTGTTTGGTGAGTTCCCACAGGTTGGCGTTAGAGATGGTGTTGGGCCAGTATATTCCCAGGAGGCATCTGAGGCACCGGTTGGTGAAGGTCTGTAGCTTGTTGAGTATAGTGGTGGTGGTTTTCCAGGATTCTGAGCCATATAGTAGAGTGGTCTTTATGTTTGAGTTGAAGATCTGTAGCTTGGTCTTGAGTGACAGGTTTCTTGCCTTCCAGATAATGTTTAGCATGTTGAATGATGTCCTTGCCTTTCCAATCCTGGCTTGGACATCATCTTCCGTACCCCCTTCCACAGAA
The DNA here is from genome assembly GCF_963971535.1 of Notolepis coatsorum. Classification (NCBI taxonomy): domain Eukaryota; kingdom Metazoa; phylum Chordata; class Actinopteri; order Aulopiformes; family Paralepididae; genus Notolepis; species Notolepis coatsorum. The sequence continues at coordinate 100,396,821 of NC_140182.1, read as the reverse complement.
ATTATGGTTCCAAGGTAAGTGAAGCTGTTTACATCCTCTAATGGGTTTTGTTCCATGGTTATGGGTGTGTTGTTCTTGCTGTTGATACGCATTACTTTGGTTTTGGATGAGTTTATTTTGAGCCCGAGCAGAGCAGCAGTTTCTTCCAGTTTTCCCGATTTTTCCTGCATCTGTTTATGTGTGTGAGCCGGTAGTGCCAGGTCATCAGCGAAATCCAGATCTTCCAGCTGCTCTGTACCCTTCTGTTTCATCAACATGACAAGAGAGGGGGAACAGAGGATAAAGCAAAGGCTTTGGGGGAACGTGGACAATACCAATATACAGATAGCTGATGTACCATCATTAGAATTGCAGGGAAAATGATAAAACACTGCATAAACCAAAACAACATTACAGCAATTAATGTAATGTAACGTGCGTGTGTGTGTGTGTGTGTGTGTGTGTGTGTGTGTGTGTGTGTGTGTGTGTGTGTGTGTGTGCGTGCCGTGCGTGTGCGTGTGTGAATGCGTCTCTTGTTGGCTGTTGCGCAATTGTGTGCAGGGGCATTTAATATATCTGTGGCTTGACAGTATGACAGATAATTTAGGCATACAAGTTGAATTGCAAAGTGTTTTTTATGGCTCTCATGGGGGAGTGTGTGACGTGAAAAAACACAACACCATTCTGGAGAGTTATGCTAGCACTTGTGAATTACACACTTAGTCCACTACGGATAACGGTTATGGTGTAGGAAAAGGACACGTAAGTATGAAGGTGTGGTTGAGGTGCACTGCCTGCATGAGTGTTGAGTGTTAACCCCAAACAAAAGATTCCAAAACTGACGGCCAGACCAATGACATAGGGACCCAACCCCAGGAACTAACGAGTGGAGGCCTCTCTCTCTCTCTCTCTCTCTCTCTCTCTCTCTCTCTCTCTCTCTCTCTCTCTCTCTCTCTCTCTCTCTCTCTCTCTCTCTCTCTCTCTCTCTCTCTCTCTCTCTCTCTCTCTTTCTCTCTTTCTCTCTCTCGGACTATGACACTATGAATCATCAGCCAGGCTCTAGGGAGGTACCCATAATGATGTGTCTGAAAGGGGCCCCCCATGCCTGGGGTAAGCCATAGCAATCATCGGTCAGACATCCAGAGCTCCCTAACCCTAACTGTTACAAAGGGTCAGATTAAACCGAATATATATATTTATTGTTTGATATCCCTTGTATAATATTTGTATATCGTTTGATATCCCTTGTATATTATTTGTATATATACACGGAATATCCCTTTACCTGCGTACAAACCAGAGTAATATACGCTCTCCTATTGGACACCCCCCCCCAGGCTCCAGACAGTCTCGTACTCAGACAGGTGCAGTGGGCGAGTTTGGGACATGTTGGAACATGTCTTTGGCAGTGTAGTGATTCAGGACCAGAGTGACCAGGTTGGAACTATATTGTCACTTAAGTATAAATACGGTGCAGGTGTAAACAGCAGTAGTTCATCAAGTAGTTCAAGTTCAGTGTCCAAGCCTTCACCACGCATACAACGTGCAGTGAAGTGAGCAACCTTGCATCTAAATAGAGCGTTTAGAACATGTGCGAATAGAATAGTAAAAGTGTCAGAGTTTAGCGCAGTAACGTTGAGTTCGACTTATTCTAATGTGAAGTAATAGTCTATCATTTATAGTGTATCGTGCGGCTACAGTTCTTCAGTGACCAGCATCACCACCGGTTCGTCGTGTATATAGCTAGTGCACTTATCCAGGCTGGGCGGCCTAAACTCGTGCCCCCACCCGAGGAGTCCTAGACGAGAACTGTTGGATATGTACACCGGAGAACCTACACCGGCGACTGCAGAACCATTTCTGGTTGGATTATATTGCTTTGGGACCGTGACCGCTGGAGCAGAGAACCGTCGATCCCACTGTCGTTTGGGATCTACCCCCCGTGAGGATCATCACTCGAGCCCGCCTCTAGGAAGAGGCTGGCTAGCTGTCTTCCATGCTGTCGAGCATACTGGATTATAGCTGTTGCTTTGTCTACTGATCAAGGGAGTACATGCACTGGCTCCTGTATCTGGAGCCTCGTTACTCCTTGTTGACCCAGACTTTGTACCCGAACATTCCTCTACCCCTGCCGGCCTTACACCCGGAGGGAACCCCCCAGTGTCTCCAGCTGGTACTAGTGTGCCCTATGTAATTGCTATACCACAGGTGGCGTCAGTTTAGACCCATCCTAGTATTCATACTATTCTCATTGACTTACGCTCTTGACTGACTTTACGTGTGTTCTTCGCCATACAAGCGCGAGCCTAATTCTCAATCTGTAACCTAACGTTGCTTAATAATAATAAATACCCTCCAAATAGTACTTTATGTGTCAATGCCGTATTCTTGTGTGGGTGTTCACCATATATATTCATGTACTGTATGGCCAGTAATTAAAGTACATAACTAGTAGTGGTTTAATATATCATACTCTTTAATACAGTCAGGGAATTGTACCCCTCAGTTACAATTGGTCCTTCGAGCCGGAGGGTATCAGTGTAATATTTAATATAATATTGATATTAACCATGGCCAGCGGTGAACACTCCCCAAGCGGCTCTCCCAAGCTAGAACGCCCGCAGCGCAAACGTCAGCCACCTCCCTATCTGGAGGAATACGCTGTCGTTCTAACACCTAGTCTATCTAAACAGACGTTAAATACGGATAAAGCGGATAGTCAAAGCATGTCAAATCCTATCGACCAGGCGACCCTGCCAGTAGAGACCCCAGTGGGCTCTCATGAAACTGACCAAGCTCACGGGGGGGACCAGGTGGGACATGACATGACTATACCTCCAGACAACGTCAACGGGATAGTCCCCGGAGAGCTCCAGGATAAAGAAAGCGCTCCAGGGACAGAACCCGACACACAACCAAGAGAAGAGAAGCGCGCCCAGGAGATGGACCTCGGGGCGCGCCAGGAGAACAGATCTCCAACGAGCTCTGTCAGAAGCCGATCACCTCCGTCAGTGTCATCCCCCAGCCAGGCGGACCAGATACTGGCGCAAGCCTTGATCGCCACACTGGCAGCCTCCACCGAAAGAGACCGACTTCAGGGTGAACGCGACCGGCTTCAAGCAAAGACGCTTAGTGAGCGCGAACACTCCGCAACGGAAAGAGAGCGCCTCCACGCGCAACAAGCAAGCGAGCGCAAACAATCTGCAGCGGAACGAGAGCGCCTTCACGCGCAACTCCAAGCGCAAGCCCTTAGTGAGCGCGAACACTCTGCCATGGAAAGAGAGCGCCTTCAGGCTCAACAGACGAGCGAGCGCGACGAACGAGAGCGCCTTCACGAGCAACTCCAAGCGCAAGCCCTTAGTGAACGCGAACACTCTGCAACCGAACGAGAGCGCTTCCAGGCGCAACAAAGGAGTGAAGACGACCGCATAAGACTGGAGGAGAGACGCCTTCAGACGGAGGAGAGACGCCTTCAGACGGAAGAGAACATTGAAAGAGACCGCGCCAATGCACAGCGCGACGCCGCCAATGCACAGCGCGACGCCGCCAATGCACAGCGCGACGCCGCCAATGCACAGCGCGACGCCGCCAATGCCCAGCGCGAAGCAGAACGCGACGCCGCCCATGCCCAGCGCGAAGCAGAGTGCGACCGGCTGCAGGCGCAGATGATAGAACAATTGATTGCCAGGGCGACACCCCCTCTCTCCGCACGGAGCTCCCGGAGATCATCACGACAAGGGTCTAGGGCACCTTCCCCTACCCGACGAAGCGACCCGGGACCCGGCCAACAGGAGGATCCTGTCTACGTCTCCGACTCCCCTACCCGACGAAGCGACCCGGGACCCGGCCAACAGGAGGATCCTGTCTACGTCTCCGACCCCCCTCCCCGACCGGTCCATACGAGACCCAGCCACCGGGAAGAACCGGCCTACGTAGCCGAGAGACTGACTAGAAGACTCCAGGACCTAGAAGAGGAAGAGGAAGAGGAGAAAAGTCAAGCCCACCAGCAGCAACGTACTCGGGACCAGGAGGCCCAGTACAGCCCCGACGTCAGCCCCGAGTCACTGCGCTACAAACCCCCGACCCAACTCACGGGTGAGTTTGACGTACAGTCAGCACCGAGGAACAGCACCTGGGTACCCGGCCTCCGGTACCCACCGAGTACCAACCCACGACAACACGTACGGGGAGACTCGCCCAGGAGGCCTCTTCCCCTACGCTCACCAATGTGCCGGCATCGTACCTTGGCACACCGATGTTCCCAGACTTTACGCACGAGGACAGAGCACAGTACACGGAATTACGGATGTGCTTGGAGACTATGATGTCCGACGTCCCTGATGAGTCGTACAAATATGCCATCCTCCTCAAGCACCTCAAGGTGCCCAGAGCGCATAATATAGCGCTGGCATATTCCAACTCAAGCACCCCATACTCCGCGGCTCTAGTGGCCCTCGACCAGCGTTATGGACCCATATGGGACTACGTGATACAAGAAATAAGAGATATCGACCGCCTCCCCCCAGCCAAAGACAATAGTGTCAGAATGCAGGTAGGTGAATTCCAATGGGTGAAGGCAATCACAGAGACAGAGAGTGTTTACTCTTGAACAGGTTCGACTTTAATAGTAAGAACACAGAGTAAATTCTAAGAGAGAACAAGTGCTAAAAGCACAAGTGGAAAATAAGGTAAATGGGAGCTTATTGGAGGTCCAGAGTAGAACCGTCCGCGTTATCCCCGAACGCAATTAGTGAAGACCTGACAATGGACAAGCAGAAGAGAGGTATGTTACATAGACACCAATACCAACATTCCACACACACCCCCGTGACAGCCAATCAGGAACCACCCCTAAGTGACAGCACTAATTGACAGGGAAATGACAGGTGATAAGCCCAGTGACATATGCCAGGAATGTGGGTGGTCACCGACCGAGGTCGGTGTCCAGAACGTAACAGTACCCTCCCCCGACGAACGGCACCAGACGTTCACCTAGGAGCCTCGGGATTCAGCCGCCGGAAATCAACGATCAGGCTGGGATCTAAAATATCCCTTTGAGGCACCCAAGAACGCTCTTCTATCCCGTACCCCTCCCAATCCACCAAGAACTGAAACCCCCTACCCCTCCGCCTACAACCCAGTATCCTCCGCACCGTGTAAATGGGTTGACCGCCAATAAACCGGGGCGGAGGAACCACAGGCAGTGGCGGGGCCAAGGGCGATGAGAGGAATGGCTTCAACAGGGACACATGAAACGTCGGATGAACCCTCATAGAGCTCGGAAGTCGTAGCTTGTAAGCCACTGGATTAACCCGATGAATCACTTTAAATGGTCCTATAAAGCGAGGAGCCAGCTTCTTGGATTCCACCCGGAGAGGGAGATCCCGGGTGGAAAGCCAAACCCGCTGCCCTGGACGGTAAACTGGAGCCGGACGACGCTTACGGTTAGCCTGCCATTGGGTACTAACCGAAACCTTCTGTAGCGCCTTCTGAACCTGTTTCCACGTCCTGCGACAGCGAGCCACATGTGCCTGGGCCGAGGGCACCTCCGCCTCCTGCTCCTGCTCGGGAAACAGAGGAGGTTGAAAACCATACTGGCACTGAAAGGGAGACATACCGGTAGAAGAGGAGAGAAGGGTATTATGCGCGTACTCAGCCCAAGCCAACCTCCTACTCCACGTTGCCGGACTACCGGCAACGTAACATCTCAAGACCCCCTCCAAATCCTGGTTGACCCTCTCCGTCTGCCCGTTCGACTGTGGATGGAACCCAGACGACAGACTGACAGAGGCGCCGAGGCCGGCGGCAAACGCCTTCCAGAACCTGGAGGCGAACTGAGGACCCCGGTCCGACACGATATCTACTGGCAGCCCGTGGACCCGAAAGACATGCTGTATAATTAAATCAGCAGTCTCCCGGGCCGAAGGAAGCTTGGGGAGAGGGACAAAGTGAGCCGCCTTAGAGAACCGATCCACCACCACCAAGATGGTGGTGAATCCGTCCGAAAGGGGAAGACCAGAAATAAAGTCCAGAGATATGTGTGACCAGGGTCGTTTAGGAATAGGAAGTGGTCGGAGGAGACCCGCCAATGCCCGTCGAGAGGTCTTACTACGTGCGCACACCGGACAGGCCGCCACAAAGGAACGCGTATCCCCCTCCACTGTCGGCCACCAGAACCTCCTACGGATAAATTCCAGGGTCCTGGTTGCCCCTGGGTGGCTGGTGAGGGATGACGCATGTGCCCACTGTAGCAAGCGTGAGCGCGCCACCTTGGGAACATACGACCGTCCCGGAGGACCCCCACCAGGATCGGGCTCCCGCGTTAGCGCCGCCCTTACCACCTTCTCTATGCCCCAAGACACGGGTGCCAAAATCAAGGCCGGTGGAATAATGGGATGGGGCTGCTCCTCCCGACCCGGAAGATCAAACTGGCGCGACAACGCGTCAGGTTTGATATTCTTGGAGCCGGGTCTATAGGAGATGGTATATCGAAATCGTGTGAAGAACAACGTCCACCTGGCCTGGCGAGCGTTAAAGCGTTTAGCCCCTTGGATGTAAGCCAAGTTCTTATGATCAGTCCAAATAATGAAAGGATGTGCCGCCCCCTCTAACCAATGTCTCCACTCCTCCAGTGCCAATTTGATCGCCAATAACTCCCGATTACCCACGTCGTAATTACGCTCGGCTGGTGACAGACGGCGAGAAAAAAAAGCACACGGGTGCACTTTCCCATCCTTTAAGCATCTCTGAGAGAGCACCCCCCCCCACCGCGACGTCAGAGGCATCCACCTCCACAATGAACGGAACCTCCGCGTCATGGCGGATCAATACAGGAGCGGATGTAAAACGACGTTTAAGATCGCAGAAGGCCGACTCAGCCCTAGGCGACCATTCAAAGCCAGGGAGAGAGGCCTTAGTGAGAGCTGTTAAGGGATTGGCTAAGGCGCTAAAATTGCGAATAAAGCGCCTGTAAAAATTTGCAAAGCCCAAAAACCGTTGTAACCCCTTGAGCGACGAAGGCCGTGGCCAGTCCAAAACTGCACTCACCTTGGCTGGATCCATGCGCAGATCGCCCTTCGTCAACACAAAGCCCAGGAAGGACACGGTGTCCGTGTGAAACACACACTTCTCAGCCTTAACGAATAGTTGATGCTTGAGGAGACGGTCTAGCACCTCCCGAACGTGCATTTGGTGTTGCACCACATTGCGAGAAAAAATCAGGATATCATCTAAGTAGACAAACACCGACACCCCAATCAAGTCTCGCAGCACGTCGTTAACCAGGGCTTGGAAGACTGCCGGAGCATTAGCCAAACCAAAGGGCATGACCAAATACTCATAGTGCCCATTGGGTGTGTTAAATGCAGTCTTCCACTCGTCTCCCTCTCTAATCCTGACCAGGTTGTATGCATTACGTAAGTCAAGTTTAGAAAAGACCTGTGCCCCCTGTAAGCACTCAAAGGCCGTGTCCATGAGGGGTAAAGGATATCGGTTCTTGATGGAAACGTCATTCAATCCCCTATAATCAATGCATGGGCGCTGATCCCCATCCTTTTTATCAACAAAGAAGAAGCCAGCACCGGCAGGGGAAGTGGAAGGGCGTATGTGCCCCGCAAGCAATGCCTCCTCTATGTAGGTGTTCATGGCCAAGGTTTCGGGGCGTGAGAGAGAGAACATTCGCCCGCGAGGCGGGGAGGTACCGGGTAGAAGATTAATGGGACAGTCGTATGATCTATGAGGCGGAAGTGCTTTAGCACGCGTCTTGCTAAAAACGTCCGCCAGGTCCCAATAGATCTCAGGCACCCCTATTAAATCGGGATTAGAGGGTAGATCAGAATCTGCCACGCTCCCCACCATCCTGGAGAAAGAGGGAGGAGACAAAAGAGAAGAGGGGGGGGAGACAAGGGTTTGGGCAAACTCCCGCTGACGATCGACTTGACGTCGGCCGCCGTTGAGAGTTCACCCGTGCTCCAATTAATGACACGAACACATGACGACAACCAGGGATGACCCAACACCATGACAGAATGGGGGGAAAAGATGACAAAAAATTTAACCCATTCCCACTCCCCACCCTCCACCCGGATGTGTAAGGGAACTGTGCGCTGGGTGACGCTCCCACTGCCCAGAGGCCGACCGTCCAGGGCATAAACTGGTAAGGGAACCCCTAAATCCTCCACTGGGGTTCCCCACTCCTTCACCAATCCCACGTGAATAAAATTGCCCGCCGCCCCTGAGTCAATGAGAGCCTTAGTTCCCCTAATGTCACCCCCACAGTTGATCGCCACCTCAAAAAATGTACGAGAATCCGTGGTTTTGGCAGGAATGAGCCCACCTGCTGGCGCCTTTTCGAAGCCCGACGGCGCACCTTCCATCCCCGATTGGCGCCGAGCCGATACAGCCTGGACCCGACAGCTGCCGAAGCGGTGACCGGTGCGGCCGCACCGGAAGCAGCGTCGCTCTTTGATGAAGCGCTGCCTCTCGTCGTCCGAGAGCGACAGCGCTCCAAGCTGCATGGATTCATCACCCAGTGGCCCACTCGTGTAATGCATGGAATTATCAACACCAGGAGAAGAAGGAAAACATACCTGTGGCTGGGTGTTGTTGACATGCTCCTTCTCCCTCTCCCGGTGCCGATTGTCCATCTTGATGGTGGTGTTGATCAGCACTTCCAGCTGCTCGGGGATCTCACGCGCGGAGAGCGCATCTCGCATCCGCGCTGAGAGTCCCCTGACGAACAGAACCACGCAGACGTTCTCCGCCCAAGCTGTCTCCCGAGCCAAGATCCGAAAATTGATAGCATAAGCTGCGACCGTGCGGAGGCCCTGCCGGCAGTCGAGAAGACGACCACCAGCCTCGAAGATCGAGAGTACCCGGGAAGTATCGAATACTCTTCTCAATTCCCGGGTAAAGGCGTCCAGACTGTCGCAGATTATCGCCCCTGCCTCTAATTCCGCCGTAGCCCAGGAGAGAGCTTGACCGGTGAGCAGTGTGATAATATACGCTACCTGCGCTGTCGCCGATGGAAATGATCGTGGTTGCAGCCGGAAAACGAGTAGACACTGGGTGATGAATTCCCGACAACCATCCGGTGATCCGTCATAGCGAGCGGGCGCCTGCAGATGTGGTTCGCGGTACCGCTCCTGGACCCCGAACACCCCCCGACTCTCCTCTGCGTGGAGCGCTGCTTCTCCCGCCGCTGACTGAACACCAGCCACTCCTTCTTGGGCTTGTCGGGCTGTGGCCAACGCCGACTGCGCCACCGCTTGGGATGATCCGACGACCCCATTGAGTCGGATTAACTCGGCGCTGACCAGCTGCTGATGTTCCTCCATCCGTGTCTGGGCTGCTCCCTGCGTCCGGAGCATCTCCATGATGGCCTCCATGGAATTCTGATGGTCAGGTCTTCTGTCAGAATGCAGGTAGGTGAATTCCAATGGGTGAAGGCAATCACAGAGACAGAGAGTGTTTACTCTTGAACAGGTTCGACTTTAATAGTAAGAACACAGAGTAAATTCTAAGAGAGAACAAGTGCTAAAAGCACAAGTGGAAAATAAGGTAAATGGGAGCTTATTGGAAGTCCAGAGTAGAACCGTCCGCGTTATCCCCGAACGCAATTAGTGAAGACCTGACAATGGACAAGCAGAAGAGAGGTATGTTACATAGACACCAATACCAACATTCCACACACACCCCCGTGACAGCCAATCAGGAACCACCCCTAAGTGACAGCACTAATTGACAGCGAAATGACAGGTGACAAGCCCAGTGACATATGCCAGGAATGTGGGTGGTCACCGACCGAGGTCGGTGTCCAGAACGTAACAAATAGAGCATTGGATGACCTCTCTATCAAGGTACAGTCCCTGGTAGGGATGCTGGGGTCCCAAAAGGAGAAAGGGAGATATGAACTATATGCTAACTCTAATGTGGAACGAATACTAGAGAAGCTCCCTCCAGCCCGCCAAGAGCGCTTTCGGCGGCAGAGAGACCACCGTGATCCCGACGGTCCCGAGCCATCCCTCCTAGACCTGGCCGCCTTCCTCGCGAGGGAAGTCAGCAGCCTACGACTGGACACGTTCGTGTGGAGTGGACCAAGCCCAAGAGATGGACCTCGGAGATCTAATGATAACCGCCGGTCAGTGACTGTTATGCACCAGGCCGAGTCAGTGCCGCAGCACGAGAACCACAGCAACCCCCCGACCAAGGGGGAGTGGAAGATTGAATGCCAGTACTGTGAAAAGGAACATCGGCTGTATCAATGTGACACTTTCAAGAAGCTGACCACTGACGAGGTGAGTCAGTGGATCAAAGCCAACCGCCGCTGCTTCCGCTGCGCGCGCAGCCATATGGCAGCTGAGTGCCGTTTAAAGAAGAAATGCAGCAAGTGCGACGGCGCCCACTTGGAGGTCCTGCACGACATCAACAAGCGTCCGCCAGGAAACCAAAGTGGGCCCGTCACGGTGATGTATCAGGCCGAGGCGATAGCACCACTACCGAAGATCCATAGGACCGCCCCCTGGTGTCCTGACTGCTACAGCAGACACTGGGAGTCACGGTGCTACTCGCACCATATAGATTCTGTGGCACCACAGACAGGTGACAACCCCCCGGCAAAGGAGGTATGGAAGATCGACTGTACGTACTGCCGCGGAGGACACTGGCTGGACCAGTGCGACGTGTTCCCGAAACTGACCATTGCCGAAATGGAGCAGTGGATTGCGTCTGACCCCCCACAAGCCGGTCACCGCCGATTCCTGTGCGAGGATAACATGAGAAGAATAGCCCGACGAGGCAACCGACCAACAGGAGTGCTCCACATAGACCCCAAGCATAGCGGGACCCCCCGAGTGCTCATCAAAGTGGTCAGAGTGCTCCTGAGCTACGAGGACAAGGTCCTGGACACTTACGCCGTCCTAGACGATGGGTCTGAAAAGACTCTCCTCCTCGCTTCCGCCGCAGCCCAGTTGGGCCTGCGGGGTGCCAAAGGAACAATGACAATCCGTACCATTAGAAGAGACCAGAAGGGAGAGGAAACGGGTAGCACGCGTGTGCTGGAGCTCCTGGTCAAATAAGTAAAAAAACGGATGAATAAAGACCCGAAAAGAAATAAAAAATGGAGATGCAATCAAGGAACAAGGAGGAAACAAGGAATGAGAAGAAGAGAGAAAATGAGGGATCTCTGAGAAGGGAGAATCTGAAGATACAAAATCCCCGTCGCGAGGGAGAGAGGGACCAGGTGGAAGGAGGAGGTGGGCCGGCCGCGCTCGACAGGGAAGTGCCAGGATGGGCGGTCTGCATGCAGGCCGAGATATTGGCATATATGAAAACAATGATGAAAACAATGACGGACGCAATATTGGCGGATATATGCAGACAATTACGGACACGATAAGGACCGATGTCGGGAGGCTGGGGGAGGAATTGAAGACGGAGCAGGAGGATATCGGGGGAGAAATGGATGCGGGACTCGAAGCGGTCAATGAAAAGATGGTGGAACAGGGTGAGAGCGTGGCGACGTTGGAAGGGAGAACGGCAGAGGCGGAGGAATGGGAAATGAAGATACACAAAGTACTGACAATTGCAATTCTATAACAAGAAAAAATGAAGTTAAAGCTGACGGACATGGAAGGGAGACCGCGGAGAAATAATACCCGGTTATGGAGATTGGAGGACGGAGTGGAAAGGGAGTATATGGCCCTGTATGTGGTGATGGAGATTCAGAGAGCCCACGGGGCGCTTGCGCCGAAGCAGCCCGCTGGCAGGCCCCCCGAGAGCGGTTACTATTAACTTTTTGAGATTTGAGGTGAAGGAAATGATAAGGAGACGTGAAGGAAGAGACGAGGTGAGACACGGGGAGGCGAACGAGAGGAGTACATAAAGAACGGATTAACCACCCCAGCTATAGACAATAATGCCCAATGGAACACATACACGAATGCGCACTATAAACACTGCAGATGGAAATAATTAGGAGGGTAAATATACAACACATAGAATAATTGGAGGAGTAAACATGCTACGCACAGAGAATGGAGAACTATAATCACACAGAGGTTTACACACATTGGACTGGGATGAAGGAGAGTCAATGGAACATGGGACTCGAATCACGGGAGGACTGGAAGGTGGGGGTCTCGGAACAGGAGGAAAAGCAGACAGAGAACTTTGACCAGGAGTTCTAGCACAATAGACAACACTAATGTTGGACAATTATAGTGAGAGGAAGGGGGGCCAAGACATCAGGCACCCCTCGCCACTAGGCAGAGCCCTCTCAACAGGAGAGCCAATACTCTGCACCTACCAGCAGGGGAGAGGGGGAGACACATGGATCCCCCGTGCACCTTGGGAGCGATTTATGTAAAGTATATATGTTTTAAATGTGCACATGGACAAATATGAAGGACAAGAATTCAAAATGTTGGACATGAAGAGAGGCTTGGAGAACCTCCTGCGGGGGGTATCTTAGTCTCTGGGGGGGGGGGGGGCTTCTCCAGTAGGAGGGCTGATCCCCCTCCAAACCGCCAACCGGGGAAAGAGTGTGCTTATTGTATTGTTAGTTTCATTTGTGTGTGGTGATGTCGGTGACATGGGAGGTACAATGGGTTTCCTGGGGTCCTCGGCCATCGTGCCTGGGCGGTCAGGTGTCGGGACCGGGGGGGCACCGGGCTTGGCGTCGCGGGGGGTCGGGGGGCCATTGAGGCGTGGTGCTTAGACCTTCTGCGGACCTGGGCTTGGGGCTCTAGTGGGCCAGGGGCCTGGCGGTCGGGCGGGGGTGGGTGGGGGCTCTGGGGGCTCGGCTCGGCGCATGGTGGACCAGGATATGGGGGTGTTCTATCTCTCAGGGAGGAGGGAGGGGTCTCTCACAGGGGGATCAGAGAGGCTGGACTTTGCCTGGCGGGGCCCTGAGCGTTGGGGGGCCGATGGGCGTGGGGTGGGGCTCTCGGGGGCATGGGGAATAGCGGGCTTGGCTCGGTGGGGGGGAGTCCCCTATCCTTTCCTCTACTGGGCCTGGCCCAATTGATTCAAGGGACCCGTGTCGATGGGGGCCCGGCTACGGGCGCAGCGGCCTAAGATATGGGGGGCGCCAATGGGCTCAACTCAGGGGGGTGGGGGTCAGCGTTTAGGCGGTTTGACCTGGAAGAGTGGGATCCCGTGGGTTGTGGGTTGGTTGTGCGTGGGGTGGGGGGCTTGGTGGCATGGGAGGTAGCGGGCTTGGCTCGGTGGGGGGGAGTATTGCCCCTCGCCCCTCTACTGGGTCGGGCCCAATCAGATTCAAGATGCCCGTGTCGCTGAGTGCTGGACCCCGCGTGGGACGGACCTGGGATGCGGGGGAGCCCGGTTTCTAGGGGGGGAGGGTGGGAGGTTCCTCTGGCGGGGGTCTGGGAAGATGAGCGCAGCCGAGCTCAAGGGGCCTACATCATTGTACTGTAGTGTTATTGATGTTATTGTATATGTTGTGTTGTATGTCTATGAGTGTTCAATAAAAATGTAAGTAAAAAAAAAAAAAAGAAGAGACCAGAAGACCATAAAGGGTGAAAATGTCTCCTTCAAGATAGCAGCGATCGAGCAGCCCGAGAAGCAGTATAGCATCACCAACGTCTTCACCAGCCACGACATAGGCCTGTCACAGTACACCTACCCCATCCCACAGCTGATGGCGAAGTACGTGCACCTACGTCAACTACCTATACCGCTTATCGACGGCGCCACACCGACCCTGCTCATAGGCTCCGACCACGCGGACCTCATTCTCCCAATTGAGGCGGCCCACATCGGACCCAAAGGATGGCCAGTCGCGGTTCAGACCCGACTGGGGTGGACGCTCCAGGGCCCCCTCTACGGACTTGACAGTCAACCCACGTCTACACGCTGCCTGCACACAAAGGTGAGCGACACCGGCCACTCTCTCGTACAGCCCGTTGAGAGGCTATTGACATTAGACGAGAGGCCTGTGAGAGAACCGTGGGCCCAAGAAGAGGGAGTTCCGAACTCCACCCCCCTCAGCTGCGCTCCAAGCGACGTAGCTGACCTCAAACCCAGCACCCCAAGCGACTTCTTGATGGGGCGGCCGGAACCGGCCCCTCCTCAGACGGGGTACAGACCGAACAAGAGGAACAGACGGAGGATGTGGAGACACAGCCAAGCACAGATCAACCAGTCTCAGGCCCGCTTCCTCCTAAGCTCCCTACCATCCATTCCAGCCCGTCAGAAGCGGGTCAAGGACAGGGACAACTTAAAAGTGGACACAGTCGTTATGATCATAGACCAGTCACTACCCCGAGCTGCATGGCCGGCCGGCCGCGTAAGCAAAGTGATCACTGGTGCCGACGGAAAGGTCAGAGCGGCAGAAGTCATTGTCCAGGGACGGACCTACACCCGACCCGTGGCGAGGCTGATAGAGTTGCCGAGGCTCCCTGACTCCCTTGATGACGATCATGACCCACTGACTTTGTAGATTGCCCTACTCCCCACAACAGACATTGAGTAGTTGACAGGACTATTAATCTGTCTTCGCTTTAACTAATTAGGTGCGGACTAATTAGGAGGCGGCTGTTACAAAGGGTCAGATTAAACCGAATATATATATTTATTGTTTGATATCCCTTGTATAATATTTGTATATCGTTTGATATCCCTTGTATATTATTTGTATATATACACGGAATATCCCTTTACCTGCGTACAAACCAGAGTAATATACGCTCTCCTATTGGACACCCCCCCCCCAGGCTCCAGGCAGTCTCGTACTCAGACAGGTGCAGTGGGTGAGTTTGGGACATGTTGGAACATGTCTTTGGCAGTGTAGTGATTCAGGACCAGAGTGACCAGGTTGGAACTATATTGTCACTTAAGTATAAATACGGCGCAGGTGTAAACAGCAGTAGTTCATCAAGTAGTTCAAGTTCAGTGTCCAAGCCTTCACCACGCATACAACGTGCAGTGAAGTGAGCAACCTTGCATCTAAATAGAGCGTTTAGAACATGTGCGAATAGAATAGTAAAAGTGTCAGAGTTTAGCGCAGTAACGTTGAGTTCGACTTATTCTAATGTGAAGTAATAGTCTATCATTTATAGTGTATCGTGCGGCTACAGTTCTTCAGTGACCAGCATCACCACCGGTTCGTCGTGTATATAGCTAGTGCACTTATCCAGGCTGGGCGGCCTAAACTCGTGCCCCCACCCGAGGAGTCCTAGACGAGAACCGTTGGATATGTACACCGGAGAACCTACACCGGCGACTGCAGAACCATTTCTGGTTGGATTATATTGCTTTGGGACCGTGACCGCTGGAGCAGAGAACCGTCGATCCCACTGTCGTTTGGGATCTACCCCCCGTGAGGATCATCACTCGAGCCCGCCTCTAGGAAGAGGCTGGCTAGCTGTCTTCCATGCTGTCGAGCATACTGGATTATAGCTGTTGCTTTGTCTACTGACAAGGGAGTACATGCACTGGCTCCTGTATCTGGAGCCTCGTTATTCCTCGTTGACCCAGACTTTGTACCCGAACATTCCTCTACCCCTGCCGGCCTTACACCCGGAGGGAACCCCCCAGTGTCTCCAGCTGGTACTAGTGTGCCCTATGTAATTGCTATACCACAGGTGGCGTCAGTTTAGACCCATCCTAGTATTCATACTATTCTCATTGACTTACGCTCTTGACTGACTTTACGTGTGTTCTTCGCCATACAAGCGCGAGCCTAATTCTCAATCTGTAACCTAACGTTGCTTAATAATAATAAATACCCTCCAAATAGTACTTTATGTGTCAATGCCGTATTCTTGTGTGGGTGTTCACCATATATATTCATGTACTGTATGGCCAGTAATTAAAGTACATAACTAGTAGTGGTTTAATATATCATACTCTTTAATACAGTCAGGGAATTGTACCCCTCAGTTACACTAACCCTGAAACGAAAAGTTGACACTTTTAATAAAAACGATACCAAAAATAGTATTTTCCCCCCGTAGTTTTTTGCCATATCTCCACCAAACATGCAAGTTATGATTGCACAGTTTGGCGGCCATCATCGGATGGTTATAGGTTATGGGTATAATTGTGTGGTGGCTGAAAAACATGCTTTTGACATTTAGGCACTGAAAAAGGCATTTCCCAGCCATTTCTTTGGTCCCGACACCTGTGCACAGGTCTTCCCGAAATAAACGAAAAAACCTGGTCCCCCTGGCTTGGCCCCTCACTCCTGCGACACAGTCATGCTCTATACTGCCCCAAAAGAGTGCTCCTTTCCTGGGCACTGGCTTCTATCCTGGCCCCTCTCTCTTACTCCACAGTCATAAAACTAGGCTGGTAAAGCTATGCCTCCTAAAGTGTGAAAACGGAAGTACAGGAAGTACCGGCTACAGGCTTTCCGGTTTCGACAAAACAATTATAGAAATGTGTGAAGTGCACAATATTTCCTCGTTTAAGCCACTGCAGCGGCTTTGCCTGAAGAATTTACTACATGACCGGGATGTTCTAGCTTGTTTTCCGACAGGATTCGGGAAAAGTTTGGTCCGTTCGGAGGCAGCTTCCAGGGGAAGTACATACACCGGAAATTCTACCCCATACACACTTTCGGCAGTAGTTCTTTACCAGGCTTTATCTCACGGAGGAGCTAAAACTGGGAACGAGGTTACATAAAACCACTTACAGTAATACATCTAAATATAGATACATTTAGAAGTAGAAGTAGAAAGAAGTAGAAGTAGAAAGCTTTATTGTCATTGCACAATACAGTACAACAAGATTGGTTTGTGCACCGCCTAAAATAACGATACCAACATACCCACTCTACCACACAGCACATCCATGATGTACCTATAGGCACACTACCGTACATACATGTGTTGTACCCACTCTACCACACAACACATCCATGATGTACCCATAGACATACTACCATACATACATTAGTGTGCCCATACTCACTGACACACCACACATTCATGTACCCACTCATACCCCCCGCTACATATGCACTTATTCACAGGAACATTCAAAAGGGTTAAAAAAGCATTGCAAAATCATCACAGTAGAAAAAAAATATTGCACATACAAGTATATATTATAGTGAGGTAGATGTAGATGTGGTGGCAATGTGCTGGCTTTGAAGGCCCTGTATCGCCTCCCAGATGGCAACAGGGAGAAGAGGTGGTGGATACACCCAGATAAATTATGCCAGAAGGTATGGATTCTCACTTATCTTGATGTGATTTATCTGGAGATATCCACTGCACATTATATTATATTATTATAGGGGTTAAAGAGTCGAATATTGCGATCTGGTTAGCAGCGGTTGCAAAGATAAAAGAACGCATATACATTTGGCAATGTTTGATTACTAAATAGTGCATTGGGGATGTGGCTCACATTGAGGTCCTGGGGTGAGCGGGGGGTGGGGGGGGGGACCGAGCGAGATTCCATGTGTATCGTTTATTTTTTATTTTTTTATAACTGGTTATGTATGTGTTCTGGGCCCCTTTGGTTGTGTCGGAGGGTCACAGGCTCGGGTGGGGGGGGGCCTTGGTTCGGGGCCTCGGCGAGTCATGGTGTTAAAGAGGCATGATGCTTTGACTCGCTGGGGTGCCGGACTCTGGGCCCTCGAGGGTTGGGGATCGTGGCTGCGGTGGGTGGTGATGGAGGGGGCTTGGGATGTTAACTGTACGGTCTGTCTCATTTATTGTCTAGTCATTGTTGTGTTAAGTTAATGTTTTGGGATGTCTTTTTATGTATTATTATTATTATTATTATTATTATTATTATTATTATTATTATTATTATTATTATTATTATTATTATTATTATTATTATTATTATTATTATTATTATTGTGTTGTGAGATGTTTTGTTTCATGTTTGAAAAACAAAATAAAAAAGATTTGATCACAAAAAAAAGATACTGCTCTACCATCATCTTAGGTCTTCCTTTGCCCAAGTACTTAAGAAATGTAAGATGACATAGTTCTGTGATGTTTTCACCTCAGTCATTTCCATGTGCATTCAAATCATGAACACCATAGTTGGTCAATTCCGTGACCATTCTCTCGCTAACATGTTTTGATGATTGACTTGACATCTATATGTGAGGTTTGGTCCGCTCCCCGCCACACGCTCCCTTCCTTTAAGGTACTATGTTGATTGATGCATTCCCCGCCACGCGCTCCGTTCCTTTAAGGTGCCGTGTTGATTGGTGCATTCCCCGCCACACGCTTTTGGAGCAAGTATCAATCTCATCCCGCAGCTGTCACAGTTTGTAATTAGCGCCCCTGAAGGCTTTATATACACAGACCCCCTTGCTATCGATTTTGGGTCGTTCTGGAATACAACTGCATATACCTGCCTTTCCCTGTCGCTGTTCCTGTCTTCTTTCTCTCCATGACCTTTTTGTGGAGAACCGCTGTGGAGAACCTGGTTCCCCGTTTGGAGCTGCGCCTCGTTATCTGCCCGCTTTACGCGTTGCGCTCTGGTGAGTTTTTGGAAAGAGTCCTTTTTGGATTATCAGTTTTTTGTGTGTTTGGTGAACACTGAAGAAATACCGTTTTTGTTTTGTACTGGACTCAGCTAATTTGTGTGTTAGGATAACACTGAAGAATTCCGTTTTGTTTCGCACTGGACTCAGCTAATTTGTGTGTTAGAATAACACTGAAGAATACCGTGTTGTTTTTCACTGGACTCAGCTAACTTGTGTGTGGTACACCGAGGATCAAGTCACTTGGGATTAATACTGGACTCAGTCACCTCTCTGCCTCTGTGTGTTCGTTGGGCTGTTTCTGATTTCTCTCTCTCTCCGTTTTCCACCGTGAGTGAAAGCTGGGAGTATCTGCAGAGCCGCTACAACGTCCCATGCCAATTCCTCACCACTATCTACTGGGAGTATCTGCAGAGCCGCTACATCGTCACATGCCAGATCCCCGTTTGTTTGATTACTGTACCTCATCCATCTTGTGACTCTGTAAATAAATACGCCCTAGCTTTTGGCTAACTCTGAACTTCCTCTCTGTGCCGTTGCGTTTGAGGTCGGTTACAAACCATAACAATAGACCTTCTATTAAAAAAAAGAAATAGCCCCTAAGCCCCTCGCAAAAATCCCAGGCCAAATCCAGGATGGCCACTGGTATGAAGACACTGTGTGAGTTGACCACGAGGATTCTGATTCTGACATCAGTTTCACATTATGACATCATTTTGACCCAGAAATCCAAGATGGTCGCCATCCAGTAGAGTAAAAATTTAACTGTAAGATAAGATATTTTTCAGTTTGTTTATAAAAGACACCATAATTTTACTTTTTAAACTATATTTGATCATGTATTCTGGTATATCATGACATTACCTTTAAAATTATGTACCAACCAAGGTATAAATATAATTTGGCTGGTACACTGATTTTGAACGCACTTTAGTCTGGGATGAGCCATGGTTGACCCTGGTTTTGTCGGGTAAAGCTTTTTTCTCAGCTGATTCTTGTTGCTTGGAGGAACCTCTTCAGAGTATAGAGGACAGGACCAGGAGGAGGGTATAGAGGACAGGACCAGGAGGAGGGTCTCCCCTGAGCACATTCAGATATTAACTCTTTAATGCCCGAAGCACCAAAATCCCAGAAGAATTGGAATGTATGAGATTTCATGCAAAATTCTCAAATAAAATGCATCAAATTTGGCCTTTCATGTAAGTTGACCATGAAAAATATCGTACCTTCCAATTCAAAACTTACGTTTTCACTCTACTGGATGGTGGCCAATTTGGATTTCTGGGTAAAAATGATGTCATAACTTGTAGAGCAGTACAGATATAGTGGTATACATACACATGTACAGGAGTACAGATATAGTGGTATACACACACATGTAGAGGAGTACAGATATAGTGGTATACACACACATGTAGAGGAGTACAGATATAGTGGTATATGTAGAAAGAACGAGAGGTAGGCAGTTGAGCGTACATGGGTATTTAATACAAGTATCTTACAGGGACGACACGATACAGTCTAGTGCTATATGCTGCTAAGCTGACCGGTGTTTACTTCCTGAGTGACGTCAGAGTAGCACGGGGGCCGTCACGTCTCAAGCTTGTGTATCAGACTAGCACAATGCTTTACATCCTTCCTCTTAAGTTGTGCTCTAATGTAAATACTAACAATGCTCTACAGTCTACAGGCTAGTAGGCTATAACAAATTACGCCATGCAAGTGATTACTACTAATATCTAGCATGTGGCTATCTGAACAAACCACAGGTTAACTGTACTTCAAGTGGTAATACACAACAGGTGTATAGTATGAACGTCATTACTCCTTGTTTTTTTTCTTTTTCGAACAGTCCTTATGACAAACACTACATATATCTGCTGTTTGGCCTGCAGACGCGGCCTGCCCGTGAGATGTACGGAGACTGAGTGTGCGGGTTAGTCTTTTGAACAGTCTCTTGTATCTGGGCGTGTTGTTGAGCGTCCGCCTTCTCGGTTACGGGATGACTGTTGCCTTCGGGTTGGCCAGTCGGAGGTTGGAGAGTGATATCGGGGTCGCAGGGGTCGCTGAGGTCACCCTGTGGCGGTTCCGGTTCCGAGACGGGAAGAAGGTGTCTCCGATTCCTTTTGTACTCTCCTCCTTCTGACTCCACGACGTAGGACCTTGGTTCCTTACAGATGCTCTTGATTGTGCCCATCCGGTCGAATCCACGTGGAGTCTGTAACCTCACTACGTGTCCCTGGGCCAGTGGCTGGAGGGGCCTGCTTGATCTGTCATAGCACGACTTCTGAATGCTGCGTTTCTTCTCGAGCTGTGCTTTGATCATCTTGTTGTCCTTCGCCTTAGGAACCAGTAGTGTCTTGCAGATGGGTAGTGTGGTACGTGTCTGTCTTGACATGAGCCGCTCAGCCGCTCAGCTCACGTGGAACGTTACGGAGGTTGAGCAGATTTAGGAATACGTCTGTTCCGTCCCGTCTGGACCTCTCCATGAGTTGCTTTGCGCTGCGCACAGCTCTCTCCGCTAGTCCATTCGCCTGCGGGAACTCCGGGCTACTGGTCACATGGTCGAAGTCCCAAGCCGAGGCGAACTCCTTGAAGCGCTGGCTTGTGTACTGGGCCCCGTTGTCCGATATTACTTTGTGTGGGGCTCCATGCACAGCGAAGTGTCTTTTCAGTTTTGTTATCACTGTGTTGGATGTGATGTCACGCAGCAGGTCCACCTCGAACCAACCTGAGTATGAGTCGACCAGCACTAGGTGGTGACGTCCATTCCACTCGAAGATGTTGGTCGCCACGGTTGACCACGGTAAGTCTGGAATGGGATGCAGCTTGAGTGGCTCCCTTTGTTGGTGTTGTTTTGTGCTGTTGCAGACGTGGCATGATGCCGTTTTCTCCTCGATATCCTTTGCCATGGCAGGCCAAAACACAATGTCCCTCGCCCTGCGCTTGGTCGACTCTGTGCCAGGGTGGCCTCTGTGCAGGATCGTGATGTAGTCCATTTGCAGTGATTTGGGAATGACGGCTCTTGAGCCCTTCATGATGACGCCATCGTCGATTGTGAGCTCATCTCTGAATGCAAAGTATTGGCGAGCCCCTGGCGGCAGCGTCGACTCCTTTGCAGGCCATCCGTGGTTGATGATGTTGCATATTTTCTGCAGGGTTGGGTCCCTTTCTGTGTGTTCCTTGAGCTCGTTCAGACGTGATGAGGAAATGTGTCTCACTGCCATGACCTCAAAGTCTGTCTTTTCACCACTAAGCCGGTCTGTGGTTTGTCTGGGAGCACGTGACAACGTGTCCGCGAGATACATGTCCTTTCCCTTCTTGTACCTCAGCTCAAAATCGTACCTTTGGAGTCTAAGCATCATACGCTGCAGTCTGGCTGGAGCCGTGTGTAGGGGCTTTGACATGATGGTGACCAGCGGTTGATGATCTGTTTCGATTAGGATGTGCTTTCCGTATACGTAGTCGTTTAACTTGGAGCGCGCGAACACTACTGCGAGGAGCTCCTTCTCGATCTGTGTGTATCGCCTCTCCGTCTCCGTCAAGGTGCGGGATGCATAAGTGACTGGGACACCGTCCTGTAGACACGCCGCGCCTAGGCCATACTGGGAAGCGTCGCACGTGAGTGTGACAGGCTTGCGGACGTCGTAGTACATCAGTGTGGGTGGGTTTGAGAGACACTGTTTCAGCGCGTCAAATGCGTCTTGGTGCTGCTTGTACCAACACCATTCTGTGTCATGGTGCGTTAGGTGTCGCAAGGGGGCTGAGATTTCACTGAAGTTTGGGACAAACCTGGCCAAGTAGTTTACCATGCCGAGGAATCGCTGCAGAGCCGTTACATCTTCTGGTGCAGGTGTAACGGGGAAGCCCGTGGGTATGTCCACAGTCACGGGAACAGGTGTGTTGACGAGTGACTGTGGCAGTGCGGGCTGGTAAATTAAACTCACTTCCCCATAACAGGGTTAACAGACGCATAGGTACGGTAGTTAGGAGTGAATTCACTTCTTAGTGCAGCGGCCTGTGTCGTCGCCTGCGGACGCGGGAGCCCCCTGTTCGACTCCCCCTCGGGACATTCACATTTAACATCAAACACAACGCAGACCCAGTATGATCTGTCACAGTGGTGCCCAGTGACCCGGATGTCCTGAGGGGCGTGAGTTTAGGGAGGTGAGTGTAACGGGGAAGCCTGTGGGTATGTCCACAGTCACGGAAACAGGTGTGTTGACGAGTGACTGTGGCAGTGCGGGCTGGTAAATTAAACTCACTTCCCCATAACAGGGTTAACAGACGGTAGTTAGGAGTGAATTCACTTCTTAGTGCAGCGGCCTGTGTCGTCGCCCGCGGACGCGGGAGCCCCCTGTTCGACTCCCCCTCGGGACATTACATTCAACATCAACACAACGCAGACCAATATGATCCGTCACACAGGCAGCTCGCTGATCGCTTGCGTCTTTGATGGGTCTGGCTTTAGACCCTGACTTGTGAACATGTGTCCAACGTAGTCGACTTCTTTCAGTCTGAACCTGCATTTCTTGGAGTTGAGCCGTAAGTTGACTTCACGTGCTCTGTCGAGGACTTTCTTGAGATTTTCGTCATGCTCTTTCTCGCTGCTTCCTCCAACGATAATGTCATCGACTATCACTGCACAGGGGTATCCTGCGAAGATTTGCTCCATTGTGTGTTGGAAGACTTCACTGGCGCTGCTTATACCAAAGGGCATTCTGAGGAAACGGAATCGTCCGAATGGCGAGCTGAATGTGGTCAGTAGCGATGATTTGTGATCCAGCGGTATTTGCCAAAAAGAGTTCTTGGCGTCCAGTGTTGAGAACACGGTTGAGTTTGGCATATGCGCTGCTACTTCCTCCACAGTGCGCATTGGGTGATGTGGGCGTTTGAGCGCCTTGTTTAGGTCTCGTGGATCAATGCAGAGGCGTATGTCATCTGAGTTCTTCTTGTGGGTTGCTACCATTGAAGATACCCACTCAGTGGGTTCTGAGACTGGTGGTATGATGCCTGTGCTTGCCATTCTGTCCAGTTCCATCTTAACCTTCTCTCGCATAGCGACTGGGATCCGGCGTGCTGGCCTGACGACAGGCGTGGCCTCTCGGTCGATTTTCATGGAGTAGGTGTAGGGGAGCCTATCCACCTCATCCTTGAAGAGGTCTGAATAGTCCGAGAACATCTTGTGTGAAAAGTTTTCCTCGTCTGTCAGATGCAGCTGGTGTATCTCCTTACTGAGTGTGACCAGTCCCATGCTAAGGCTGTCTTGTAAACCCAGCAGCGTCTGGACGTCTTGTTGCACCACGTGGAACTGTAGGGAGTGGGACTTATCTGTTATGTAGCATGCTAGCGTTGTCCCCAAGGTGTATATTTCATTTCCTCCGTAGGCAACCAGCCTCGCTGTCCTGGAGCGATCCACTCTCTCTTTGTATTTCACTTGGTTGAACGTTTTGCGAGATATCACGTTGCACTTGGCTCCGGTGTCCACTTTGAGCTCGACGGGGATTCCGTGGACCTGGATTCTGCAGAATATTTCACTATTTTGTGTCGCTGGTGATCCCACAGTATTGACTGTGTTTGTCGCTACTGTGACCCCATCACAGTAGAACGAATCGTCGCTATCGCCTGACGATATTGTTCTGTCAATCTGGTTCACAGCGTGCTTTTTTCTGTATTGGTGCTGTGGATTGTCTCTGTGACTCCCTGGAGTGGATTTGCAGTACTGCTTGAAATGATTCATTTTCTCACATCCGTGACACTGTTTGCCGAATGCAGGGCACCTTTCTCGTATGGGCTCGTGGCTGCCTCCACAGTTGCTGCAGCTGGCTATGGACCGAGTTGAGTGCTCTGTATTTGGCTTTTTCTTGTAAACACGTTCTTTCATTCTGTGCCGTAGGCTATCTACGTTGGTTGTGCTTTGCTTTGGTGCAGCCAGTGTCCTAGTGTGTTGTGCTGTCATTTCGTGGATCTGACATGTCTCCACTGCCTTGGTTAAAGTTAGTTTGCTGTCACAGAGTAGTAGCTTCCTCATGCCATCATTTATTATGCCACACACAAGTCTATCTTTGATTAGCTCTTCGCGCAAATCTCCGAATTGACAGCTCTTTGCTTTGATTTTTAAATCACTGACATAGGCTTCAATAGTCTCATCTTGTTTCTGGCTCCTTGTATTAAACTTGTGCCTTTCCATAGTGACATTTGTTTGTGGATTGCATAACTCACGGAATTTCCTCTTCAAGCACTCCGGGTCCTCTCTTGATTGTGCAGGGACTATTTCTTCTCCCTGCTCGTCGTCTCCATCGTACAGGGCTGGTCCATACACGAACGCCCGTTCCCGTTCTATGGCTTCTGAGCCAGCCAGATTTAGCAAGATGAAGGCTTGAGAGCGAGGCGGCTTGTTATAGTGTGCGGCAGCAATGAATATATCATACTCTTGCTCGAATATTCTCCAATTCTCCGCAACGTGGCTGTCAAACACGAGTGGGCCCGGTTTGCGGAATCCTTCCGCCATGCTGAACGTGAGTCCTTGCGCGTTATATATCCTAGTTATAGGCTACCTCCTAAACCTTTGCTTTTCACTTTCGGACACGGGTTGACTACTGGTCTGACACCATGTAGAAAGAACGAGAGGTAGGCAGGTGAGCGTACATGGGTATTTAATACAAGTATCTTACAGGGACGACACGATACAGTCTAGTGCTAATGCTGCTAAGCTGACCGGTGTTTACTTCCTGAGTGACGTCAGAGTAGTACGGGGGCCGTCACGTCTCAGGCTTGTGTATCAGACTAGCACAATGCTCTACAGCAGGGGTCAGCAACCTTTTTGACATGGAGTGCCTGTTTGAAATATAGTTGTAACTAGTGTGCCTCAACAATATTCCATGCATCGTAATATTTTTTTCTCATAATCAGGTATTTTTAATGATAATTTTTACATTATTACATCATTATTGTTATTGTTATTATTAACTATTATTATGATGGTTGTATCAACCCTAAATCTGAGTTGGGGGGGGGGGGGGTGCAATGCAGACAAACAGCTGCATACAGTGCGACCATTTCACTCACATTTGTCCATTCATTTTTGGACACATCACACACCATCGGTGTGTGTACTGTACGTGTGCTGTCATAGCTCCACCTACAGGCCTAATGGAGAACACCAGGATGTGAATGGAGGGTGAATGTGAGGTATATCGTGTAAATAAGTTTTGATTGATCGCAAGACTACACTGTAAAAAAAATTATAATAATAAGTTACCAGAACTTAAAAATATTGAGTTCAGTTACTGTGCATTAAGGTTTTCAGTTTTCAATCCATAATAAGTTAACAGAAAAATAAGTACACAACCACATTATTTCAACCTAATAAAACTATGTTTATTGTCATTGTTTTAAGAACACAAGTTGACTTGGTAATACTCACATTTTGAGTAAAAAAAAATGGCTTTTAACATGTGCAATGTTCAATGAATCTGAGTTGGGGGGGGGGGGTGCAATGCAGACAAACAGCTGCATACAGTGCGACCATTTCACTCACATTTGAAATAGAAAAATAAATAATAAAAATTATTGATTAATCCCACTGGTCACAATGGTGACCGTAATAATGTTTTTCTTATAACGCTCTGCAAATGTTACTGAATGATGTAGCAATGTATTTCCAGCTAAATTGAAATAATAAACAAATAAAGGGTCTCAATTAAATATGTGGTAGTAAAAAGAACCTGTGGGAGGATTTCAACAAGATAAATGCGACAACAGTGCAAAATATTTCACTATAATATTTCAGAGCAAAAAAATTTTTTTTTTTTTTTTTTTTTACTGCTGCCCCCTGTGCCTATGCAAATGCCCCCGCGTGCCTATGCAGGCACGCGTGCCTAGGGTTGCCGACCCCTGCTCTACAGTATACATACACATGTACAGGAGTACAGATATAGTGGTATACATACACATGTAGAGGAGTACAGATATAGTGGTATACACACATGTAGAGGAGTACAGATATAGTGGTATACACACACATGTAGAGGAGTACAGATATAGTGGTATACACACACATGTACAGGAGTACAGATATAGTGGTATACATACACATGTAGAGGAGTACAGATATAGTGGTATACACACATGTAGAGGAGTACAGATATAGTGGTATACATACACATGTAGAGGAGTACAGATATAGTGGTATACACACACATGTAGAGGAGTACAGATATAGTGGTATACACACACATGTAGAGGAGTACAGATATAGTGGTATACACACATGTAGAGGAGTACAGATATAGTGGTATACACACACATGTAGAGGAGTACAGATATAGTGGTATACACACACATGTAGAGGAGTACAGATATAGTGGTATACACACACATGTAGAGGAGTACAGATATAGTGGTATACACACACATGTACAGGAGTACAGATATAGTGGTATACATACACATGTAGAGGAGTACAGATATAGTGGTATACACACACATGTACAGGAGTACAGATATAGTGTACTATATATATCACAAAAGAAACTGGTCAGACTACTGCTTGACCTTACTCTTAAAACCCACCTCACCCCTGCCCACTTTGACAACCTATAGGATGGCTTAGAGTAGACGACAGAGTACAGCAACTTGCAATGGGCCTGGTCTACAAGATACACTACACCACTAAGATACCCATGTACATGTCGAAATACTTCCCAAAGGTCAGTGAATTCCACGACCACAACACCAGAGGGAGCTCCACAAATCATGTTCAACCAAGATTCGTCTCAAACAAGGGACTAAACACGTTTAGCAATTATGCCACAACAATGTGGAACTCCCTACCCACAGCCGTAAAATAATGTGAATCCCTACCCTCCGTCAAAACCGCTCTCAAAGAGCACCTACGGGTGGCTGCAATTAGAAACTGGCCCCGGTAAATGTCCAAATGTCTTAATGAAACAGTACTGTATATCTGTATGTCATGTATGTCATAAATGTCTTGATGAATTGAAAATGGGGGACCCTGACAAAAGTGTTTCTCTGGTCTGCATCCTCTTAACAGTTGTTTGTATTGAGCCGTACCGTATTGTACCCATTCTGCAATCTGTTAATAAAGTTTTCAATCAATCAATCAAACACCTGAAGCACCTGAAGTGTGTGAATGTGTGCGTGAATGTGAGGAACAAAATTAAATGCACCATTTACCACATGCCTCCTCCGATGCATGTGGAGTCGCCAACCGCTGCTTTTCACCTGACAGCTAGGATAGAGCGCAACACGCACAGAGGTTCACGCTATCTCCCCCAGACCCCCTCCCTGCTGAACAGGCGCCCCAACCGACCAGTAGGAGTCGCTATTGCAATGACCAGGACTCATATCCCACCGACTTCCCACCTGCGAACACTGCCAATTGGCGGCTGGTGAATTATTCTCCAGGGGGGGGCGCTATACCAAACATTTTGCAAACATGTACAGAGGCACGCATTTTTAAGTAGTTAGAGTACAACTATCACCATTGCCATCAATCAATATGTGACCCAGTCTGGTGATGATGCCTACAAGTCGCCAGGGTGAAATGACAGAGAGACACAATACATTTATTTTTATTTTTTTGTGTTTTTTTTAAACATTTTATATATAACTACAGTTTGAGAGTTGAAGAACATATTTAGTATAACAGCGAACAGATATAATAACTCTAATTGTAAGAATTCTGTGTTTAAAAAAGGCTGTTTTGAAACAGTTTGTCCTCTCCACAGAGGAGAGGTGGGGGCTGGGTAAATTTTTGCATCTGAATAGAGCTGCACGTTGGGAGGTACGCCCACGCTGTGTGTTTATTCAGATTCACTGAGCCAGGTAAAGGCATTCTCTCGCCCACTACTTAACTCTCTCTCTCTCTCTCTCTCTCTCTCTCTCTCTCTCTCTCTCTCTCTCTCTCTCTCTCTCTCTCTCTCTCCCTCTCTCTCTCGTATTCAGATCCGTCAATTAATAATCACAGATGTATACCTTGTCATTTTAAGCAAGTTACCATTATATTGTCCCGGTGATTATGCCCCCCGCGGCGAAATTAATTAGTATCCCCCTCTATCTCTCTCTTTCTCTCTCTCTCACACAGACACACACAGCATGATCAGCTATCGTTACAAGACTTACTTAGCATCACAAGAGTTGAATGGGGCGAGATATTCAGCTGTCCAGTCCACAACAAGCCATAATCCACTACTCCAGTAAAGTTACAGTCCATACCATTAGCTGGTAGCTAACGGAGCTGCATCCAGCTACCATGTAGCTTCTTGTTAGCCACCACAAGTAGAAAACGACAGAGTATATCCTTCTTCGGTCTGTTGAGTGTTTCTGAACTGAGGAGATATCAGGCTGATGAGGTAGAAACTCTTTCACTCCAGTGTTCATCTCTCAAAAGGTATTGTTTTGAGGGATTTACCTGCATTCGAGGTTGTAATGTTGTAAAGCTACAAATAACTATAAATCGAAAATGAAAATACTCCTTGAAACCGAAACCATGTCAACTGGTGACAACTGACGAGTGAACACAGAGTGTGGAGGCGTGAGCACAGAGTGCGTCTGCAATGCTTGCTTGTCCAGAGCGCCCGAAACCGCGACCCCCCCAGCCCTCCCAAGCCCCCGCCCCAGATCATATTTATGACCATTGATAGGCAAAAATGTATTTACTAGATTCATTACGATTGGCCGCTTGCGCGCAGTGACGCCTACTCCCTGCGTTTTGTCTAGCGCCCTGGATGTCCCGGATTCAGACTGACGTCAATCACAAACGAGGCAGAGGAGATTAGAATAGCATGCAAAAAACAATGATTTATACTATATTTATTGCTATATTAACGTTATTGTGCATTTTTATAGTAATTATTATTCATTTTAAACATGTTTAGTTTATTTTTAGGGCTTCAAGCCTTCAAAATATCTAAAATAAAAAAACACAAGTTCTTCTTCTCCTACTCTCTCATTGCTCTCAACCAGGGGGGGGCGGCGCCCCAGCGCACCTAGTGGTCAGCCACCACTTAATTGTGTTCATAAGGACGACTGACCACTGATACCACCTCCACATACTTACAATACAGCCCAAGAGTGGCATACTGTATCTCTGCATCACTGGAACTGGGTTTTGTACAAACATTTAATTTACAAAAGCAAAGTATATATATAAAAATAAAGCATATTTCAATATATAAACTTTATAGGGAACTCTTCAGGAAGTTCAGGCATGCAAGTAAATGGAAACAGATGAAATTGGCTTCCTAATCGAGCAGGATGTCAATGGCCTCTAGATGATGTGTGTCACGGGCCGGCCCACTTAGGAGTGTAAACAGATAGGCAAGCTTCAACAGTTCCACATCATGAGTCACACTTACACAGACATGTATTAACACAAGATGATTGGGGACACGCCTTGACACGCCTTTTTTAATGGCAGCATGCACGCCCTCACGTGACTTTGTAGCATGGAGCGGTTATGTAATTGCATTTGAACTGTTCTTTGTTTCTTGCACGCTTTCAATGTGTTTCAGTGTGACTTCAAACAAACCCTAATATGGAAACTTAAAATTAATTTAAAATGTAGAAAATGTATCAATAAACACATTACAAATGCATTGGCTCGTTTGTTAGTACTTTTTTTTTGCAGTGATATTTTGTTTGTTTTTAGTTCTGTAAGGGGGCGTAACAATTCAACTTGTCATTTACAAGTCATGGGATACTGCCGAAATCAATTGTAGTGAAATTTTACCAAAAGTGCTTGAGTTTGTATTTGTAGTCATTACATTTATACTGTAATGGTCATGGCAGCTAATGCCAACACAAACCTATGAAGGGAGTTGTTCAGTGAATTCCATTAGAGTTGCTCTTTCAGCTAATAAAACAGTTATTGTGGTTGTTACAACCAAGCCTGCATGTTTTGCCCTAAGGCCTCCACAGTCAAGCAGAGATGGCTCGCTTTCCCCTAGGCCAGGGGTCAGCAACCTTTACTATCAAAAGAGCCACTTTTCCCCCGTCCCACAAAATAAAATGCTCAGGGAGCCGCACAACCTATTTACCCTTAAAATGAAGATAACACAGTGTATAACATTTTATATATCCCCAAGCATACCCCACATTTAGCATAAAACGCCTGACAATTGCATACCCAAAGTAATTTGCGATTTATTATACTTTATACTTATAGCACACAGTTTGTTGCATTAATGGGATTATAAAGCAACTAATTTTTTTTGACTTTTTAATTGCTGTTTTTACCTGTTATAACAAAGGAAAACCTCAAACTCTTATGAAGAGGAGAAAAAATACTGGCTGTGTAGACCTATTTTTTAATAAAAAACAGAAGAGGAGACAAAACACTGGTGTCTGTAGACCGACTTTGAAATAAAACCCTGAACTATTCAGGTATATTTGAGTCCTTCCCTTATTTGTGGAACATTTATAAAATAAAAGTAGTCCACTTTGAAAAAAGACTACCATGTGTAGACCTACTTTGAAATAAAACACAGAAAAGGAGAAAAAACACTTGCATCTGTAAACCTACTTTGAAATAAAACCCTGAACTATGCAGCTCTATTAGAGTCCTTCCCTTATTTGTGGAAAATCTATAAAATAAAAAGTACATTTTTCGTTGTTCGCAAATTTCGCACCACATATCAGGCATACAGGTAAGCCTTTTGTTGACTAAATATCTTAGTTGATGAAATATTTTTTCATTTCAGTGTCACAGTATGAAAATTTTTTTGGGCCAGGGAGCCGCAGCTGATTGGCTAAAGAGCCGCATGCGGCCTCGAGGCCGCAGGTTGCCGACCACTGCCCTAGGCCTTGGTTGCAACGTGGTGGCCACAAGGAGTCAGACACGTTTTTAACCAAAAATAACAATATTTATTCAACTACTCTAAGTGTACCAAAAAGGTGGAGAGCTTTTTGATATACCAATAGTATGGCCAAAATGGTGAGAGAACAGGTGAGAGACAACAGTGACAAGCTCCTGGTCTGCTTATATAGGGCGTGGAGCCTCGTCACCACACCTGTGTCCAATTATACAGAAGCAGTGTCAATTACAACAATCAATTAGTGGACATCAATTAAGCCACCACAGCCACACCACCAAGTGAATGCAACACAACAGACAGTGAGTACACCCACCACCATGTGAATGTACACCAAAAGACAGTAAGTATATGTGAAAGTACACATAACAGTGGTGATAAACTGGCCAATGTTTTGGGCAACATTGTTGGGCAACGTTGGGCAATGTTGGGCAACAGTGACTCAGGAGGTAGAGTGGTCATCTGGTTCCAGCTCCTCCCGGCAGCGTGTCAAACTGAATGGGGAAATTTGAGGCATAATTTGTAAAGCGTTTTGGATAAAAGCATTATATGAACGCAGTCCATATGCAAGCGGATGTCTCAGTTTGTACTGGTTGCATAGCAACCTCTTTTCCACAGATACATTTCACTGAATGATTTCCTTTGTTTCCCTTACTGTCCTGTTGACAAATACATTGCTTTATCATTTTGCCCAGTGTACCGCCACCCTTAAAATAGCTAAATTAGGGGTCATACAATTCAATGTTAGATAATATCCTCTTGTGTATTCATGTTGACATGATTGCATTTTGTGAAGCCACATGCGTCAGTCCAGATCTGCATTACGGTTCCGAGTCGCTGATATCGCGGGCGCGATAACATGGTAGACGCCGGGCAGTCAGGTCCTGTTTGGTCAGTTTTTGCCCGAAGGACACCATTTTTTGACACCATATTTGGAAGACCCATCACCACCATCACAGCAAGTATTCGTCCACAGGTCTTAGAGGAACTATATAAATGGCCCCCTTGACGCCGGGCCGAGTGTTTTGGTAGATTTTCCCAGAGCATTCAGTCAAAGAATAAATTTCTCCGGGGAAATCAGCGCGTGTTTGTGCATTTCGAAACGACCGTGTAAGTACTGTTTATACTAATTTGTTGGACTTATTATAGCATTCGTTAACGTTCATGACCGTCTATAGCGTTTGTGAGATGTTTTTCCAGAGATTCTGGTCATATTTTCCACTCAAAAAGCAGTTTTTCAAAAGTAGCACTGTGTACTACTATTTTCACCCAGGCTGCTGAGCTAACGTGTGACTAACGTGAACACAATTGACATATTTATTTAGCAAATGCAGTGTTTTCAAATAGCCACATTGCTGTATTTAGTGTATTCATTAGTGGGTCATATTCGTATATATATACATATTTCATTTTATCAACCTAGAATTGACGACAAGGCCTGCTGCTGGATGCTAGCTCCCATGCTAGCGTTGGCTAACAACATACAGCTGAGAGCCAGTAAGGGCCAGGCAGAGCCATGCTACTTTTCTACCCAGGAAAGATGCTTCTAGAGCGGCATAGAGTATGGAGGAAGACAAGGCTCTATGAAGAGAATGGGGTAAGTTTGAAGAAAAATGTTAACACACACATAATTACCATCACAATATGTAAAAAAATATATAATTTTTTTAATTGAATCTAGTTTCATTAATTAAGTCATAACTTTTGAACAATAGATGCTATTTCTAATATGTCAGCTGTTCTATATTGCCAACACGATTGTCTACATTCCATTCATTACACATACATCTGAAATAAGCAAGGAAAGTGCTTGAAAATTTATTTTTATCTTCCAAGTTTAATTTCAACAAGTTCAAGTGCAACTACATGAACCATAATAATACAAATTATGATGATAATTGTTACAAAGGGTCAGATTAAACCGAATATATATATTTATTGCTTGAGATCCCATGTATACTATTTGTATATCGTCTGATATCCCTTGTGTATTCTTTGTACATATACACGGAATATCCCTTTAACCTAGTACAGACCATAATATTTCGTTCTCTTATTGGATAGCGTTCCACCAGCGCCAGTGCCATACCCCCAGAGTCGAGTTCAAAGCCACCGTCAAGACATGTCTGTACATGCCCGGCTTTGCCCAGGAATACGAGACAGAAATAAGGTTGGCACTAGATTTGTTCACCTAACATATAAATATGGCGCAGGTGAATACAGAAGTAGTTTGAGTTCGAGTTACCCAAGTGAAGCCTCACCCACGATACGACGTGCGGTGAAGTAGGGCCCGTTTTGCCCCAAAATAGAGTCTTGTCTTATCCTAATACGTTTGTTCAACGTATCGTTCGCTCCTTACTAGTAAAGCCTTCATCACGAGTCAACGACCAAGTGAAGTGTGCAACCGTGCGTCTAAATAGAGCACTTATAGCCGCGTGCGAATAGGATAGTAAAGTGTCAGAGCTTAATGGAATAACTTCAAGTTCAACCTAGTTAATGTGAAGTACCGCGCACCGGAGTATCTACAACGGTGAATGCAGAGCCCCCTTTCCGGCTGGATTATTATTATTATTGCTTTGGACCAGGCTGTTGGAGCGGAGAAGAATCGTCTACACCCACTACTGTGGGATTTACCCGTGACGTGAGGAGCATCACTCGAGCCCGTCTCAAGGAGAGGCTGGCCGGCTTTCACCTGTGCTGCACGCATACTGGGATTACAGCTGCTGCTTTTCGTCTGCCGATCAGGGAGTAATATACCGCCTCCCATAGCAGGAGCTTATTGAGTCCCCGCTGATCCAGACTTTGCATTCGAACATTTCCTCCCCCTGCTGGCTTACAACCCGTGGGAACCCCCTACCAGAATCTCCCGCTGCCTCCCCAGAGTACCATAGATATAATTCCTAATATTCAGGTTGTATTATTATCTCATGCGTAATATGAGAATGGACATTCGTTATTGATTTGCCTACGCACATTCCTTTGCCTTATAAGCGCATTGAAAGTAAAGTATATTATGTATTCTTGCTGCTAATAAATATTCGTAAACCCAGATTTGTGTGGAACCGTATCATTGTGGAGGTGTTCTCATCATATACTCGTGTACTGTATGGCCAGTAGTAATGTACATAAGACGGTAGTGGTTTAATGATACCATACTTATTAATACAGTCAGGGAATTGTACCCCTCAGTTACAATTGGTCCTTCGAGCCCTGGATAAGAATTAGCGTAATATTAATATAATATTAATATTAACATGGCCGATGATGAACACTCCACAAACGGTTCTCCTAAGCTAGATCGCCCGGAGCGCAGACGGCAGCCACCTCTTCACCTAGAGGACTACGTTGTCAGTCCAATACCTAGCTTTAAAAGGAAGTTAAATACGGATAAAGTAACTAAAGCGGATAGTAAAATTATGTCCAACCCTACCGACCAGGCTACCCCGCCAGTAGAGACCCTAGTGGGTTCTAACGTAACTGACCAAGCTCACGGGGGGGACCAGGAGGGACATGACATGACTTTACCCCCCGACAACGCCAACGGGACAGTCCCCGGAGAGCTCCAGGATAAAGAAAGCGCTCCAGGGACGGAACCCGACCCACTACCAGAAGAGACGCACACCCAGGAGATGGATCTCCTCGGAGCGCGACAGGAGAACGGATCTCCAACGAGCACTGCCGGAAGCCGATCACCTCCGCCTGTGTCTTCCCCCAGCGAAGCGGACAAGATGCTGGCGCAGGCACTCATCGCCACCCTGGCAGCCTCCACCGAGCGCGAACGAGCTGCAGACCAACGAGAGCGCCTGCACGCGCAACTCCAAGCGCAAGCACTCAGTGAACGCGAACATTCTGCAACCGAGCGAGAGCGCTTCCAGGCGCAACAAAGGAGTGAAGACGACCGCATAAGACTGGAGACCAGACGCCTTCAGATGGAAGAGAACATTGAAAGAAGCCGCGCCGAGGCGCAGCACGCCGCCGCCAATGCGCAGCGCGACGCCGCCAATGCCCAGCGCGAAGCAGCGCGCGACACAGCCCATGCCCAGCGCGAGGCAGAGCGCGACCGGCTGCAGGCGCAGCTGATGGACAAATTGGTTGCCATGGCGACACCCCCTCACTCCGCACGGAGCTCCCGGAGATCGTCACGACAAGGGTCTAGGACACATTCCCCTACCCGACCAAGCGACCCGGGACCCCGCCAACAGGAGGATCCTGTCCACGTCTCCGAACCCCCTCCCCGGCCGGTCCATACGAGACCCAGCAACCGGGAAGAACCGGACCACGCCGAGAGACTGAACAGAAGACTCCAGGTCCTAGCAGAGGAAGAGGAAGAGGAGGAATGTCAAGCCGACCAGCAGCAACGTACTCTGGACCAGGAGGTCCAGTACAGCCCAGACGTCAGCCCCGAGGCCCTGCGCTACAAACCCCCGACTCAACTCACGGGTGAGTTTGACGCACCGCCAGCCCCGAGGAACAGCACCTGGGTACCCGACCTTCGGTACCCACCAAGTACCTCTAATGATAGAAATGATCAAAACAAAGTATGTATTTTGTATGTCCTTATCTCATTGACCGTCACGCTGTTTTCCCATCTCTACTCAATGGCGCCAGCGTTATTGACCTTTTTAGTGATGTTTGCGGACCCATCGTGTGTTCTGTATTATAGTTATGGTGTTACTGTTACAAAGGATCAGATTAAACCGAATATATATATTTATTGATTGATATATATTGCATAGTATTTGTATATCGTTTGATATCCCTTGTATATTCCTTGTACATATACACGGAATATCCCTTTAGCCTAGTACGGACCATGATGTTTCGTTCTCCTATTGGACAGCGGTCCACAGGCGCCAGGGCCATGCCTCCAGAGTCAGGTTCAAGGCCACCGTCAAGACATGTCTGTACATGCCCGGCCTTGCCCAGGGATACGAGACAGAAATGAGGTTGGCACTAGATTGTTCGCCGTGCATATAAATATGGCGCAGGTGAATACAGAAGTAGAGTTACCCAATAAGTTGAAGCCTCACCCACGATACTCCGTGCGGTGAAGTATGGCCTGTTTGGCCCCAAATAGAGCATTGAGACCGCGTGCGAATTAATAACTGAATTGTCAGAGTTTGGCGCTATACCGTCGAGTGCGACATATTTCTATTAAGTCAGTAATAGTCTATTTGTGTATAGTGTATCGTGCGGCTAAAGTTCTACAGTGACCAGCATCACCAACGCTTCCTCGTACCAGCTAGAGTGCTTATCCAGGCTGGGCTGCTTTCATGGCGCTTTCACCCGAGGAGACCTAGACGAGAACCGTGTGGACATGTACACTGGATTAATCTACCTGACGACTACATAGCCCTTTGCGGTTGGATTATATTTGTTTTGGTCCTGTGATTTATGGAGCGGAGAATCGCCGACGCCTACACGTGTGGGATTTACCCTGTGAGGAGCCACGTCGAGTCTGCGCCTCAGAGAGCCTGAGGCCGGCTAGCTTTCTTCACTGTGGAGCTACAGTCTACGGAGAACAGCTGTATTCGTCTGTGGATCAAGAGACTATTGCACCGTCTCCTGTACTTGGAGTCTCCTTAGTCATCGTTGACCAGACTCTCTACTACCGACAGATCCTCTACCCCTGCTGGCTTACAACCGGGGGGACCCTTCCAGTATCTCCCACTATATATTACTAGTGTACCATAGATATAATTCCCTAAGATTCAGGTTGTATAATTACCTCCTGCGTAACCAGAGAATGGACATTCATTATTGATTTGCCTACGCACATTCCTTTGCCTTATAAGCGCATCCAAAGTAAAATAGAGAAGTATATTATGTACCTTTTGCTGCAATAAATACTTAATTACCACTTTGTGTGGAACCGATTCATTGTGGGAAGTGTTCATCATATTTATATATCATGTACTGTATGGCCAGTAATTAAAGTACATAAAGCGGTAGTGGTTTAATGATACCATACTTATCAATACAGTCAGGGAATTGTACCCCTCAGTTACAATTGGTCCTTCGAGCCGGAGGGTAACTAGTGTAATATTAATATAGTGGTATTAATATTGACATGGCCTATGATGAACACTCCACAAAACGGTTCTCCTAAAGTAGATCGCCCGCAGCGTAGACGGCAGACACCTCAGTACTTAGAGGATTACGTTGCCAATATACTACCTAGCTTTCTACAGACGGTAAACGCGGAAAAAGTAGATAGTAAAATTATGTCCGACCCTATCGACCAGGCTACCCCGCCAATAGAGGCCCTAGTGGGTTCTAACGTAACTGACCAAGCTCATGGTAGGGACCAGGAGGGACCCGACATGACTTTACCCCCCGCCAAGACCGAAGAAGTAGTCCCCGGAGAGCTCCAGGATAAAGACAGCTCTCCAGGGATGGAACTCTACCCGCTACAAGAAGAGGAGAGCACCCCGGAGATGGATCTCCAGGACTCGCCACAGGAGAACAGATCTCCAACGAGTACTGCCAGGAGCGGATCACCTCAACCAGCGTCTTCCCCCAGCGAGGCGGACAAGATGCTGGCACAGGCATTCCTCGCCAGCCTAGCAGCCTCAACAGAGCGCGATCGACTCCAAGCACAGACGCTTAGTGAGCGCGAACATTCTTCCATGGAAAGAGAACGCCTTCAGGCGCAGCAACGGAGCGACGAAGATCGTATACGTCTAGAGATTAGACGCCTTCAGACGGAAGAGAATATGGTAAGGGACCGGGCCGAAGCCCAGCTCGCCGCCGCCGAAGCCCAGCGCGCCGCTGCCGGTGCCCAAAGAGAAGCAGAGCGCGACCTTGCTCTCACCAAGCGCGAAGCCGAGCGCGACCGATTACAAGCGCAGATAATGGAGCAGCTGATCACCAGGGCAACACCCCCTCCCTCCGCACGGGGTTCCAGGGCCTCGTCAAGACAAGGGTCAAGGGCACCCTCCCCTACCCGATCAAGCGACCCTGAGCCCGACCACCAGAGAGAGCCTATACCCCCCTCCGAACCCCTTCCCCGACCGGTCCAAGTGAGACCCAGCTACAAGGAAGAAACGGTCTACACC
Source organism: Notolepis coatsorum (assembly GCF_963971535.1). Taxonomy (NCBI): domain Eukaryota; kingdom Metazoa; phylum Chordata; class Actinopteri; order Aulopiformes; family Paralepididae; genus Notolepis; species Notolepis coatsorum. The sequence goes on along the minus strand of NC_140182.1, from coordinate 100,358,476 downwards.
GCGGAGAGGCTAAATAGACGACTACAGGATCTAGAGGACCTGCCAGAGGAAGAAGAAGAGGGAGAGGAGGAGAGTCAAGCCCGACAGCAGCACAGTACTCCACAGGACCAGGAGGTCCAGTACAGCCCAGGCTCTACCCCCGCGGCTCTGCGCTACAGACCCCCGACTCAATTCACGGGTGAGCTTGACGCACGACCAGCCCCGAGGAACAGCACCTGGATACGCGGGCCATGGTACCCAGCAGGTACCAGCCCACCAAGAGGCGTAAGAGGAGACTCGCCTAGGAGGCCTCTCTTCCAACGCTCACCGATGTGCCAGCCATCCATGGCATCATACATTGGCACACCGACGTTTCCGGACTTCACCCACGAGAACAGAGCACAGTACACGGAGCTACGAATGTGCTTAGAGACAATGATGTCCGATGTAGCTGATGAACCGTACAAGTATGCTATCCTACTGAAGCACCTCAAGGTGCCCCGAGCGCACAATATAGCGCTGGCCTATGCCACCTCTACTACCCCATACACAGCGGCTCTAGCAGCACTCAACCAAAGATATGGACGCATATGGGACTACGTAATACAAGAGATAAGGCATATTGACCGCCTACCCCCAGCCACAGACAATCGCTCACTAGATGACCTGTCTATCAAGGTACAATCCCTGGTAGGGATGCTGGGGGCGCAAAGAGAAAAGGGTATGCACGAACTGTACGCGAACTCTAATGTCGAGAGGATTTTAGAGAAGCTTCCGCCCGCCCGACAAGAGCGCTTCAGGCGGCAAAGAGACCACCGTGATCCTAACGGTCCCGAGCCATCCCTCCTAGACCTAGCCGACTTCCTGGCGAGAGAAGTCAACAGCCTACGGTTGGATACGTTCATGCGGAGCACACCAAGCTCCAGAGAGGGACCTAGGAGAGCAAACGATGGCCGCAGATTGGTGACCGTCATGCACCAATCAGAATCAGTACCGAGCAGCAAGAACCACAGTACCCCCTCGATAAAAGAGAAGTGGAAGATGGTGTGCCCGTACTGCGAAAAGGAACACTGGTTGTCACAATGTGACACGTTCAAGAAGATGACCGCCGACGAGGTGAGTCAATGGATAAAGTCCAACCGACGCTGTTACCGATGTGCGCGCAGTCACATGGCAGCCGATTGCCGCTTAAAGAAGAGGTGTAATCGGTGTGACGGAGCCCACCTAGATGTCCTACACGACAGTAACAGAAGAAAGCCTGCACCCTCAAGCAGCACAAAGGCAAGTGTTATGTACATTGACCCCGCCAGCAGCGGGGGCGCCCGGGTGCTCTTAAAGGTGGTCCGCGTAACACTGAGTTACCAAGATAAGGTCATGGACACTTACGCCGTCCTTGACGACGGGTCAGAGGAGACCCTTCTCCTCGCGTCCGCTGCGGCCCAGCTGGGGCTGCGGGGGAGCGAAAACCAGATGACGATTCGGACAATAAGAAGAGATCTAAAGACGATAAAGGGCGAGAATGTCTCCTTCACTATCGCAGCAAGCGGGCAGCCAGAGAGACGGTATAGGATTACTAACGCTTTCACCAGCCAAGAAATAGGCCTGTCGCAGAACACCTACCCCATCGCCAAGCTGATGGATAAATATGTGCACCTGCGTCAACTACCTATACCGCTCATAGACGGTGCCACCCCGACCCTGCTGATAGGCTCCGACCATGCAGACCTCATCGTCCCGATTGACCGGGTCCACACAGGGCCCAGAGGCTGTCCTGCAGCAGTCGAGACCCGCCTAGGATGGACATTACAAGGCCCCCTCGCTAAGTCTCTTAACCGAACAGCAGCCACTAACTGCCTCCACTCCAGAGTGACAGAAGAAGACACCACCCTCCTACAGCATGTCGAGAGGCTATGGACACTAGAGACAATGCCCTTTAAGAACGAAAAGAAAGACATTCGTCCCAAGGAAGACATTTACGCTATAGCCCTCCTCGAGCAGGGGACAAAGAGAGTCAAAGTCAACGGAGTGATGAGATACGCAACTCCACTCCTGAGGCGAGAGGGTATGCCTACCTTCCACGCCCCAAAAGAAGCGACGGAGCGGTATCTATTGAACACAGAGCGGCGCCTAGCCAGAGACCCCGCTCAAGAGACGGTGTACCGCGCTGAGATTAACAAGCTAATCACAGCGGGACACATAAAGAAAATTGACATTAAAGAGGCCGATCAGACGACCGAATCATGGTACGTGCCGCACCACAAAGTCCACCACAACGGCAAGGATCGTATTGTGTTCAACTGCAGCTACCAGATCGGATCACAAAATCTGAATAAAGAGCTCTTGCCCGGCCCAACACTCGGCCCCTCTCTACTAGGCGTGTTACTACGTTTCCGCCAAGACAAGGTGGCCATCAGCGGCGACATCAAAGGGATGTTCCTGCAGGTGAGACTAGTGGAGGAGGACAAGCCCCTGCTGCGGTTCCTATGGAGAGAGAGGATCGGGGATGAGCAACCAGCCATCTATCAATGGGAAGTCCTCCCTTTCGGAACCACATGCAGCCCATGCTGTGCTACGTTTGCACTGCAAAAACACGTCGCAGAGGACCCAGCAGCTGATGAAGAGGTCCGACAAAGTGTAGGAAATAGTTTCTATGTGGACAACTGTCTGCAAAGCGTCTCGACGCCAGAAGAAGCCGAGGCCCTTCTACTCAAGCTCCGCGCCTCCCTGATCAAAGGCGGCTTTGATCTCAGGCAGTGGGCCAGCAGCGACCCGCAAGTATTGCGCAGCCTCTCCCCCGAGGACAAGGCAGCAAGCAGCGAGACCTGGATGGCGACCATCCCAGGAGAAGCCCAAGAAATGACATTAGGACTAGTCTGGCGCTTCAAAACAGACTCGCTCCATTATAAACACACACCCCTGACCAAGGAGCAGGGAAGGTCGACTGCACTACCGACCACCAGACGGAGTGTATACAGAACACTCGCCAGACAATACGACCCGTTGGGATGTATTCTACCTTACACCACCAGGGCAAAGATGATTGTAAGAGCGTTATGGGACAAGGACCAGGGCTGGGACGACCCCATACCCGAACACCTTGCATCCACATGGAGAGAGTGGGAGACGGAACTCAGCTCACTCCCAGGTGTCAACATACGCCGCAGCTACTTCCCACCCACAGTGAGGCCGGAGACGTGCCAGATGGACCTGCACGTCTTCAGCGACGCCTCCGAAGTAGCCTACGGTTCGGTGGCCTACTTGCGTGCCCGAGAGGAGGGAGGAGAAATACATACTGCTTTCATCCTGGCTCGCTCAAGAATAGCCCCACGAAAGCAACAATCTATCCCGCGTCTAGAGCTCTGCGCAGCCCTAGCAGGAGCGCAACTCGCCACGTTAATCCAACGTGAACTCACCATTCCGGTGCAAAGAACAATCTTGTGGTCAGACTCCACGACAGTACTCACATGGATCCGGTCTGATTCGTGCAGATACAAGGTCTTCGTGGGAGTCAGAGTCACAGAGATTCAAGATTTAACAGAAGTAGCAAGCTGGAGGTATGTGGACACAAAACACAACCCAGCTGACGTCATCACCCGGGGAATGTCCCTGGATGACCTCACCCGTCACAACCTATACAGTGACGGGCCAGAGTTCCTCAAGCTCCCGGAAGAAGAGTGGCCTACACCCACCCCACGGGAAGCGAGTAAAGAGGAGGCCGAAAACAAGAAATCTATGTTCTGTGGATTGAACACACTCGTCTCCACAGAACCCGACATAGACGATTGCCTCACCCTAGAGAGTGCGCAGCTAAAGACATTCCTGTGGCACCACCCAGAGGTTCAGCTCACTACTGACATTACAGCAGCTGACTACGAAGAAGCAGAACTTCTTCTACTACAACGAGCCCAGAGAGACTCGTTCCCCAATGAGCTAGACTGTCTACAGGGAGCAAAGCCCGTCCCATCAGACAGCAGACTGCTCCACCTAGCCCCCGAGAGCGACGCCCATGGTCTCATCAGAGTGGGTGGTCGTCTGCGGAGAGCTCCAGACTTACCGGATGACGTCAAGTACCCGATAGTCTTAAACAGCCGACACAAGGTCACAGAGCTGATCATAAAGAAATACGACGAGGATGTGCATCACGCCGGGGCAGAGAGAGTCTTCGCGGAGATCAGACGTCGTTATTGGATACTGCAAGGGAGAGAAGCAGTGCGGCGCTTCCAGCGAACCTGTCTAGACTGTCGTAAGTGGCGAGCGCAGCCCAGTATACCCCGGATGGCTGACCTACCTCCCTGTCGCCTCCGACTCGGCGACAAGCCTTTTCACTCCACCGGTATGGACTGTTTCGGCCCGCTGTATATAAAGAAAGGAAGAAGAACCGAGAAGCGGTGGGGTATTGTATTCAAATGCATGACCACCCGAGCGATGCATATAGAACTCCTTCCAACCATGAGCACAGACTCATTCCTTATGGCCTTCCGAAGATTCACATCGCGGAAAAGCAAACCGTCTATATTATTGTCTGATCACGGGACAAACTTCAAAGGCGGAGAAAGAGAGCTGAGAGAGAGCTTCCAAGCTATGGGCACAGAACTTAAGACCCACCTCGCTCCATCCCAGATTGACTTCCAGTTTAATCCCCCGAACGCACCTCACTTCGGTGGAACTTGGGAACGAGAAGTACGTTCAATAAAGACAGCCCTGTACGCCGTGCTTGGGGCCCAGACCGTGGCGGAAGAAGTCCTAATGACAGTCCTCACGGAGATCGAGGGAGTATTGAACTCAAAGCCCCTCGGTTACGTCTCAAGTGATGTAGCAGATGTCGACCCAGTCACCCCCAACACACTCTTGATGGGGCGGCTGGACCCCGCGCTACCACAGACAATGTACAGGCCTGAAGAAGCGAACGGCCGAAGAATGTGGAGGTACAGTCAAGTATTGGCTGACAAGTTTTGGAACAGCTTCCTACTCCACTATCTACCGTCTCTACAGACCCGCCAGAAACGGGTGAAAGAGAGAGACAATTTGACAGAAGGAACAGTCGTCATGATTATCGACCAGTCACTACCCCAAGCTATGTGGCCGGCTGGCCGCGTAAGCAAAGTGATCACCGGTGCCGACGGAAAGGTCCGAGCAGCCGAAGTGCTCGTCCAAGGACGGATCTACACCCGACCCGTGGCGAGGCTAATAGAACTGCCAAGGCTCCCCGATACTATCGATGACGACCATGACCCATGACTTTGTGAACTGCCCGACCCCTCACAACAGACATTGAGTAGTGGACAGTGCGGTTAATCTGTCTCTGCTTAGCTAATTAGGTGGGACTAATTAGGAGGCGGCTGTTACAAAGGATCAGATTAAACCGAATATATATATTTATTGATTGATATATATTGCATAGTATTTGTATATCGTTTGATATCCCTTGTATATTCCTTGTACATATACACGGAATATCCCTTTAGCCTAGTACGGACCATGATGTTTCGTTCTCCTATTGGACAGCGGTCCACAGGCGCCAGGGCCATGCCTCCAGAGTCAGGTTCAAGGCCACCGTCAAGACATGTCTGTACATGCCCGGCCTTGCCCAGGGATACGAGACAGAAATGAGGTTGGCACTAGATTGTTCGCCGTGCATATAAATATGGCGCAGGTGAATACAGAAGTAGAGTTACCCAATAAGTTGAAGCCTCACCCACGATACTCCGTGCGGTGAAGTATGGCCTGTTTGGCCCCAAATAGAGCATTGAGACCGCGTGCAAATTAATAACTGAATTGTCAGAGTTTGGCGCTATACCGTCGAGTGCGACATATTTCTATTAAGTCAGTAATAGTCTATTTGTGTATAGTGTATCGTGCGGCTAAAGTTCTACAGTGACCAGCATCACCAACGCTTCCTCGTACCAGCTAGAGTGCTTATCCAGGCTGGGCTGCTTTCATGGCGCTTTCACCCGAGGAGACCTAGACGAGAACCGTGTGGACATGTACACTGGATTAATCTACCCGACGACTACATAGCCCTTTGCGGCTGGATTATATTTGTTTTGGTCCTGTGATTTATGGAGCGGAGAATCGCCGACGCCTACACGTGTGGGATTTACCCTGTGAGGAGCCACGTCGAGTCTGCGCCTCAGAGAGCCTGAGGCCGGCTAGCTTTCTTCACTGTGGAGCTACAGTCTACGGAGAACAGCTGTATTCGTCTGTGGATCAAGAGACTATTGCACCGTCTCCTGTACTTGGAGTCTCCTTAGTCATCGTTGACCAGACTCTCTACTACCGACAGATCCTCTACCCCTGCTGGCTTACAACCGGGGGGACCCTTCCAGTATCTCCCACTATATATTACTAGTGTACCATAGATATAATTCCCTAAGATTCAGGTTGTATAATTACCTCCTGCGTAACCAGAGAATGGACATTCATTATTGATTTGCCTACGCACATTCCTTTGCCTTATAAGCGCATCCAAAGTAAAATAGAGAAGTATATTATGTACCTTTTGCTGCAATAAATACTTAATTACCACTTTGTGTGGAACCGATTCATTGTGGGAAGTGTTCATCATATTTATATATCATGTACTGTATGGCCAGTAATTAAAGTACATAAAGCGGTAGTGGTTTAATGATACCATACTTATCAATACAGTCAGGGAATTGTACCCCTCAGTTACAGTTACGGTTCACCGTTCTCCGCCCTCCCCCCTCCCCTCCTGTCCATCCAAGGACTCATGAACAGCCCCCTCCTTTTCACAGACTGCTACCTCCCCCTGCTGGACATTTATCGCCACTACCCCTTGTCTTCCTTCTGCACACCTCCATGATTATTGTTTCCATGTCCCTCTGTGTCCTTCACCTGCTTCTATGTCTCTTGCCCTTCATGTTCCCCTGTTAAGTGTTATGTTCCTAGTTGTTAGTTCCTTGTGTTGTTGTATGGTTGTTGTTATGTTTACTCTGTCTAGTGTTTCAGTCTTTTCTTGTGTCTGTTTCCTTTCTGGTTGTCTCTCTCCCCATGTGTGTCTCGTTTTGCTGATTGCCCTGCTGTGTCTCATGTTGTTAATTAGTCTGTCTATATATGCTGTGTGTTTCCTGTATTCCTTGTCGGTCCATTGTTTCTGTTTGGTGTCCATGTTTGCTATTCCTGGCTAATGTTCCTGGCTGTTGCTTCATGTTCCTGTTCTCTGTTTTTGTACCTTGTCTCCCGTGAGCCTCCACCCTTTTGTCAGTAAGTGTTCGTGTTTTTGTTGTTATCTACCATGTTTGTTTTCGTGTACAGTTCGTCTAGTTTTGTTAGTGTTTTATTTGTAGTTAGATTGTGTTTGTTTTCCCTACCAGCTCTGCTGTGGTTTTTAGTTCATCGTTTTATGTTTTGCCCTTTGCCAGCCATTGCTGTGCTCCCTTGTTTTGTTACTGAAAGTAAAGTTCTATTTTTAAACACTTCACCCCTGGCTCCACGCCTCATTGTGCCTATTGCTTTTCTCCTCGTCCTGTTCTGCGCTTGGGTCCTCCGCCAACACTAAGCCTTAACACATTCAGGGCCGGCCATGTATAAATCCGTGTTTCGAATCCAACGGTTGAGGACCAACCACGGACATGTCCGTGGGAAACTTGTTTTGGCTTTTATTCTATTGTAATAATCTACTCGATGTCACCGAGCTGCACTGCAGATCTACCCTCCTCTTCGAATTCTGAAAAGTGCATTACCGACCAGATCCTCTTAGGGGCGCTGTCTCGATAATGCAGTGTGCCCTGTGGCAGAACGGTGCACTCTTTTTTTTACTTTCAATGGAGTTTCCAGTTAGCTGGATTCTGGATGTGCAGCCTGTAGCTTGGAATACCTTTTGCGACGCCGAATTCACTATGCAGTAAAGGAATATATCATAAATCAAAATCAAATCAAATCAAATTTATTTATAGGGCCCGACAACACACGTTAATGTCCCCATGGGCCGTACAGGTCTTCTTTAAACAAGTCAAGAAGACAACATAACAATAAGTCAAGAACAGAACAAGAACACCATAGGGTCCAAACATTTTTTAGATGAATGCAAATAAATGAAAGAATGCAAGCACTCCCAGACATACCCCACGCGAAGGTAAGGAAAAACTCACTAAAACCTAACAATAGGGAAAAAAAGCTCCACAGGCAATGTGGAGGAGAGAAACCTTAGAAGGGCCGTTCAAGGGGGATCTCCCTTCTTAGATGTCGGTGATAGTAGTGTTGCAGACGGACAGTTGGTAAGCATGCACTCATGTGTGTGGTGAGACACAGATGAGTGCATGCAATAGCAACTATACATTTTGAAAAATTAAAGATGGAGCTAATAGCGATAGCAACTGAACATTTTGAAAGATTAAAGATAGAGTTGATAGCGGATCTATTTGAGGCACAGGGGCGGCGCAAGAGGGTCACGTCCTCCCCGTCTTAGTCACGGGACATTCAACACTCCGGTCGTTGCTCAGGGACAGCCGGAGACAGGGGGAAGGGGGGTGGCGCAGAGAGGGTCGCGAACTCCCGACATCATCGCGGGACATCCGGCACTCCGGTCACCACTACGAGACCTCCGAAGACAGGGGGGCACGCAGAGGGGGTCGCAATCTCCCGGCCTTCGTCACGGGACGTCCAACACTCCGGTCAACACTCCAGGACAGCAAGTCATAGGAAGACAGGGAGACGGGACAGGCGTTTAGACAGCTCATGAGATTGTAGTAGGCGGACATAGCAATAGATACAAGTGGTAGGCATATATGTGAATGGAGTAGATATATGAAGTAAGCGTATTATGTGAATAGAATAGAAGTACTTAACCCAGCAATGAAACCGCGTTGACTGTTAATCTGTTAACAGTCTGTTAATCAGTTGACAGGACCACGGACAGACGGCGGTGAATAACTGATCCAATGCCTCGGAGGTGCATGTAGAGCAGTCACTACAAGCTTGGCCAGGACCCCGAGGCATCCATCACCTTGGTCAGCGCCAGGAGACGGGTACTCAGAGAGAAGGGGGAGGGAGGGGGGGGGGGGGGGGAGAGGGGGGGGGGGAAGAGTTAGAGAGTTCCCATGTTTGTGGTGCTGCAAAGGAGCAGACATGTAGTACCCTGTAGTGCCATGTAGTACCCCGTAGTGCCATGTAGTACCCTATAGTACCCCATAGTGCCATGTAGTACCCCGTAGTATCCTGTAGTACCCTGTAGTGCCATGTAGTACCCTGTGGTGCCATGTAGAGCTATGTAAGCCATGTAGTACCCTGTAATGCCATGCAGTACCAAGTAGTACTCTGTGGTACCATGTAGTACCCTGTACCCTAACTAAACTACCCTATAGTAAACTACCCAGTGGTACCATGTAGTACCCTGTACCATAACTAAACTACACAGATTAATCTAAAGGTCAGTCCCCGACCAGGTGAGATCAAGGTAGGTTGAAGGAGAGAGAGAAAAGATGAGTCTTAAGCAGGGATTTAAAAGCTTCGACAGAGCAGGCGCCCCTGATGACGGCAGGTAATTTGTTCCACAGGTAGGGAGCGCGGTAGACAAAGGCTCTGTGGCCGGCGGATTTCTTTTTAACCCTAGGGGTCGATAGAAGCCCCGCATTTTGTGAGCGCAGAGCACGAGCGGGCGAGTATCGGGAGATGAGATCAGATAGATAGAGCGGTGCAAGCCCATTTAAAATTTTGTAGGTGAGGAGTAGCACTTTAAAGTCAGAGCGGGCTTGGATAGGAAGCCAATGTAGGGCGGACAGAACTGGTGTGATGTGATCAAATTTTCTAGTTCTAGTTAGTATCCGTGCAGCCGCATTTTGCACGAGTTGAAGATTTTTGATGCTTGAATTAGGTAAGCCTGAAAAAAGTGCATTACAGTAGTCCAGACGTGATGAGACAAAAGCATGAATCAGGGTTTCAGCATCAGCCAGAGTTAAAATGGGGCGTATTTTTGCGATATTACGAAGATGGAAGAATGCAATTTTGGTGACATTTTTTATATGTGCATTAAATGAGAGGGAGGAATCAAAAATGACTCCGAGGTTTTTTATGGTGGAGCTCTGGGATACATGACAGGTATCAAAGTTGAGGGAGATGTCCTGAAACAGGCCTCTGTGGTTTGGGGGGCCAACAATTAACATCTCAGTTTTATCTGCATTAAGGAGTAGAAAGTTTTGCGACATCCATTTTTTGACGGCAAGCAAGCAGGCCTCAAGGTTTTGTAGTTGGGAGGAATCATTTGGCTTAATAGGTATATATAATTGGGTGTCATCAGCGTAAAAATGAAAGTTTATGCCAAATTTGCGTATGATATCGCCGAGGGGTAGCATGTAAATCGAAAATAGCAAAGGGCCCAGGACAGAGCCTTGTGGGACACCACATTGCACTGGGAGGGTCTCAGATGTTAAATCATTATAGACCACGCAGTGTGTTCTATCAGTTAAATAGGATTTAAACCAAGCTAGTGCGAGACCCCGAATGCCAACATGGTTCTCAAGCCGACCTAGAAGAATCGAGTGATCGATAGTGTCAAAGGCTGCACTGAGATCAAGCAATAAGAGCACAGAGGTGAGGTTTGAGTCAAGAGAGAGCAGTAAGTCATTTGTGACTTTGGTAACCGCCGTTTCGGTGGAGTGTAAGGCTCTAAAGCCAGATTGAAATGATTCATTAAGATTATTGTTTGATAAATGGTCAGTAAGTTGCGTTGCGACGATCCGTTCTAATACTTTGGATAGGAATGGGAGATTGGAGATAGGTCTGTAATTTTTCAAGATTAGAGGGTCGAGGTTCGGTTTTTTAAGTAATGGTTTAATGACGGCTGATTTAAAGGCCAGGGGCACCACGCCAGTAGACAAAGAGGTGTTGAAGATATTGAGTAGGGCAGGGCCTAGAGTTGGGAAGAGTTTTTTGATGAGAGTTGCTGGGAGAGGGTCAAACAGACAGGTTGAAGGTTTAGCCGCGCCAACCAGTTTAGAGAGGGCACTAAGTGAGACGTTTTCAAGGCAGCATAGCGTATGACTGGAATCAAAGTCAGGGGGAATGCCCGTCAAAGGTTGGGAGGGACTCTGATTGTTGAGTAAAGCAACAATTTCATCTCTAATGAGGTCAATTTTCTTGGTAAAAAATGTCATGAATTCGTTAGCCGAGAACGCATGGTTTAGGGCACTTGGTTGTTTCTGCGTAAGTTTTGCAACTGTGTCAAACAGAAACTTTGAGTTGTTTTTGTTTTCATTTATGAGCCTGGAAAAATAAGAGGTTTTTTTTTCAGCCAATTGACATATGGATCTACCAGATGGCGATCGATAACTGGGAAATGCTTTGGGGGATCCAACCTGCCCACGGTAAGATCTTTTTCACGTAAATTACATGCTGATCAGGGCTTGTTATGATAGCCATCCACCCGATCAGCGAATGAGGCTAATGAGGCTAACGCGGTTATTGGTAATCAATAATCAGAAACGACGTCCCCCGCCCCCCCCCCCCCTTTCATGCATTCGTGGTGGACCATCATACCGATCATATGCAGTTTGAGTTTTAACTGTAGCTTCTGTATATCCAAAATGCCATTGGATTTAACGTTAGTAGCTATTAGCCCTATATCTCGCGTTCCAGGAAATATCCCAGCCGAAATCCCTTATAACGCTTATATTCAAGACGCTATAAAATGAGAACGTATTGATGAATTTTTTTTTTCTTTAAGCCATTTTGAAGGGACGGTTTATGGTCTCAATTGACAATGAGAATGGACAGATAGCAATACTATAAAGTATAGATTTAGCTCTACAAACAGCCCCACGGACTACGCAAGTCTGTTTAGAAATGCTGGCCGTCTACAGTGATTTTAGACGGATCCAAATGGCCATGAATGTGTTAACATATGGAGACAATAGTATGGCTCATTTGACAGGCAAACAGACTTGTCCAGTATAATCCAGTATTTTTTCATAAATCGCGAGATATGACTCGTTATATGTATTATGCCCAAATCGTTTGGGTTGCTCGCCTGAAACTCCAAATACTTCCAAATCAAAGGAATATACCATGTACATATGTGTCTTCACAAAATCATCAAGGGGGGGGGGGGGGGGGGGGGGGGCGTTTTAACTTGAAACTGCGATCGTTACCAAAAGCATGTTTTAGGTCCAGTAAAATACGACACTATGATCGGTACAAAAACATGTTTTAGGTTCGGTAAAATAGACATAGAATAGACCTTACCTTAGCCAGAAGGTACTCCAAAAAGAATAATCCCGGTGATCCCATCGCGATCGCAATTACTCGTGTATATGTGTATACTCGTGTATACGGAAAACAATAGGTTTGAGGTGTTAAAATCTCAGAGCGATCGCTCTGTCCTGATTCCCTCTGAGGGGGAGGAGTTCTTGCAGACTCCCCACACTAAAGTGGCCCCACACTAAACTATCCCAGTTCAAAAGGTAGGCGATACTGTCACCTGGCGGGATTCAATCGTCATTGCAATTCCAACGTAGGCAGCTGTGCCAGGGAGACCCAGGGAGCTCCGGCTGAGTGTTTATAATGGGGATCAAAGAAAAAACATCAAAGGATCCAAAAACAAGTATACTCATCTTTGGTGCTCAAGCGTAGGCGACGAAACAAGAGTATAGTAGTTTTTGGCGCAGAAAGAGTTATTGCATGTTTTTGTGATTTACGGATCGTCAGACCCCCCTGTGATTTTCCATTGTTTTGAGGAGAATCACTAGAAATGCAACGTTTCTTCCGCTCTCAGTCACTTCCAAGAATAAAAGTGTTACGCTTGTAATCATCAAGTGCAAAGTGCAAGGTTCTTTTTCCTACACTGCCAAAACAAATGACTCAGAACAATAGAACTCATGGGTCAGAACACTACTAGCGAATAGTTTGATTCTTCACATATCTAGTCAATTGACCCAAGATTTACTTTATATTCCGGCTAAAAGCTTGCCCTGCTTCGCACAGGTTTGTAAGTCATACTCATGAACTAGTCCCTGGGGGGAAACTGTTGTTTACATTTCAGAAATATTATGTTCAGTGTTTATGGTCTGGAAGTCCCATGGCAATCTTCTCAAGACCTGCAGGTCCCTCTCTGTGTAAATCTGAGTTTTATTGCATACATGAGATGATTTCTCCGTGAGCAGAAATAACAGTATTCGGATGGTAGATGTTGAGATAAAATACAGTGCTCGAAAAGGTCCCTTCATGATGTTATTCAAGCGGCCGTGCTTACGGCATATGTATGCCAGTGAATCCATTTTGAACATTTATGACGTAAAAAAAATTATATTGGGAAAGATTTAAGCCACAGGTCAGTCCACAGGGACCCATAATAAATTATACCCATACTAATTCATACCCAAACACATCATTTTTTATTCAGCAACCTCAGTGGACCACTACGTTGTGTTATCCCCTTTTTTTTAAGTTATGAATATGGATATTACCTCTTAACACTTTGAGTGCCAGCGACGAGATTTATAGTTAGTTCATGCCAACCGTTGGGTGACAGCGACGATAAATCTCGAATTTAGCGATTTGAATTCATATTTCATCAATCTAGTCTCACGTTAGTGCTGCAAACTCTCTCTGAGCTCCATTGGGAAAATACCGCCCCCTATCGTCTCTCCCTGTTGTACTGCACCCCATTGGATTAGACTGAATGAAACACATGGGGGGGCGGGGGGGGGGGATCCAGCTTCCTCATTTTACTTCTCCGGCAAGCCACCCGAGGGGTTCGAAGTCATTGCCGAGCCGCAAAACAGCGTGGAATACGTATTTCCAGTACCCAGCGCTGGATCAATAAACGCGATCGATATTTGGAATGGCGATCAGGAATTGGAATAATATTTTTGGAGAACATCTGATCTGAGGTAAGGAATCTATTTTACCAGTCTTGGGATAATCAGAGCTATTTTCACAGAGATATCATGTGCCATATGTGTGTGTGTGTGTGTGTGTGTGTGTGTGTGTGTGTGTGTGTGTGTGTGTGTGTGTGTGTGTGTGTGTGTGTGTGTGTGTGTGTGTGTGTGTGTGTGTGTGTGTGTGTGTGTGTGTGTGCGTGCGTGCGTGCGTGCGATCAGGAAATAAGAGATTCGATTTTTCAGCCCGCTTATATAGCGTGCATAAGTACACATATACTATCGATAATCTAGCGTTTATTTGAAAACTATTCATAAATAGGCCGAAAAATTACAACGTTTTTTGTGTATTCCAGAATATTCCAGTAAAGGGCGTTTATCACAGAATCTTAATATTTCCCTGAAACTTTCCAAAGAACGAGAGTTTAAAAAAATGGTATAAAACGGAAATTAACCGATTAAAAAACAATCCGTTTCGACAATGTTGACTGCAAACAAGTCATTGATAAGCGACGGGCAGATTAGACACATAGCCATAATTTAAGACATAGTTTATGCGTTCACAAATATGAGAGTGCTATCATTGAAGTGGGTGGTGGCATTCAAGGGGGGTAAGGCGCAACGCATGGCTGGTAATCAAAGTGTTAATGTCAAAATACTTTCCAAAGGTCAGTGAATACCACGATCACAACACCAGAGGGAGCTCCACAAATCATGTTAAACCCAGATTCGGCTCAAACAAGGGACTAAACACGTTTTGCAATTATGCCACATCAATGTGGAACGCCCTACCCAAAGCTGTAAAGGAATGTGAATCACTACCCACTTTCAAAAACACTCTCAAAGAACACCTACGGGAGACTGCATTTCGAAACTGGCCCCTACAAATGTCCTAACCTAGTTGTACAGTAAATGACCAAGTATGGCTTTGTCAGTATTCCAATGTACAGTGTACAGTGTGTGTGTCCCCACCTCCAATGTACAGTTTCTACGTCAAATGTATATACACTCTTTTTCTGGACACTTTTTGTATCACAAACAGTACTGTATTTGCAAATCTGGTATGTCATAAATGTATAGATGTAGCAGTACTGTCTATCTGTATGTCGTGTGTGTCATATATCTTATGATGAATTGAAAATGGGGGACCCTGATGTAAACAAGACGAAATTAAGAATGGGTACAAGTCACAGGCTCTTAGTCCATTCGGTAAAAGCGATCACGTTGCAATTTTTCTTTTGCCTAAGTACAAACAGTGTCTCAAGCGAACGCCGGTGGTCTCGCGAGAGGTTAAACGTTGGACCGTGACGTCAGTAGAGTCACTCCAAGCAGTGCTGGGAAGCACAGAATGGAGTGTACTCCGTGATAACACAGCCAATATTAACGAATACACCGAAACGGTGATTGACTATGTCTGTACTCAGGTAGAAGTAATAATCCCCACCACCAAAATTAATATCTACCCAAACCAAAAGCCCTGGGTAGACAAATCCGTCCGTGAGGCTCTGAAAGTGCGCACATCAGCATACAACACCGGGCTGGTGACAGGCAACATGGAAGAACACAAGATGGCAAGATACAACGTCAGGAGAGCAGTAATAGAGGCAAAACGGCGTTACAGGGATAAAGTTGAACTTCAGTTTGAACAGGCTGACTCTAGAGGCATGTGGCAGGGCCTCAGAACAATGACAGACTACAAAGGAACCCCCCTCAAACTGAACAGTGACATCTCCTTAGCAAATGATCTCAACTCCTTCTATGCGAGGTTTGAGGCTGTGAATAACAACACCAGCCTACAAACCACGGCAATGGGGGGGGGGGGGTCTGCTGATGGAGACTCAGTGTTCAGGGTAACAGAGCATGAGGTGAGACGGATCTTTAAAAAAGTGGATATCAGGAAGGCAGCAGGACCGGACGGCATCCCCGGCCGCGTCCTAAAAGTCTGTGCCGACCAACTGGCCCCGGTATTCACTGACATCTTCAACCTGTCCTTGGAACAGGCCGTCATCCCCACCTGTCTGAAGAAGTCCACCATCATCCCTGTACCCAAAAAATCTACGCCCGCTTGCCTCAACGACTACCGCCCTGTAGCCCTCACCTCCATAGCCATGAAGTGCTTTGAGAAGCTAGTGAAGGGCTACATCTGTTCCTCCCTCCCCATCAACCTGGACCCTCTGCAATTTGCATATCGCCCCAACAGGTCCACGGAGGACGCCATAGCCCATGTGCTGCACACAGCAGCATCACATCTGGACAAGAGGAAGGGGAACTATGTGAGAATGCTGTTCATCGACTACAGCTCAGCATTCAATACCATAGTCCCCTCCAAACTCATAGCCAAGCTCAGGGACCTGGGCTTGAACTATGACCTGTGCCAGTGGGTCCTGGACTTCCTGACGGGCAGACCCCAGGTGGTAAGAGCCGGCAACTGCACCTCCTCATCCATCACGCTCAACATAGGGGCCCCCCAGGGCTGTGTTCTGAGCCCCCTCCTCTACTCCCTGTACACACATGACTGCGTAGCACAGCGGAACAACAACACCATCATCAAATTTGCTGATGACACAGTAGTGGTGGGCCTGATCTCTGCCAACGACGAAAGGGCCTACCTGGAAGAGGTAGAGAACCTGTCACAGTGGTGTCAGGAGAACTGCCTCTCCCTGAACGTCAGCAAAACAAAAGAGATGATTGTGGACTTCAGGAGGTCGGGGGTCAAGGACTACAGCCCCCTCAGCATCGACGGGGCACCAGTTGAGAGAGTGAACAGTTTCAAGTACCTCGGAGCCCACATATCCGAGGACTTGACATGGACCACACACATTGACAGTGTTGTGAAGAAGGCACGACAACGCCTCTACTTCCTCAGGCGCCTAAGGAAGTTCCAAGTCAGTCAGAAGATCCTTAGGAACTTCTACTCATGTACAATAGAGAGCATCCTGACCGGCAACATCACCTCCTGGTTTGGGAATAGCACTGCACAAGACCGTAGCAGACTACAAAGAGTGACACGTTCAGCCGAACGCACAATTAGAGGGGGGCTTCCCACCCTCCAGAACATTTACAACAAGCGGTGCAAGGGGAAGGCTAAGAGAATTATTAAGGACTCGAGCCACCCGAACAACTGCCTCTTTGAACTGCTGCCGTCAGGCAAGCGATACCGGAGTCTTATGGCGAGCACAGAAAGACTCAGAAGGAGCTTCTATCCCCAGGCCATCAGGCTGCTAAACGAACAATAATCGCTAAACGAACAATAATCACTATGCAACAACCATCAAATGCACACAGCACACACACCCACACGCACACACACACTCACTCAAACAAACAACACACTGCAGCACCCACTCTCCACACTTTAGATCACACAAACACACTTACACTTTATATTTATTGATAAAGGATTTGCACTACAACTCGTACACCTACTGTGAATTGTACCTAAACTGCACCTTGTCCATTTATGCCTTGCACTATATAGTATTGTATATTAGTACACTGCACAGTATTGTATATTGTATGGTAACTACGTCTACGAACATTGTACATATGTCTAAACTGAACACTGTGACCTCTTTTTTTTCTTCTAATTTTTACTATGTTTTTATTTCATACTTATCTTGTCATGCACAGTCTCTGGAGCGCAACAGTAAGAAGCATTTTGTACAAAAGTATTCTGTACTTCTGTATGACAACTATTAAAGAAACTTGAAACTTGAAACTTCTCTGGTCTGCATCCCCTTACCAATTGTATGTATTGAGCTGTACTGTACTGTACCCATTCTGCAATCTGTAAATAAACTTTTCAATCAATCAATCAATCAATTAACATGCACCCCCAAAATTGGCCATTTTCGTTTTCATTTTTGAGGACTGCATACTTCTTTTGCAAACCAAAACACTATACTTTATACTTATAGCACATGCATGAGCCTGGTCTCTTTTGAAAGATGACATTCTGAATACAATAAAGAAAATTCACTTTGAATGCTAATCAAATAGAGTAACATAGGTCTGAACTTGAGTTGTAGAAAAACTTTTTTTGTAGTAGTTAGTAATCCAGAAGTAATAATAATAATAATAATTCATTGTATTTATAAAGCGCTTCTCAGGAACCCGAAGTCGCTGACATTAGGTGGGGAAAACAGAGAAAACAAAGAAACAAAAGGAACATAAGACCACGGGGAAACAGGGAAAACAGCATGATACACAGACAACATAAGGCCACAGTAACAAAGATCAAAACAGGTTGGAGGGGGGGGGGGGGGGGTTAAGGTTGGGGAAGGTTGAAGGCTAGGGCGAACGGGTGGGTTTTGAGGCAGGATTTGAAGGTGGAGAGTGTGGGGGAGTCTCTGATGGTCTGAGGGAGGAGTTCCAGGGTCGAGGTGCAGTGCGTGAGAAGGCCCGATCAGCCATTTTATTTTTCTTTAGCTTTGATGACGGGACAGTGAGGGAGGCAGTGGAGGAGGACCGGAGGAAAGTAGTATTTCCCCAGGAATTTGTATGTCTGAAACGAGACCCTGGGTCCATAGCCTGAAGTCTTGTGTAGTACATGTCCAAATTTAATAGAAAATCTGTTCAGAAATGAGTGATTAGGAGCGATTTTGGTAAATAGTGTAGCGTTCCTGGATTCATTTTCCTCATAGACTTCAATTCATTCGGCGTTTTTTCTCTTCCTGTTTTCGCTCGTGACTTTTCACCTAGATCCCCAGGTGGGCTATTGGCTCTCACACTCATTGGCTACAACCCTGTCCAATAATTTTCAAGATCGCCAAATGATTGACGGAGCTAGAGCCCCGGGAGTCGGTGTTGTATTTGTACAACACCGTGTACTTCGGTGCACACCTCACATATCGGCATGTAACTCGAGAACCGCTGAACGGATTTTGTTACCTGAAAGGGCTATCGACAGGCAAGATGTGGCTTTAATTCGATCTATATATTGTATAAAAGAATATGCACACCCGAGTCACTAGAGGTCGCCAAAGTGCCAGTGGGCAAATCGTCCTCAAGAGGGCCCACATGTGGGCCGTTGCATGTTACTACACTATATTTTTTTACTGATAAAGGCTACATTTCATTAGGCATTTAATTAGGGGCGGCGACAGTGGCTCAGGAAGTAGAGCGGTCTTCTGGTAATTGGAAGGTTCCCGGTTTGATTCCCGCTCCTCCCGGGCAGTGTGTCGATGTGTCCTTGAGCAAGACACTTAACCCCTAACTGCTCCCGATGAGCAGGTTGGCACCTTGCATGGTTGACTCCGCCGTCCGTGTGTGAATGGGTAAATGTGAGGAACAAAAATTGTAAAAAAGTTAACCATCTGTAGTGTGGTAGTGAAAGGTTAACCGTCTGTAGTGTGGTAGTGAAATGGTTAAAGGACTAATGAAACATAGCCTAGTAACTCACTCCCTCACAGTTAGCCGGTCTGCCCCTAGTGGCGGTGTTCTGCCGAATTCTACTGCTTCCACGAAAACTGCTGCCGTAGCGCGAATCGCCTATATCTTTTGACAGCTGGGTGTCGTCACCCTATAGTTCACTCCGAACTCCAACAGGTGTACCGACATTTTATCATCTACAAATACATTCTGCTGCAAAGCCAATTACATGCAAATATTTACATGCTTATACAGTTCAAAAGGTGCAATGAAAAACATATGTTTAAGATATTGTTTAAGATATATCAACAAGACTCAACAAGACGTTTGTCAGCAAGGTGGCAGAATATTGTTGAGTGAACGATTGTGGGTCATGCGCATGCGTGCGCAAGCACAGGAGCGCTGGCAGCAGAATTCTGGTGTGCAGTAGAATTTGGCAGAACACCGGCACACAGGAAATGTGCTTCACATCTATGACACTGGTGTTCTTGCCCCCCCCCCCCCCCCCTCCTCATTGTCATTTATCTTGCAGCCAGACAGTTAACCATAAACTATGATACAGGGATCCACACGGAGATTCTGGAAATAGGACAGCAAATATTCAAGCCTGTGTTTTTTGTAGAAATTTTGTAGAAGTGATTTTCCATTGTTTGGAGAAGAGCAAAGAGGAATGTTAGGGCCTTAATGTCTTGACAAACGCATATGACTTAGTGTAGTTGAAGGACGTTCAAGTACACAAATCTTTTCAGTACATCTGTAGAATAGTCCTCTGATCTGTCTATATTTAATTCTACTTCAGGTTAGAATCCGTAATACCACCAAACAGCGACGTCTAGGCAAAAGTGCCACGCTTGGTATTTATTTGTATTTGTATTTGTATTTATTGGTTTAAAATACAGAGACAGTGCATATTAAGGAACATTTTACTGTAAATATGCCAGTTTAGCCAGGTTTACATTTATTGTTTTAGTCTGATGTACAGTAGGTTCTGTCACTTTTCAATAGAAGTTCAAACGTTCGTTTGAACCTTGTCAAATATTAAAGGTTCAAACTTTAACGATGTGATAAAATAAAAAATTGGAGCATGGCAGATAACGCTTAGCCCCAATAACAATTTTGTAATATGCTTTACCAGTGTAGAAGGGTGGATTATCCCTGCTTGTGGGAGTAGTACACAGGCCTGCTTGGACGTGGGCTCGTTTCTTCAGAGCCCTCACCTGTGCGGTCAGGTTTTCCATCGTTGTGGCCTCCTCCTCCTCCTCCTCCTCTTCTACCTCGGCGTCGGCGTCTTGGGCGTCTCGTCGCTCCCGTAGAGCCGCCTGAGTGTAGCGCTTCTCCAGGAGTGCCTGCTCGGTCAACTCCTTTATAAGTGCCGCCTGAGTCCGACACTTCTCCTGCAGCTCCTCGAACTTCGCCGCCATCTCCTGCGCAGCGCGGGTCCCTTCTTCGGACGTCATGGTCTCTCTACTGGTCTGTGTCAAGGAAGTGGAGTAGGATGTTGATCCTGTTCCTGACGCCAAATGTAGAAGGGTGGATTATCCCTGCTTGTGGGAGTAGTAGTACACAGCCACTGGGTAGCAGGATACTATAGAATTGGATCTATATGTACCCCCGTCTTTGGCCCGGAACGTCGTTCTGGAGGGCTTGCAGCAGGAGTGGATGGGGCCCAGGATTTACTAACCTGGGGAATTGCCTCACAGCAAGAAGGTCCTGGGTTCGATTCCCACTTGGGGACCAGGTTACCAGGTTTCCAGGTATCCAGGTATCTCCCGGGCCTTTCTGTGTGGAGTTTGCATGATCTCCTTGTGCTCGCAAGGGTTTCCCCTCCAGAAAAAGAGATAAACCCATGGTTGCGTTCCATGACGAAGACGGACAGGCACTTGGATTGGTCCATGGATACGGCCCCACGCCACAGCCCATGTCTGCTCCCATGTCTGCTCCCATGGTCAAGCGCAGATAGGAAATTTCATTGGTGAGGAAGTGCATGTGTGTGTGTGTCGCTGCATGACAATGTAGCAATGTGTGCTACCTACAAATAATGACTTCTTCAAGTCCCGTTTCTTATCTTCTTCTTCTTCTATTCCAAGATGCCATTCTTACGCGGCCTGGCTGCTAAACGTATCGTCACGTTGGCACCCTTGCATGCCATAGGGCTGTTTGAGAGAGTGTGGTGAAGAATGAAGGAAACGGATCATCTCAACACTAATGCAGTAAAGTATGTTATTAGTGTCTGATGTGCAATATGCTGCTAAACGTAGTAGATTATTCACGGAGGCAAACAACAGAGTCTTTGGAAAATGCAATTTAATGAAAGCACATGTTGCGCAGCTTGGAGACATACAGAGCACAACAACACAATGAAACTGTGGATCTCTGTAGAATGGGGAGCATTCATACTTATAACAACATATTTATACATGAGAGTAGACAACACTATGGGGTACCTTGATGTGCAGACTATGAGTTATAGATATTATATAAAGGCTGTGAGTTATAGATACGATATGAAGACTATGAGTTATAGATATGATATGAAGACACACACACACACACACACTGCCTCCACTGTATCTCCCATCCCATAGTATTAGTCAGACTTGATTGATTTGAGAGAATTTACACAGTTTGATACTGGAATGTTTAAGCATTATGTGATTGTAGTGGTGTGTGTGTGTGTGTGTGTGTGTGTGTGTGTGTGTGTGTGTGTGTGTGTGTGTGTGTGTGTGTGTGTGTGTGTGTGTGTGTGTGTGTGTGTGTGTGTGTGTGTGTGTGTGTGTGTGTGTGTGTGTGTGTGTTTGAGAGAGAGTGTGTGTGCGTGTGTGTGAATTATATGTGAAGGCAGTGTGTGTGTGTGTGTGTGTGTGTGTGTGTGTGTGTGTGTGTGTGTGTGTTTGAGAGAGAGGCAGAGAGTGAAAGTGTGTGTGTGTGTGTGTGTGTGTGTGTGTGTGTGTGTGTGTGTGTGTGTGTGTGTGTGTGTGTGTGTGTGTGTGTGTGTGTGTGTGTGTGTGTGTGTGTGTGTGTGTGTGTGTGTGTGTGTGTGTGTGTGTGTGTGTGTGTGTGTGTGTGTGTGTGTGTGTAAATTTCTCTGTCAGTATCTGATCCCCGTTGCTCTTTCAAGCGATAACTAGTGGCCGTAAACCACTTTGGAGTGACTACCGAAGCAGGCCGCAGATAAAGCCTTGGGCTTTCCTGAGCCAGCTATTGGGAGATATAATTAACCCACAAGACCACACTCTCTGTCACATTGGGATTTGTTCTGCTCGTGGAGGAAGTTCATCTTACATTCCCCTCCAAAACGAAGAAAGAAGTGAGTAAATTGTGACGTTAAACAAATAAATGAGTTCCATAGACTATAAAAATAAGTACACTCTCTCTCTCTGGTGCCTGTCCAGAGGCAATACGCAAACTATTCAAACCGATGATAATTGTTTTGGGATTGGAGGGGCGTTAATAGAGGATTCTGATTACATGAAAGTTTGATATAATTCAAACGAATTCCATACTGTATCACTTTGAATTAATTTGAACTTGGTTTTGGGAAAAAGTGACAGCATAGTCAGATGTGTGGGTTGGAGTTTAATAACTTATTATACTGTGCATTTCTCCAGACCTCTCTTGGCAGAACCTGAGGTGTGGCCAGCAGTAGCAACCCCTCCCCTATCCCCACTCAACCCCAATCCACACATCACACCAAAACAAACAAGCACAAAAGCTGCGACCGTGTACGTGCACTCATCCACACACACACACACACACACACACACACACACACACACACACACACACACACACACACACACACACACACACACTCACACTCACACTCACACACCAAAACAAAAAACAAAGCACCATGTCAAGCGGGGCTCTTTTGCCTAGAGGTCACTGTTTGATGTCATTACAGGTGTAAGTGTTGTGTATGGGAGGTGTATATGTGGTATAGGTGTATTGGTGTCTAGGTGTGGACCCCAGGATTATAGCTGCGACAGGGGCAACAGTGGTTTAGGAGGTAGAGTGGTCGTCTGGTAATCAGAAGGTTCCTGGGCCCCGTTCCCCGTACGTGGCTAACTGAGTTAGCCGAATAATCAACATAAGTCAAGCTTTTCGGTTCCACGAAGCAGGTTTGTCTAAATCACTATGGCAACAGATAAAAAAAAATGTGTACCTGCTCCAGCGCAGGTTTAGTTCAGTTAGCTGGATAAACTGGCCACTCCCTCGCAAAAAAAAAATGCCAGCTCCCTTCCTCACAGATCCCATTATACCATTCTGAATTATGTTTTTGTGCTTTGTTTTTCTAGAGGGGGCTTTTGAAATGTAAAATAATAGACCTAAAATGCTGATAATAAATCATATTCAGCCTATGGATTTACTTTGTCCTAAATAATGCACGTCATAGCTATATGGCGCTCGCGAGTTGCGACACACACTATGTGGTTATTTTAATAACTGAGCATTGCAAATGTGAATCCAGCAGGGATATTTTTTATAATTTGTTTTTTAACTTTTATTTATAGCATTTTCAGCTTTTTCTGACCACGCAGGACCGATAGAGGGAGAGAGGGAGAACGGGAGGAGAGGTAGGGAAGACATGCGGCAAATGGTCGCCGGGACGCGTGAATACTTTTGGCAACCAACATGCCCTTCCGCGTTGTTCTGATTGGCCAGCGATAATGCGCATGCACGCGTTACCGGCGTAGGGGGAAAACGAGCGTAGAGGGCTGGCCGATCGCTGGCCAATCAGAGCAACGCGGAAGGGCATGTTGGTTGCCGAAAGTATTCACGCCACCGGGACTGGGAAACGAACCCGGGACGACCGATTCGTGGTGTGCTACTGGCGCCCCCCGCGGGGATATTTTTAATGAATGAAACCAATCGGGTGTTTAGCTCTGATTAATTTCATATTCTCTGCTGTGGATGTATTTGCTTAACCGGAGCACCCGGATTGTGTTTCATTCAAGCATAAATTGAAGTGTCTTTACGCGTGGATTTTGGATGTGAATTACGAGGAATCTGAATCTGTGGATTGTTGAGTTGTATCACTGTCACTCACACGTTATTGTGATATTGTAACTGGGATTAAAATGTCTGAGGAGATGCGCTGTTTGACGGACTTGATGACGTGGACATGACTTGAGAAAAGTGAATGAGCAATTGCAAGCCTTTGCCGTTTTGATGAATGAATGAGAAAAATGTATTTATCTGTTCAAGCACTGTTATCTGATGATGAACAACAGGGTGATGAACATGACTGGTATAAACCAAAGGTTAATCAATTCAATGCATGTATGGATGATGTCCGAAACAGATTAAAACCTGATTAATAGTGAAACTGTTAATAGCCTCCAAGCCTCTCTGACACCGTTATTTCGATGGTCGTGCCTTGAAAACTTCTACCACCATTCTACCACTTTAGAACTAGCACTCAGGTGTTATGTTTGGGGGGTGACTCAGGCCATGGTTAGACTAGTGTATTTGTGGCGTTTTTTTTATACGTTTTTGAATACGTTTCATGTCCCTATTACACAGAAATGCGTTTTTTGGCGTTTTTTTGTGGATACGGCTGAAACGCTAAATTGTGTTTGCGTTTTGGAGAAACGCAAAAAAAACGCGTCGACAGCAGCGTGTAGTCTGCACGGAGCCGTTGTTGCGAAAACGCCCATGCGCAGTAGATACCATCTGCGTGCCCTTCCGGTGACAGTGTGTGTGTTTGGGACATAGCTCCGTGTCCCAAATAGCTTCAGCTACCATGTGTTGTCAAGTTATTGTTATAAGGACCCCAGTCCAAGCTACAACAGTCTGCATTCCCTTAACAATTGTTTGTATTGAGCCGTATTGTATTGTACCCATATGCAATATGTTAAATAAAGTTTACATCCATTCATTCTGCTAGCATTACCGATTGCATGAGCAGCTGGCTAACGTGAGCTATCAGGATTCAGACCCTGTTAGCTCAGAGCTCCTCTTTCAACTTAACAAGCATTAAACAAAATGGCCCAGTCATCTATTCACCTTTGTTTAATACACACAGCGTTGTCTCTAATGTTATCTAACTACTGATAGCTCGCGATATCATCAGTTTGGTGCTGGCTAAGTAGCGTGAGCTAACGTTAGCTTCTAGCCACAATGCTATATTGTTATAATGGCATACTCCATTGACGTTAGCATGCAGCTAACAATGCTACCGATCTTTTTTTAGACTAAACTATCCGCTCTTGGTGGTCACTTGTGTTGATGTTAGTTTTGTTTCATCAACAAATGACAGGCAGAACACACAGTGAATGTATCCGTTTTGTTTATTGCACTTTTATTAGGCTTTGCTGAAAAAGAATTGCTGCATTGGGTTAGGGTAACTAGGCAAAAGATGGTGGCCGCCTTGTTGACATTTGCTTTGCAGGCACATTCAAGTTCTGATTGGTTGAAATTGCCTTCATGTTTGCCACCTACTGCCACCTACTGCTTTGGCAGTGTACTACATCAGTGTGCTTGGGTGACAAAAACAAACAAAAAAACAAAAGTGTGACTCGAGGCGCACGACGTCGCGGCGAAACGCATATGACGACGATACGAAAATGAAACGAAAGGTGTAACCGCACCCTAAGGCCATGGTTAGACTAGTGTATTTGTGGCGTTTTTTTATACGTTTTTGAATACGTTTCATGTCCCTATTACACAGAAATGCGTTTTTTGGCGTTTTTTTGTGGATACGGCTGAAACGCAAAATTGTGTTTGCGTTTTGGAGAAACGCAAAAAAACGCGCAGACAACAGCGTGTAGTCTGCATGAGCCGTTGTTGCGAAAACGCCCATGCGCAGTAGATACCATCTGCGTGCCCTTCCGGTGACAGAGAGCTGTCCCAAACCAAATAGCTGCAGCTACTATGTGTTGTCAAGTTATTGTTATAAGGACCCCAGTCCAAGCTACAACAGTCTGCATTCCCTTAACAATTGTTTGTATTGAGCCGTATTGTATTGTACCCATATGCAATATGTTAAAGAAAGTTTACATCCATTCATTCTGCTAGCATTACCGATTGGCACTGCCACTGGATAACATGAGCTAGTGTTAGCTATCAAACCCTGTTAGCTCAAAGCTCCTCTTTCAACTTAACAAGCATTAAACAAAATGGCCCAGTCATCTATTCACCTTTGTTTAATACACACAGCGTTGTCTCTAATGTTATCTAACCACTGATAGCTCCCGATATCATCAGTTTGGTGCTGGCTAAGTAGCGTGAGCTAACGTTAGCTTCTAGCCACAATGCTATACTGTTATAATGGCAAATTCCATTGACGTTAGCATGCAGCTAACAATGCTACCGATCGTTTTTTAGACTAAACTATCCGCTCTTGGTGGTCACTTGTGTTGATGTTAGTTTTGTTTCATCAACAAATGACAGGCAGAACACAGTGAATGTATCCGTTTTGTTTATTGCACTTTTATTAGGCTTTGCTGAAAAAGAATTGCTGCATTGGGTAACTAGGCAAAAGATGGTGGCCGCCTTGTTGACATTTGCTTTGCAGGCACATTCAAGTTCTGATTGGTTGAAATTGCCTTCATGTTTGCCACCTACTGCCACCTACAGCTTTGGCAGTGTACTACATCAGTGTGCTCGGGTGACAAAAACGGAAAAAAAACGAAAGTGTGACTCGAGGCGCACAACGTCGCGGCGAAACGCATATGACAATGATACGAAAATGAAACGAAAAGCACCCTGAGCTGACCCTGGCTCCCCAAAAGAACAAAGGGAGTGTACTTGACTCAATAATTCATCATAATGAATTAATTCAGTCCATAGTGGGAAGCAGTCCTTCCCAGCCCTCAGGTAATCCCATTACGCTGAGGGGGATTTGCAAGGAGGGGGGCTGGTGGCTCAGTGACTGAGCTGTCCCTGGCTCCCAAAGAGAACAAAGGGAGGGTACTTAACTTAAGTGCTCCCCCATGGAGGGGGTCGGGGGCTACTACCCCCAAGATAATTTTTTATAAGTGGGTTCGGGACAGTCTGACTTGGGGTACTGCCCATATATTAGTGTTGCAATGCATGATAAGTAAACAGTGAAAAAAGCTAAGGAATCGGATGGAGCTGGGGCGTTTGGGACGAATAAACATTTAAGATGAAAAAGTCTCCCCAGCCTGATACACTGTGGGAGGCAGTGGAGGTGTGAAATCTGGCCCGGTCCAGAACAATAGGAGTCACAAAATCAGTTTGGCCCGTGGAGTGGTAGAAGAGCAGTAGAAGAGCAGTAGAAGAGCGAATCTGAAGAGCTATATCTGTAAGTATGGTTTTAGAGCGGTCTGGTGTAATTCCCGAAATGCTGAGTTATAGCCTTATACGTAAATTCTACTATAAACGTTGCAGTTTCTTGCCTGTACACGCTACTATTCCCAAATCAAATCTATGACATAGGTATTATGTTTAATCATGAATGCATGAAAGGGGGGGGGGGGGGGGGACTTCCGGTCTGACCGCGGAAGAACATGGCTGCTTAACTCGCGAGCTCCCCGACAGCAAAATGATGTAGCCCCGAGAAACATTTAGTAAAAACACCAGGGTATATATTTAATAGGGATGACAGAAGGGGCTATCACGAGACGTAGGGCGACCACGATTACAACTGGAAAGGATGACGGAATGGCAGAGAATGACGAAGTAACGGGAGGAAAAGATGGCGACGATGACTGTGAACAAGAAGCCACGCTGTTGAACATATACAACGAGCTCAAAGACTTCAGAAAAGACAATGAGCGTCAATTTCGGGAGATAAGAAATGACATGAACAAAATGAACGACAGGCTCGATGAAACTGAGGGGAGAATCGGAGAAAATGAAAATGTGCTTGGTGCGGCGACGGTTTTAATAAAAAAGCTAATGCAGAGGCAGGCCGACGTGGAGGCTAAGCTACTCGACCAGGAGGGCAGGACGAGGAGAGAGAACCTGCGGGTGTATGGTATCCCGGAGGAAAAAGAGGGGAAAGACATGCATGGATTTCTAGACGGCTTGTTTAAAGACGCCCTCGGTCTGCCTCATGACATGGACCTTCGTATCGAAAGAGCACACCGGGCACTGGCCCCGAGGCCTAACAACCCACAGCTGAAGCCACGGTCAATCGTGGTTAAGTTTGGGAGTTACAAAATGAAGGAAGAGATAATACGCCGAACTTGGCAGAAGAAGAACGTCTCATGTGGCAACGATCGCTTCTATGTCGACCATGACTTCCCCACTGAAATACTGAAGAAGCGAGGAGAATATGCCGAGGCCAAGAGAATAATGAAGGAGAAGAATCTCAAGTTCCAGACACCGTATCCAGCGAAGATGAGGGTATTCTACGAGGATGGCACCCGCCTGTACCAGAGCGCGGCGGAGGCGACGGCGGATATGGCAAAGCGTGGATTCAAGATCACCGTGGTGAACCCGACTACCGACCCGGACCGAGAGGAGATAATGCGGCTGTCTACCTGGCAGACGATGGGAAGAAAACGGGGACCGGGGGACGACATGCAGACGACGGGGACTGAACGCCCCACACAGCAGGGCAATGGTCATCACGGATACCGGGAGAAACTACAGGGATTCAGACGGGGACAGTCGGAGGCGGACAATTGAGATAAAGTTCATGAAGCGCATGAATACAGATAAGTCACGGGGGCATCGTCATAGAGTAAATAACATCAAAAAATGTCAATATGTATATAGAGGAAAAGACAAAAAAAAATAAAAATAAAAAATAAAAAAAAAAGTGAGTGGAAAAGAGAAAGAAAAATAATAAAAAAAAAAAAAAAAAAAAAATGTGAAATGAAAATAGAGGGCAATGGATAGAAGAATATAATAAAAGTATGGGAGGGGAAATATCCCGGATGGATACAGGAAAAATATAACGAAATGAACCACAGGCCATCGTGGCTATGTCATAGAAGTTACAATGCACCAAGATATATCTGAAAGATATACAAATGTTAATGGCTGGAAACGTTACCGTTTTGTCAAGTTCAGTTGAATTGATCGCACTGTATATAGATTACAGTGTGAGCCATACGTTACGTCAGGGTTTACAAGATAATAGGGGCACAGTTTTGGGCAATCTGCCTCGTGCCGTATGCACTCCTCTGTTAGTCGAGGGGGACCAAGGTGCATGGGTGAGTATCGATTTCACCCTCGGTACGACTGTTCTATCTGGGGTCATATCGAACGTAGCTTGGGTAAATGTGGGGGGGGGGAGTGTATTTATGTTTTTATATGTTCTTTTTTATTTCATTGTATGCTATACTATTGTATATATATCTTCACAGTCTCAGGCACTAGACTACGTCATGGATTGCACAGGGGAGATGCATTACGAGAAATATGGGGCTGATTAAAATAATATCGTGGAATATAGACGGATGTCATCATCCCATTAAGAGAAAGAAGATATTGACGTTCTTGAAACAAAAAAAGGCAGATATTGCACTAATTCAGGAGTCACACCTGGATGAGGAGGAGTCGGCCAAGCTTAAAAGGGATTGGGTGGGACAAATATACTATAGCACGTTCTCTTCTAGGAAGAGGGGGGTGGCAATATTGGTGAGAAAAAACTTAGACCTAAAGGTACACAATAGTTTCTCACATGATGAGGGAAGATGGGTTATACTGGATGCTGATTTAGAGGGACATAGGACTACTTTAGCTAATATATATGCGCCCAACGGGTCGTCCTCAGACTTTTTCCATGAGGTATGTGAGGTGATCAGGAAAATAGGGAATAGCAACGTAATCATAGGGGGGGACTTCAACTTGGTTGGAAACACCTTGATAGACAGATCGTACCAACCCAAAACCGCTGACAACACAGGGAGACTGGCGGTTGGTGTTCTGATAGAGGAGTTGGGTCTAGTGGATGTTTGGAGGGTTATGAACCCACAAGAAAGAGACTACACGTTTTACTCTCACCCACATTCCTCATACTCTAGAATAGATTATTTCCTGATCTCTAGCGCACTGGTAGAACAGGTTGCAAGTACTGGGATAGGGAACATTGTAATATCTGACCATGCTCCGGTTGATTTAGTGATCACATCCATGGAAGAAGGGCAACGATCTCGGAGATGGCGATTCAATAACCTGATGTTAAATGATGAAGGATCGTGTACGTACATTAGAACTATATTTAAGGAATTTTGGGAACTTAATGAAGGGTCAATAGATGATAGTGGTATAATGTGGGACACATGTAAAGCTTACATGAGAGGACGACTCATACAATACGGTGCGATACTAAAAAGGGCGAAGAAACAAAAAATGACAGCGTTAGATGAGGAAATTAAAATACTTTCGAAACAGCACAGCCAAAGACCAGACCCAGAAACGTGGAGGAACCTAAGCAAATCCAAATACGAATTGAACAACATATATCAAAAGAAGGCTGAATATGCGTTATTTAGGACCAACCAAAGATATTATGAACAAGGGGAGAGAGCGGGTAAAATATTAGCGAATCGGGTTAAACAAATGCATAATCAGAATATTATATCCTCGATTCGTAATAAAGATGACAAGATTATTACGGACAAAAAGGAAATTAATAATGTCTTCAGGTGCTTCTACCAGGACTTATATACCCCACAGAAGGCGGTGGATCAGCTAAAAATGGACGCGTTCTTCGACAAAATCAAATTACCGTCATTATCGAAACAACAGGTAAAATCAATGGAGGGGGGGGTCTCGATAGAAGAAATACACGCGGCAATCAACAGCCTTAAATTGGGTAAAGCACCAGGAGACGACGGGTTTACTCCCGATTTCTACAAACAATTCAGTGATATAATCGCTCCGAGATTATTAAAAGTATATGAGGACTCACTGATAAAGGGGGGATTGCCCACTAGCTTGAGATCTGCCACTATTACATTACTACAGAAAAAGGGCAAAGACCCTCAATGCTGTCGAAGCTATAGACCTATATCCCTGAGCAATTTGGAAGAAAAAGTATTGGCAAAGATACTTGCAAATAGAATAGAAGATGTGCTACCAACTTTGGTGCATTCAGATCAAGTGGGCTTTGTGAAGGGGAGAAACTCAGCTGATAATATCCGCAGACTCCTACACATAATGTGGAAGGTAAGGAATGATATAGAACCTACAGTAGCCTTCTCATTGGATGCCGAAAAGGCCTTTGATAAGGTGGAATTTGCATTCTTATTTCACACGCTAGAGCGCTTCGGGTTCGGTCCATCGTTTACTGGGTGGGTAAAACTGTTATACACAAATCCGATGGCATCAGTATTGACCAACGGGATCGTATCCTCGCCCTTTAACCTAGGGCGGGGGACGAGGCAAGGTTCTCCGCTTTCTCCCCAAATGTTTGCGCTTTTCCTCGAACCACTTGCTATCGCACTGAGGACTAATCAGGACATCAAAGGGATAATAGCGGGGCAGGTAGAACATAAATTATTTTTATATGCGGACGATATCTTATTGGTATCCAGCAATCCCCGAACAGCAGTTGGGATCATTGGAAATGTTATCGAGTCCTGGGTACACAATCAACTGGAGCAAGTCAGAAGCAATGCCTCTCTCTAAATGTTGTCCCCCTGATATCAGAAGGGGGTGGCAATACAGATGGATGCCGTCAGGGTTGATATACCTAGGAATAAAGCTGATCCCAGGTCTGAAAGAATTGATGCAAGCCAATATTGCCCCTATAATCGAACACATTAGTGCTCTGACCCAGAATTGGGCCAAAATGAATATGTCCCTCCTGGGAAAGATAAACCTAGTGAAAATGATACTAGCTCCCAAATTAAATTATATCCTATATATGTTGCCGCTGACTCTCCCGACCCAGTTACTCAGACAGTATGACAAAGTCATTAATGTATATCTGTGGGGGGGCAAAAGGCTGCTATTTGGACGGGCCAAAATGTATGCAGCAAAGGAAAATGGCGGTTTATCCCTGCCTAAACTAGACTGGTATCACTATGCATTCTCGCTCTCCCAGCTCTCCAAACTGAATCACTCGTCTGAGGAGGCACCTGCTTGGGTCAAGATGGAGGAGGAAATGATATATCCCTCATCTCTGGAATCCTTCCTGACACAATCAGACAGACCTATACCTCTTAAAAACCCTTTGATGGCATTTATCAGGGAAACTTGGAATCAATCGCACAAAATGACTGGTGATAGCCCATACTTAACTACGAGAGCCTCTATATGGTATAATAAGAAACTAAAGATTGGGAAGAAATCAGTCATATGGGACGATTGGGTTAAAAGGGGGATACATGTACTAGGTGATATAGCCGGGGAGGATGGGGTTTTGCCTTTTGAGGATATTAAGGAGGATTTTGATATAGATAATAAAAACTTTTATAAATTCCTACAGATTAGACATTGTATATCGTCATCAATAGGAGGACCAAAGTGCGGCCCAATTACTGCAATTCAAGAAATATTCTATAAAGGATGGCGCAGGAAAGGCGGTGCGTCAAGATTTTATGATGTTATAAGAGAATACAATGCACCCAAATTGGCGGGTTTGAGATTGAGCTGGGAGAACGATGTACATGAGGAGATTACTGAGGAAATGTGGGAGAAACTGGTATCCAAATGGAGTAAATTCTCTAGGGAGGCGCAATCACAACTTATTTTTTACAAAGTACTGAACAGAAGCTATTGGACACCTAGTAAACTGGCCAGACTGAAATTAAGGGACAGTGACATCTGCTGGAGATGTGAGAAGGAGACAGGCACTTTACTGCACATGTTGTACGAATGTGAGAAGGTCCGGAAAATGTGGGATCAAATTGTGATATTCCTAAGTAAGGTCCTGAATGTGAAGATAAATAACGCCCCAATGGCATGTGTTTTGGGTATAGTACCGAAAGGGATTAAACTGCCTAAATACCGGGGAATGTGGTATAGAATGGCCATGATATCAGGATGTAGAATTGCATTACGACATTGGAAATCACCTGTTGATATTACTTTTAAAGAATGGATGGAACTAATGTTTCGGACAGCATCATATGAAAGGGTGACATATAGAGTCGCAGGGAGAGAGGATATTTTCGCTGAGATATGGGACAGTTTTCTACACCTGACTGAACGATCTGAGGACAAATGAGTAAGATGGGATTACAATATTATCAAGGATGAATATGAAAAAGGGGATTTGATCTGATGGTACTTGTGCTCTATAATATATTATGTATATATGTACATATATTTTATGTCCGGATGGGGTGTCTATGGAACGGTCACTGTCTCTATCACACCCACATGTGCGCAGATATAGCCACATACAAGTATCTAGGATACACATATTCATATGTGTACATAATAGGTTTACACGCACTCATATACACAAGGATAAGGTATACACGTCAGGAGCACACATACATGCACATACTCATATATAGGAAATAGACATACATACACCTACATATACACATAGTTGAGATATAGGCTTTCACTGACACATAGGGGGATACACAAGTATATAGGAGACACACACAGGCGTAGCTGAAACGTAAAAAAATAAAAAAAAGGAGAAAAGATGCAGCACATACCTGCTCGCAGGTAGATCGGTCTACATGTAACTTATGACGTATATATATATATATATATCAGGGATGTATATGCACAATGTATAGTATGTTTTTTTTTTGTAAGTGCTTCTTTAATTTCCATGTCAGTTATTAGTGTATTTGTATGAGTCTCTTGCATGTTTTGTATGTTGTCACAAAAAATGAAAAAGGCGAATCTTGGATGTTGCATATTATGCTGTGAAAAGGTACTCTGTAAATAATGTAAAGATTTGTGCAAAAATATCAATAAAAAAAAAAAAATAATAAAGGGGGGGGGGGGGGGGTAGTTTCTGATTATTTGATTGGCAGTAACGGCATTCGTATTGAACACTAAAAACGCTTATCAGCCCGATTGGTATAAAAGCATTGCACGATCAAGCAAAAATTGACCTCAGATAGTCCTTCCCTGTGATCGGGAGTATTCCAAAAATAATATTCCAATTGTTTGATTGCCATCTGGTTCTGTTTCGTATACGCTCTCGCTCGGCATAGCTCTCTGCACTATCTCGCATATGTGCATGCGCACTGAATAAAGACCACAAATGTACCTTTAATCCCAATATTCGTCTGACCACACCCCTATCAGCTTACCCATATAAGCAGGGGTGGGGCCACCCACTCGCCTCCTTCTCGCTTTCACCACAAGGAAGAAGTGCCTCGGTAGATCCCCACACTTGACACCATGCTGGAAGAAAGGATTAGAAGCAGCTTTGGGAAACAAGGATACGTTGACATCATATCTTTATTTTCTCTCTCACTATTTTCGAGAAAATACGGCGATATTGTCTTCGTACTGGAGTGTCTGGAAGATGATGATCATTCTAAAAATCCTCCACCAGTTTTCGTATTGGGAGTTCGTGCCGCTACATGCTTTTCCAACTGCAGTCCTTGCTGTGTGCTGGTTGCGGTAAAGGCACAGCTGGGCTGTAGGACGCGCCGTGGTTGTGAGACGCGGTGGGTTGCTGGTTCTGGTGAGTTATGTTTGCTGGCAGGCTTCACTTGTCTGTTAGTGCTATGGGGGCTACTTGACGATGTTTATGAAAACCGGCCCCAGGCTAGGGTCCTTTGTTCAGTCTCCTAGACGACAGAAGACCTTGGTCTGAAGCCATTTTAGTTTAACTAGTGGGCCGCGACCATTAACACTGGTGATCCCTGTGTGTTCTGGACGAGTGGGTATCTCTCTGTCCCGTGTTAAGCCCCTTCTTTCATATCCAAATGAGAGTATTCCTTCACGAGGAGATATGTGTATGGATGTGCGATAGCGGCAGATCCATGTTCAAGTCAGCTACACAGGCCAGTTTGGTATTGTGCTGATTCCGTCGGGTGTTGGTAAAATCACCGTTGTAAAGCAGTGTTGACATCTTGTTTCTCTTTTCTCTTAAAAAGTGAGGAGAGGTTCAGAACGGCGGCCTGTCTGGGTGAGTGTTATGTCATTGTATACAAGTTCAGGTGATAGCTGCTTAGCTTACGGTTAGCCAGTCAGCTGTTAGCTGCTGCGTTAGCCTGCTGGGATCGCTGCATGGCCTACTTAGGTTGGGCCTACTGTTAGCCAGTCAGCTGTTAGCTGCGGTGCTAGCATGTCGTGATCACTAGGTAACGTTAGCTTGCTGCTATAGGCCAAGGCCTGGCTCGGGTTAGCTTCAGCTCCTCGCGCGCCGCCGCGAGCTCGCTTCTGGTCGCGTGCGCCGTTAGCGCGGCGTCTCGCGAGCAGGGGCAGTAGCGCCCGAACGGTTGGAGCGGCCGTTAGCTTAATGCTACTCTGTTGAACGTGCTTTGATTATAACATGTTTTTAAACACTCTGGACTACAACGTCGTCTTTGACAGGAGATGTTCGTCGACCCTGCCCTGAGCCAGGACGGCAAGGTTGCGTCAACAAAGAGGACTGTAGTGCGGGTTGGAGCGGCGACGCTGCCCAGTTCGAACAACACAGGAGCGGCTGTGTTCCTACGGTGTCTGTGACTGCACTTCGCTGATCTACGTTCCGGGTAGGACAAGGTTTGACCAGACCTTATAACACGTCTTCTGGTTTTACCTTTCTAAATGTTTTGTGAATAACGATGTTTTCCCAAAACGTGTGTTGCTGCAATTCATTTAGGATACGACGTGAGTTATGTGTGAACTGTACTTGTCACTGGCAGTTAGCTTCTCCGTGCAAATCGGGTTGTTGCAGAAAATGATCTGGTTGTTGTGTGAGAAACATCATGTGTGTTTATATGTACCGTGTACTCACAACTAAGGTAACTAACCTATGAAGCTATGCTTAGTGACAAGTGAGTAAAAGAATGTTCTTTTCTCAGCCTGTGATGACAATGAACAGTGTTCACATATTAACAGGGTTTCCTGTTTTAACTGGCCGTATTAAGGGTAAAATAAGAGGATTGTGTTTCCCCCCGGTTCCCTGGGGACTTTTTCATCCTCCTATCAGACATGTTGCACTACATTGTGTCTTTTGTGTGGTAGGGATGCGATGTAACCCTTAGCTTGATTGCTGAGGTTGTGCTAAAACTGCTGGAGAAACTTTATTTTCCTGAAAGAAAAGATTGTTTGGTCGCTGTCGTGTGTGCTTAGCAAGGCCTGTGGCCGATACTAATCGAGAATTATGTATTCTCTCATTATGAAAAACGGCGTTCCTCTGCAGTGTTTTTGCCATTTTTTGTAGGTGATGATGGGTTGTGTGTGTCATGTGACCTACAACTGGGTTGGACTGGCCACAGAAGCACATGTGTATGTTGGACCGGGGCTCTTAGAGCCCTCTCTATTCTGTGTTTTTTCCTTAGTAAAAATCAGATAGCAGGTTAGCTCATGCGCTGTGTGGAGCTGTCAAACGCTTCATAGAGCTGACTATGACTGTGTCATATTCTCTTTTTGTCATTACATCGTATCATGGGTGTGGGGTCGTAAAGGGGTGAACTGGTAACCTTTCCTCTCCTCCTTGTTTCTGTCGGTCAGGGGTACACCCCCTGTCCTTCAAGGTTCCCGTCACGTGGCGGTTCGGCACGTTACGGGGGGGGGGGGGGGAGGGAGTTTCCTGGTCCCACGGCCTGGTATATTGGGCGTGTGCACCGCAGGAATTCCCCCGCCATAGAGTACGTCACCGTGCGCGTCTCTGTTGGTAGGACTTCCGTGTGCTGTTCAGGTCCATGTGATGGATCTGTTTCAGGGGGGTGGTCAGGGCTCCTCCTCACCAAGCGCCTATTCGGGCCTTCTGTGAGTTCGGACTCCTTCTTCCATGTGAGGGAGCCTCCATCAGAGTACAGAGCCTTCCTCCTCAGATTGTCAAAGTGAGTGGACCCTCTAGAAGGTGTCCTATTCTATTGTATATGTATTCGATTCAATTCGATTATTGAGTGTGTATGGGTTCAGTGCCTCTTCCCCGGAGAGCCCTAAAACCAATTTTTTACATGGCTCAAGGTGCAATATATTCTTTTCAATCTGTACAGCTCACGTGGGAAGTCTCTCTGGGGATCCCCGTCTCCTTCCTATGGGAGGGTGGTGGGATGTAGAAATGTGAATTTTTTTTACCCCCGGCTGTGTAGACTGGGATACATACTGTTGATGCTTCCTTCTTTTCTATTCAAAAAGTGTTGGAGTTAGGAAGTGTCACACCCCTCTTGTCGTTCCCTGGGCGCCTTGGGGATTCAATGACAGGTCTAAATAGCCTGTTCATTGATGGGGGTGTGTCCCGACGCACGTATAGTGCTAGCTCGCTGTAAACAGGCGACTGACTGGCACGCCTTGGTTGCTTGTGGTTAAAACAGCGTTTTTATAAAGCAACTGAGATGGGGGTTTTTCCTCTTCCGACGACCAAATCCCACGACCTGGGTTGGTTTTCGACGGATTCTCGTTCATGTCTGGGGGATGATGACGGGATGGATCTGAACATATGTAGAGGGGTCTCACGCCCTTGGGGTGGGCCACCAGGCGCGGTTTGCCCGAACGTCTGGGTGGCGCCTTCTTTTCATGTTAAAGGGGAACTATCTTATAAATGGCCTTTTTGAGTGTTTAGCATTGTTTCCTAGCTATGTGAACTTATATTAATATGATCTATGTCTCAAAATTCTCATATTGGTGCATTCTTCCAATTCTCCTCTCACAATATTCACCCTCACTGAACTGAGTCGTTTGAAAATGTGCCTATATGTGATGTCATATAGTCACTGCTGCATGTTAATGTTCAGGGGAAGACGACGCTCAGCAGGCCCGGCGCAGTGGTTTAGGAGCCCAGGCTCAAAACAGCTCGAGATCTTGAGGTAGAAAAATGCTGTTTTTGAGGACTTGATTAGAAATACAAAACAATGAATAAAAAAAATATATATATTACAGAGGTGTTCCATAGACTCACAGGAATTGTGTAAAAGTGCCCAAATAGTGAAAGAAATAGTAAAATAGTTCCCCTTTAAGATCGACACGCATATCTGTCCTTTCTCCTGGAGTAGGCATGTCGGCGTGGTTAGGGCACGGGACTGGTTCTGGTCACGCTGGTCCGGATCAGTTGAACCCGTTGTCCGCCGGGGATGCAGATCTGCTGTTCTGGTACCCTGAGGGACTTGGGCTTTTTTCAGGGGGAAAAATGCCAGGTCGGTCTGGGTGTCACAGGGTTAAGCGCTATGGAGACCCTGGTTGGGTACGTTTTTACTCAGCACTGTCGTAATGGCTTACGGCCATGCCATTCTGTACACGCTCGATCTCGTCGGATCTCGGCCGCTACACAGGTTGGTCCTGGTTAGTACTTGGTTGGGAGACCGCCTGGGAATACCAAGTACGGTGTGCTTAGGGGCTGGTTCTCCATTCTTTTTCGCTCCTCTCTCACGCATGGCGAAGAGGGGCCTGTGGGGGTGGTTTTTGACCTCCTCTGGTGACCCTGTGCTTCCCGTACCGCCAGGCCCGGTCCGAAGTAATGTTTCGTCGACCCGTAGGCCTGGGTTAACCCTTTTTTGGAAACTGAAACACTTGTACTGCGGTATAGCCGGTGTATACCCGCAGGTGTGTTTTGGTGTTTTTTCTTGAGGGGTTATAGGAACAACCACCGCATTGGGTAACACCAAGATGGTTGATTCCCTGGTGTGTTGGAGCAGTGTCAACTCCCGGGTTCACCGTTTGAGGGTGCCCCTGCACGTTCATGACGTCTGCCAATCGTGTCAGCCTTCTCTGCCTCGACCCCTCTGGGTGGGGGTTTTTAAATGGAGGCTTGGTCATGCAACACCGCCAGCTTACGCTCCTTCCGCCGGGGCGGCTGTGTTCAGCTGTCCCCTCTGGCGCCTGTCTCGTCCGCAGTCTCCAGGCTAGGGTTAATAGCCTGTTGCCTGGTTTTTCCCCGGTGCGCTGCCTGCTTCCGTTGGTTAACCTTTTTTGTGTGCTTACGGCCATGCTGACTGCCTGTTGCAGGGTCAGTGTGCCAGGCGGTGTACTATTGGGGGGACGGGGCCCGCTCGGCTGAGGGGCCTTTGTCCGAATACGCTGGCGATGTGGGGGGAGGGGCACTACGTGCCCACCTGGTGGGGTCTTGATGCTGGCATCATGGACTTCTCCGGGCCCCCATTCCAGGGAGTCCAGTCCTTTTGGTGGGTCTGGGTCTTCCTTCGCGCTCCGCTGCTACGGCCTTGCCACGGGGTTGGGTTTGCCCTTGACCCCGTGATTCTGGGGGCAGTAACGAGGTTGTTCCTCCGTTCGTTCCCGGGTGGCATGCGGGTTGTGCGTGTGTGTAGTCATGGGGTCCGTCGCCCTCCCGTGAAGCCCCTAATAGGGGGGGTGCCCTCCATTAGGGTGGGTCGCGGGGGCTCGGCCCTCCCTGTTCTGATGGTTGTGGGGGGCTGTCAGCGGGGTGTATTTGTCGGCTGTTGGCTCTCGCTCGGCCTCCCTTGTGCAGAGAGCGATGCCGAGCGAGAGCGTATACGAAACAGAACGTTAGGTTATGACTATAACCAAGTTCTGTTAGTATAGCGACGCTCGGCATCCGACGCCGCTGCAGCCTTTGGCCCCACCCCTGCTTATATGGGTAAGCTGATAGGGGTGTGGTCAGACGAATATTGGGATTAAAGGTACATTTGTGGTCTTTATTCAGTGCGCGTGCACATATGCGAGATAGTGCAGAGAGCGATGCCGAGCGTCGCTATACTAACAGAACTTGGTTATAGTCATAACCTAACGTTCATCCGATGTCCATTTGGTCCACGACATAACCCACCACAACATATGGATCAGGGATATTTGATATTTGGCTTCAAAGCAACCGAGAGAACCGCTCCACTCGCCCGACAAATAAAAGTGAGCCCGGAGACATTTGGCCGTTACACAGGCCAAGATACAATGTTACAAATGGTGCTCGATACCGCCATCTAGCTGGATGCGGCAGGTATTGCACTTTGGCGATCTCAGACTCATTCCCTATGGTAACACCAAGGTCTCTGGATGAATAATGAATAAAAATATCGAAAAAAAGGAAAAATGATCAAATAACGTATATATACGTGGTTGGCGTTCAACGGTTGTCCGCATTTAAAGAAATATAATCTGATTGATTGGGGTAATGAGGGACTTAAAATTTGCCTATAGATATGCATTTAACTTGTCGGCGAGGCTATTGAGCCGTACTGTATTGTACCCATTTTGCAATCTGTTAATAAAGTTTTCAATCAATCAATCAATCAATGCCATTAGAAAATCAGGATTTCGGCGATCGACCTCTGCTGCCTTTTCAGGTGAGGCGGCCGCGTGCAATTATCCTGAGTACTCAAGTCTGGTTTGAATTAACAAGAGTGAATCAGCCTTCGAGGAACAGGGATAGCCTGGTTTCAATCATCGGGTTAATTTAATCTGGCTAATGGGACTTTTGATTGATTTAGTTGAACCAGGTACGGGGAGTAGGGCCCTGGTTAGATTCCAACTTAATAAGCAAGACACTTAACCCCATAACTGGAGCAGGTTGGCACCTTGCATGGTTGCCTCCATCGTTGGTGTGTGAGTGAATGGATGAATGTGAGGCACAAGTTGTAAAGCGCTTTGGATAAAAGTTCTGTATAAATGCAGTCCATATAAATGGAGTCCATATAAATGCAGTCCATTTAGCTGATCACCATCAGCTAATGGGGGATCCTTCAAATAAACAAACAAATGAACAAACAAATAAATAAACAGATTATTTAAAGTAAGAAGTACCTGTGGAGTACAGGCAGGCCAATGTGTTTCAGTAAAAGTACATTTCCTTTGAAATGTAGTGGGGTAAAAGTGTAGTGTACACAGGATGAACTCAACTCTAGAGTACACACAACCCGCCCCTGATTACTTTCGTGCAGTTCCTCATATCTATCTCTCGATCAACTCATCAATAAAGATAACAGTCCTCTATTTAGAAATCCACAGGCGTGTGATTTCAATAATACAGCAATGAGCTGTCGAACTAAAAATAAATGTGCATCCATAAATATCACACCATGATTGGTGCCAGCTAACTCCCCCATATCAACACATGCTTCGAGAATGAGGTCAGCTAAGTAGTTTCACATTATGCTCTATTGACCCCTCGGTGGGAGTTGTGTAACAGTCCTTACCCAGGCTCTTAACAAAGCGTGACACGCTACATTCACTCCATTTCCAGTGTGCAATGTGAAAGCACATCAGCATGCAGCAGAATTTGATGATATGTTGCACAGTTTTGCATTGCAGGAATGGGGAGACGATATTATTCTTTCTCGGGGTCCTGTGCTGGAAGCTTTAGAGGATCCCAGGCAACGTGGATCGCGAGCAGGAGTCGACTGAATTGCAAACGGATGCAATC
The DNA here is from genome assembly GCF_963971535.1 of Notolepis coatsorum. Classification (NCBI taxonomy): domain Eukaryota; kingdom Metazoa; phylum Chordata; class Actinopteri; order Aulopiformes; family Paralepididae; genus Notolepis; species Notolepis coatsorum. The sequence goes on along the minus strand of NC_140182.1, from coordinate 100,316,962 downwards.
ATGCCCCTCACGATGCGCCGTCATCGGACGTACGAGGGAACACTTTATCCGAGCGTGGCGAGGGATCATGTTAAAACACAGACCACTGTATCACATTCTGGCTCATCAAAAGAGTGTCATAGTTACCGTGGCAGCACTGTGTGTATCTGTCGCTGGAACACACATCTAAGCGCATGACTCATTGGACTTCTATAGACCTACTGTAGAGCAGACTTAACTTTGTGAAGTGATAGCTGAACCCGAGGTGAGAGTGTAACTGTATGAGGGTGAAGCAGGGCGTTGCTGACAAAGAGCAAAGCAAAAGAAAATTAATAAAAAAAACACATTTGCACAATACGGATGACAGTAATGATGATGATGATGATGATGATGATGATGGCTACAATGGCGATGATAATGATAATGGCGATGATGATAACTATTATTATTATTATTATTATTATTATTATTATTATTATTTTATTATTATTATTATTATTATTATTATTATTATTATTATTATTATTATTATTATTATTATTATTATTATTATTATTATTATTATTATTATTATTATTATTATTATTATTATTATTATTATCAATAATAATAATATTGGCTTTGACACAGATGCAGATCATACTGATTGCCACAGAATTAGCATTAAAGGCCACATGAAATCAAAGCGTTTATGTTCTTTTATCACATCTTGCACTGATCATTACTTTCATTGTTAGGACAGATACAGATACGCCAGTAATGTTGCTAATGTAAGTTGCTAACATTAGCTTGCTAACTAATGGGTCGACTGTAATGCACATTCAGCACTATTGGCTACTATGAATGCCAATCAATATCCACAACAAGTCCCTCCCTAGCTTGTTCTTACAGGAAATGCATACACATGTGGAATAACATAGCATTCTGCTAGCCATTTCATGGGGACTTTAAAGTAATAATCTCAAACATTTTCAAATAAATCAACGTCTATGTTGCCACTGTTTCTACCTACCTGTATACCAAGTTCATGAATGCTTTTATATTTGCTGTTTTTGGCTGTTCTAAACACATGTTTGGTGTCTGGTAGGACATTCCCGGGAAGATCATCCGGCACACATCATCCGGCACACATCATCCGGATTTGATATGTTTTACATCACCAGCAGCAACAGTAGTCCATACAGTGCAAAAACGCAATAGCCATTATCACAGGTTTGGGTCATTTGGACATATATGATTTTCATCAACTTTATTGTCACTGAAATCTGCCTTCTCCCAGTGTTGGCCTCTCTTGTTGATTTTAAATGAAGATAAAACAAAGTTGCCTCAAATAGGCCATTTTCTAATGTTACAGAAAAAGCGAGAATCATGACTTGATTAGAGCAGTAGTGATGTACTCTAATTTATTCTATGGATTCTACAAGATAGGCTAACACTGGAAGGATGTGGGTTTAAATTACACCACAGACAATATATTCAGTGGTAATCTACAGTAGGTAATCAAAAAGAGAAATTATTTGCTGCTCAAGTTCGTGCTTGTACAGTAGTAGTGAATGGTTGTAGTCCGCCTGCATACTGAGTGAAGAAGTTATCGTTTGATCTTTGTCATTTTACATATGACTGACATCATACAGGACAGTAAAAGTACTGCGAAGTAGGCTAAAGTTACAAAACTCATAGTTTCATCTCATCTCTGAACGTTTGTATTAAAGGGGACATATTTTAGTCCTTTTCAACAAGTTAATATAGGTGTTTGAGGTCCCTTAAATATGTACGTATTTTTTTTTGCTGAACTCAGATTAAATGGTGCAGATCAAATGTGATGAAAAATGTAGGTAAATTTTTTTGGTTCAACTTTAGGTAGAAAAGATTTACGTGAAGATTTATGTGCGAGCCGCCGTGTTATACACGTGCATTTTATCAAGATATCTTCAAATACACATGTATACAAGTTTGTATTAACTACGGCAATTGTGGCTGTAATTCGGAATGGCTGGTTTCGAGAGGGAAGGTTCTTGTCACAGCTGAACTGTAGAAAATACACACAATGCACATATTCTCAGTGTTGGGACAACCCTGCATTATATAAAAAAAATAAAAATGCAAAACACAAGTACATTTTCGTAGGTCCCCTGTAAACACATGTTTGGCTTTTGGGAAGGAACCCTGTTACTCAAAAGTCTGAATGAAAACAATGCGCGTGGGACCGTTTCATGGCTAAATTTGGATAAAGGCCAGGAATGTAAAATACATCATGATCATGTGCTTTTGCAATGTTGTAAATTTGATACGGAAGCATAAATATTTAATGACAGGGTAAGTAAGGTTGTACAGGGATGGGCTTTATGAGGAATGCTGGGGGTAGAAAATGTAGGGGATTATGGGAAGGCATGTTTTTGGTTTCCTGAGATACTGGATTGTGGAATTTGTTGATTCGACAGACCAAGAACCATAACGGTAAATGTTTTTGGTTTCTTTGATATAGTGGATTATGGAATTCGACAGACCAATAACCATAGAAATCCATCTACAGTATAGTCTTCAAACAAACTGCAGTTTTCATATCTCATTATAAAAACGGTATGTTCACAGCACAGTGTTGCTGTCGCCTCACAGTAAGAAGGTTGTGTGTGGAGTTTGCTGGTTTCTCCCCATGTCTGTGTGCAGGCACGTGCACACATAGAGCCCAAGGGGTGCTTGAGCACCTGCCTTTTTGAGCCTCGTAAAAAAAAAAGTGCCCTTTTTGAAAAAAATTATAAAAATATATATATATATTTTTTACTGTTACACATATAGACTGCCCTTCCAACTGAAAAATGTCAGGATAGAATAAAAATATTAGGTAAAGAGAGAGATGCCCCATATTCCATTGCAGTTTGCACGGCCTCCTCAGCATGCCTCTCCGCGGACCTGTATATTTTATGCATAGTGTGGGTGGTGATGATGATGATAGAAACCGCTGTGGCGCATACAGTTGAATGCTGGTATTACACTCACTGAGGGACACGAAGAAGTCAAGTCCGATGGGATTTGGGAATCTCAAATACAAATCGGGATTGGAATAAAAAATGCATTTATATTAAACAATACAGAATATACAGCACTTCTTGGGGTCTGTAGGGTAAGCACTTATTCCCTCCCCCCTGAACATTTATGGAGATGTATGGGCCTTTTAAGTCAGTGATAAAACTGTCTTTCAAGGATAAGTGAGCTCCTGCACTGATTATTATAGTTCAATATTCAATATTTGATCACCAAAACCCCCCAAAAAGCATAAAAAGGAGGCCCCCCCCGCCCGAAAAGGGCCCTTAAAAATCGGGCTCTCGCACTACGCGCACTCGGTTAAAACACATACAGGTGTAGTGCCCTTTTCAGCCTTTGAGCACCTGCCCCTCTAAAGTCCTGTGCACGTCCCTGTCTGGGTGGGTTTCCTCCGGGTGCTCCGGGTTCCCCCCACACCAGAAGACATACAAGCTAGGTAACTCCTTCCCCTGACCAATACTGACATTACAACTGGAGTTGGTCCTCGGGCGCATGTCTGCGGCTGACCATGTGACCACTGCTCCTACGTGGTCAGGATGGATCAAACGCAGAGGAATCATTTCACCACAGGGATCAATAAAGTGTCATTAAAAATAGTATCATATGGTTAGGGCTGTGTACTTTTGGTTTATGTCGGCTATAAAACACACACACCAAATAATTAAGATTGACTAAAAATGCAACTTCTACAACTGCACTGACTGCTCGCATTAAGTCTCGTCTGTAGGCTTCAATGTGAAGTTGTGATGTTGTAACATGTCGCCTCCCAAACTTGGTGGTCAGGGGGCAGTAGGTCCTTAATCCTGCCTGCGCTGTGATCAAGAATAGCAGAGACACACGTGTCGAGCTGGTGTTGACATCACGGCAGGGGTATTCATTCTTCCATTTCTCAGAGAAAACATAGGCTACTTCAGGTATCAAACATATCCATTGTATCTTCCTTCACCGGGGGCGACAGTGGCTCAGGAGGTAGAGCGGTTGTTTGGTTCAGAAGGTTCCTGGTTTGATTCTGGCTCCTCCCAGCAGCGTGTCAAAGCGTCTTCTTGAGCAAGACACTTAATCCCTAAATGCTCCCGAATGAGGAGGTTGGCACCTTGCACGGTTGCCTTCGATGTGTAGTGTAACGGAGGTCCGTGAGTAATATCCACAGTGTTGAATCTAGAGGGTGTATGTATGGTTGTAACTAACTGTAACTGTCCTCTACTACTCCCATGACTGCATATATATCTGTGTCCACTGGAGGGCGCTATAGGCAAAGCTTCTACTGTCTATGCCAGGTTGGGAGTATATAAGTCTTGGTTCCCTCCGACTTTTTCTTCTTCCCACACATGCCTCTCCCGGAGAGGAGAACACATGAGCTGTTGTGGTCTGAGTCAATGTGAATGAATAAAACGCTGCCAGCAGAGCAAGGCCAAAGATGGAAACCATGCCTCTTGTACATATTATTGTCGCCCCATAGCCATTTCTGTTAACAGGTTATGGGCCCAGATCTCGCAGGGGCGAAATAATAAGGGTAGCTAGCTTAGCTGACGTGTAGGCCAGAGTAGCACCGGGAGTACAGCGTGGCTAGCGTACTAGGCCAACGAAGCTTAAGCTACACCTACCACCAACCACCAAGAAAGAGGATGGCGACCAAGGGAAGAAGCAAATGGCCCTCATTTAATGGGAAAGCGGAGGGATATGAGCTCTGGGAAGAGCGCATGCTATGTTGCATGCACGGCGCGGGACTCAAGGAACAAGCCCAAGACAACAAGCTTAATGCGGACGCATACTGTGAGTTGGCACCGCTGCGTGACGATACAAGCTTGTGGCTAATATTCCGCGACATGAAGGACAAAGGCAGAGAAAGCCTGGGAGTGTTGAGGGAGCATTACATCGGACGGGGAAGGCCCCGAGTAGTGTCCCTCTACGTAACGTTGACGGCCCTGAAGAAGGGGCACACAGAGACGATGACAGAATACATCATCCGAGCTGAGCAGATCATGACGGCGCTCAAGAGTGCAGGAGAGGCACCCGGCGAGGGGTTAATGATGGCAATGGTGATGAGAGGACTACCGGAGTTGTACAGGCCGTTCACGCTACTGGTTACCCACGGTTCAACGGACATGACATTGGGGCAGTTCAAAGCCAAGCTGCGGAACTTTGAGGCCTCAGAGGATATCCACCCAGACGCGGCAGAAGCGGGGGGGATAGCACTGAAAGCCCGAGCGACACCGAGGGAGAAGGCCAGGCCCACGACGGAGCTGACGTGTTGGCGATGCGGAGAGAATGGGCATCGGAGGGATAACTGCAACAAGACGGTCTGGTGCAACTTCTGCAGATCATCGGGGCACACAGACAAAGAGTGCCAAAAGAAACGAGACCAGAGCGCATATCTCGATACGCACATGGGCAAGATGTCGGCCAGAGACGAGGCGGCGCCTATGGACAAGATGGCGGTGACGGACGAGGTCGCGGCCACGAACAAGATGGCGGCGATGGACGAGATCGTGGCTATGGTCAAGATGGCGGCTGTGGACGAAATAACGACTACAGACAAGATGGCGGCAACGGTGATCGTGAAGCGAGTCGAGATGACGCCCGGAGAGCGGCAGGACGAGAGGACTTCGTTTTCGGGGCGCGGACTACGGGCGTCGCCCGGCCAACGCAGCACCAGCAGTTCCAGAGGAGGGGACTGATCGTGGACACAGGTGCGTCGTCCCACATCATCAACGACAGGAATAGTTTCAAGAACTTTGATAAATCCTTCGAGCCGGAGGGACACAGCATGGAGCTGGCGGACGGGAAACGCACCTACGGGTTGGCGCAGGGGAGAGGAGACGCACAGGTATGCCTTATAGACATTAAGGGGCGCCGGTGTACAGTGACGCTAAAGGACGCTCTATATATATACCCTCGTTCCCACAAGAACTATTCTCAGTCAAATCCACTACCGCTAACGGTGCCGAAGTGTTCTTCAGTGAAGGTAAAGATGTTCTTGTAGAAAAAGATGGTACACGGTTTAACATTGACGTATATGGAAGAATGTATTACCTACAAACGGAGTGTTATAATAATGATAAATGTAATATGACTGTTAGTCATGACATCCAGACGTGGCATGAAATTATGGGTCATTGTAATCACAAGGATTTACTAAAGCTGCAAGCAGTGACAGACGGTATGCACATTAAGGGTGAAAAGCATAGACCTGACAAAGAATGTGAAGTTTGCATAAGGGGGAAGTTTACTCAAACAAGGAACAGGGACCCCACAGAGAAGGTAAAGAGACCACTGGAGCTAGTTAACACCGACCTAGCCGGTCCAGTAAGGAACGAGTCCATAGGTGGCTTTAACTATGTACAGTCCTTTACAGATGTGGGTACAGGTGTAGTGTTCGTCTATTTCCTTAAAGCAAAGAGTGATGCACTCCAAGCCACGGAGAAGTTCATGTCCCTACTCCCCACATCAGAACGGGGTAGCCGAGAGGGAATGGCGCACTCTTTTTGAAATGGCCAGGTGTAAGCTAGACGATAGTAACATACCGAAGAGCCTGTGGCATTATGCGGTACAAGAAGCCGCCTACACCAGAAACAGGTGTTTTAATAAACATACGGGCACCACCCCATATACAGCAATGACAGGGAAAAGATGTAATCAAGCCAGAATGCACAAATTCGGATCAGTGTGCTATACTTACCAGCAGGACAGAGGCAAGCTTGAGTCCAGATGTGAAAAAGGACTCTTTTTAGGACACGACAGAGGGAGCCCCGCACTCCTAGTCTACTATCCCGGTAAAGGGAAGGTGCAAAAGCACAGACTAGTGAAATGTGTCACCAAGACAACGTGCGAAATCGAGACACAGACAGAGGAGCCATGGCTGGACTCCGGGGTAAGGTATGGAGGGACAGAGACACCACAGCCTAGTGTACTGAGCACAGGCGTGCAGGCAGACCTCCAGACACCCCCAGAGGGCGATGACGAGGAGCACCCGAGGGTGACGTCAAGTGCCCCATGCAGTGGGAGATATCCCTCAAGGGAACACAAACCCCCAAGATATCTAAAAGATTATGCCCGGAGAGGTAGTGACGAGGATGACAGTACACTCGCCAGTATTGATTACTGCTACCGAGCGGTGTGTGGCGTGCCTCAGTCCTTTAAGGAAGCCATAGTGTCCCCAGAGTCGAGTAAGTGGGAGATAGCGATGGACGAGGAGATGAGGTCCTTAGAGGACAACCACACCTTTACACTCACCAAATTGCCAGAGGGCAGACAGACAGTGGGAGGGAAGTGGGTGTACTCAATCAAGGAAGGGATCGAAGGCCACGAAAAGTACAAAGCGAGATTTGTAGCTAAGGGTTTCAGTCAGAGGGAGGGGATAGACTATGGTGAAACATTCTCCCCCACAGCCAACCTGACCAGTGTAAGGGTAGTGGTTCAGAAAGCAGCTGAGGACAATCTGATTTTACATCAGATGGATGTGAAGACAGCCTATCTGCACACACCCATAGATAGGGAGATATATATGGAACAACCTGAAGGTTACGAAAAGAAAGGGGGGAAGCTAGTGTGCAAGCTAGAAAAATCCATTTACGGCCTGAAACAGTCTGGGCGAAATTGGATCGAGATGCTGCACACATGCCTCATCGAGGATCACTTCCTACATAATCCAGTAGACCCCTGTGTTTACTCAAGGGAGTCAAAAGAGTCAGGAAAAGTGATGATCGTCATTTGGGTGGATGATTTGATCATCGCAGCAGACAACTCTAGGAACCTAGATCAGGTGAAAGGTATGCACTCCACCAGATTCAAAATGAAAGACCTTGGCAGGTTAAAGCATTTCCTAGGCATGGACTTTGAGCAGTCGGAAAATTGTGTAACAGTATCCCAGAAGAGATATGTGGAAAAGATCCTGAAACGTTTTGACATGCAGGAATGTAGAACAAGGGAAACACCATGTGATCAGAAACTTGATTATCATGAGGATGCTCAGAAACTGACAGATGTAAAAATGTACAGGGAAGCCGTGGGTAGCCTCATCTACTTAACAACATGTACCCGCCCTGACCTATGTTTTGTAGTGAGTAAGTTGTCACAGCACTTTGCTGATCCCACAGAGGAACACTGGATCACGGTAAAACATAGATAAAGGTACAGTAGATAAACTACTTTGTTTCAGAAAGAGCAGCGGAGGCTTGGGGCTTAAAGCCTACAGTGATGCAGACTGGGCTGCTGACATCACAGATAGAAGGAGTACACACAAACAGCTCACTGGTTTCATGGAAAACAAAGAAGCAGCCCATAGTGGCACTGTCAACTTGTGAAGCCGAATACATGGCCCTGGCCATGACGATACAGGAGTGTATTTATCTAGAACAACTGCTCGGAGGGATGGATAACTATGTATATAAGAAAACTGTTGTTTATGAGGACAACCAGGGTACTATTGCCATTGCGAGAAACCCTGTGTGTCGACAGAGGTGTAAGCATATGGATATAAAGTACCATTTCATCAGATCTGTCATCAGAGAAGAAAGGATGACACTGGTTTATTGTCCAACAGATGACATGGTAGCAGACGCTATGACGAAGCCTGCTTCAAAATTGAAACTGAGGAGATTTGCAGAGGTCATGTTTGGTGTGTAAATATTGACTGCTATACTCTTTTTGATGTTCTAAGACTGTGTTATTTTCTTTGTGAATTGTTTTGAAGAGTTCATACAGTGTACTAAGCAACCATAAGTGGGAGTGTTGAATCTAGAGGGTGTATGTATGGTTGTAACTAACTGTAACTGTCCTCTACTACTCCCATGACTGCATATATATCTGTGTCCACTGGAGGGCGCTATAGGCGGAGCTTCTACTGTCTACGCCAGGTTGGGAGTATATAAGTCTTGGTTCCCTCCTACTTTTTCTTCTTCCCACACATGCCTCTCCCGGAGGCGTCTATGCCAAATACAACGCTGTTCGGTTTCCGCATAGCCGTTTTGCGCTCTGATTGGCCGAGCGTGCGCATGCGCATGAGCCGCGACAAGCCTCTCTGCCTCTGCTGCCGCTGTATGTTGGAGAACCAGCGGTCTTCCGCTCCTCCTCACTCGAGTGAGAGCAAAGCCGCGCGAGGGTGCGGCACCTCGGCACAGCTCAGCCCTGTGTGACACGAGCAGGAAGGAGGAGATGGAAGTCCTTCCAATCGGAATATGTTGTTTCTTTACACAGGATTATGAATATGTCTTTATAGCTACAAATGAATGACTAATTCGGTCAGAAAGCAGTAACACAACAGTTGCAATGTTGTGTTACTGCTTCTCGGCATAAGCCCCATAATAAGACCGTCTCTGGTTTTCTCCAGCCGACACCAGAGCTCAGCGATGCCGCTCGCGGGAGCATATTCTCCCCGCTGGTGATCGCAGCACAGAGGGTCGCGGACCAGCCTGGCAGCAGAGGGCAGAGAGGCTTGTCGCGGCTCATGCGCATGCGCGCGCTCGGCCAATCAGAGCGCAAAACGGCTACGTGGAAACCGAACAGCGTTGTATTTGGCATAGACGCCTCCCGGAGAGGAGAACACATGAGCTGCTGTGGTACGAGTCAATGTGAATGAATAAAACGCTGCCAGCAGAGCAAGGCCAAAGATGGAAACCATGGCTCTTGTACATATTATTGTTGCCCCATAGCCATTTCTGTTAACACACAGTCACGATGGACATGTGTTGTGAAGTGACTGTGGCAGTAAGCAGTACTGCGAGTTAAACTCACTTCCCCTTAAAAGATACAGACACATTACCAAGCAGTGAATTCACCTCTTGGTATAGCGGTCTATGCTGTCGCCCGCGGTGCGGCCAACCCGGGTTCGAAACTCCCTCGGGGCATCGAAATTAATATACAACGCAGAGGAGTCACATACGATCGGTCACACTGGTGCCGTATGACCCGGATGTCCTGAGGTGGCGTGAGTTTAGGGAGGTGAGTGTAACGGAGGTCTGTGAGTAATATCCACAGTCACGATGGATGTGTGTTGTGAAGTGACTGTGGCAGTAAGCGGTGCTGCGAGTTAAACTCACTTCCCCTTAAAAGACACATAGACACGTTACCAAGCAGTGAATTCACCGCGGTGCGGCCGACCCGGGTTCGAAACTCACTCGGGGCATCGAAATTAATATACAACGCAGAGGAGTCACATACGATCCGTCACATGAGTTAATCAGTGAATGTGAGGTATAAGTTGTTTTATGAAAGAAGTGCTTTGGCTAAAAGAGCTTTGGATAAGAGCGCTGTATAAACACAATCCATTTACCATTCACTGGAAGTCTCCTCGTCCACTGAGCTGGACAAAAATTAAGTAGCGCCCCCCCCCACCTTCATAATGTGTAGCTGCTGATTTGTGTTTTTTCTTTTTTTATCTTGTTTTTATATTATATAATATATCAGTATGTCAGCCTGTTTTCTTCTAACATGGCCATTTGAAAGCACTGCGTGAGGACAGTAAATAAATATGTTCTGACTGAGGCCAAATTTAGGGCCACAACGAAATCTTTACTTAAAGTCAAACTTTAGATTTTGCTAAAATTGGCAATCACTGAAATCGCTAGCTAATGTACAGTAGCTGCTGTGTCATCATCTGCATGATGACGTAATCTGTCTCCCATGCAACCAGTAGCCTAGCAAGCTTTCAACAAGCTTTCATTCCTAACTGGACAGCTTAGCTCAGGGGGTGTAGTTTTACCTTCTTAAACCTCTTAAGCATCGGATGGCCCCACCGCGGGCCGTCACGCATTTGCGGGCACGTTGCGGCACTTTGCGCTCGTCTACCCGGTCGAAGCTGCATTTTTCGAAAGTTTAATTTGCCGCTTTTCGATTGCCAAATGATCGAAAGGCGGAAAATTCTACTTTCGGAAGGTGCGTTGGATGATCCTCGAAAAATGCAGCTTCGACCTGGTAGACGAGCGCATCCGGTTGTAAACCACATCCGGTTGTAAATGGTCTAGAACTGACCAATCACCGCTGATGGCAAAAAATATTGATCACCATTGTAGCCAACGAGCGTCCGCTCCGAACGAGACTGCAGCCGAGCGGCTGAGATTAGGGGAAGGTGGTTAAATTGGCGAAGAAGGATGTTGTTGTGACTTGAGTGTCAGAATTAATTGAAGTTAATAGCCATTTTGGACTTTCTCAAGCACTCATTTCTGAATGGATTTTTATATAATTTGGACCTGTACTACATTAGACTTCAGGCTATGGAACCGCTGTGTTTTCCAGCTACTACCTCTATGCTGGAACCTAAAAACAGGAATCTGGCACTCACTAAACAGAAATGTGAGTACAAACTACTTTTACTTCAGCGTGTTCAAACCTCTGTTTCTCTAATACATTAGCACTCAAAGCGATTTTTCTTTATTGACTTCAGAATGTTAAGAAAAAAATTATTTTTTATTTATTTTTTTATCTCATTCATTCCATAAGAACGTAGAATACACATTTACAGAGTTTTTTTTTATATGGTACATTTGCATGTTCTTGGTATCTGATTCTAGGGACAGCCTTTATCAACTATGCCCCAAAACTATGGAACAAACTACCCCAAAACATCAGGGAAGCCAACTCGCTAGACATCTTTAAAAGACAGCTTAAAACCTATCTCTTTGCTCAGGCATTTCACTGATAGATATCTGCTACCACCTAGTGGCAAGAGGAAACATCAGGGATATCCTGACACAACTTGTATTTACCTGCACTATTCTTACCCAGCCTACTCTTATACACTGCCTATCAAATTCATGTGTCGGTTATTGCACTTTTTACTTCTTACTGATGACTATTTTTAAACTGAATCATTTTAAACTATTCTTATTATTTGCTAGATCCAAATGTGAAACACTGTGATTATTTGTTCATGAATTACAGGAGTATTACTGAATAGAGAGCCTATTAGGATGCTAGATCCTAATGTGAAACACTGTGATTTGCCATATCTTGCTATGCTCGCTCATGCCTGTATTTTTTATGTCCGTTCTATTTTATAATTTTTTGACTATTTTTAAACTGAATCATTTTAAACTATTTTTACTATTTGTGTTACTGAAAACTGTAAGCGGAGAGCCTATTGGGATGCTAGATCCTAATGTGAAACACTGTGATTTGCCATATCTTGCTATGCTCGCTCATGCCTGTATTTTTTATGTCCGTTCTATTTTATAATTTTTTGGCTATTTTTAAACTGAATCATTTTAAACTATTTTTACTATTTGTGTTACTGAAAACTGTAAGCGGAGAGCCTATTGGGATGCTAGATCCTAATGTGAAACACTGTGATTCTACCTGTCTATCTGATTCTACCTGTCTATCTTTTTATGCTCGCTTATGCCTGTATTTTTTACTGTTGTGAAGCACTTTGAACTGCAACCTCTGTATGAAAAGTGCTATACAAATAAAGTTATTATTATTATTATTATCTATGGATCTCAGGGAATGTATTCCCAGTGTCAGAAATACTGTGTCTGTTATAGGCTTGAGTAAATTGTAATGAACCAAATGAGAATATCAATTACATTTTCTTTTTTACATCTTTGACTGTGAATAACACTATGCTCAAATTGACCAGACCTGAACAATCTAAGCAAATTAATATATGGAAGATGATTAAACAGAAGGTTTTGTAGATACAGTACTGAATTCTGCCATCCGGACACATGCAATTTGAAATATGATTATAGAATATATAATATCAGGCATAAAATGGTTATGCGATTAAAATGTGATTAATTAGATTAATTCATTACAAATCCTGTAATTAATTTGATTAATTTTTTTAATCGCCTGACAGCACTAGTTATAACCCCCACCTCGTCACTACCTGTTGAGCCTAATCAAGCACAATGCGGAGCAGCTGGGCACTCCCGGAGGCAGAGACACCTGCTGCATAAAGAGCCCGACAGCCCATCTCTCAGTGCTTGATCGTACTGATCACTCGTGGTTAGTCTAACTAACGTATCTTCAAGTCTTAGTACAGTATATGTCTACTGACTCCCTGCTCCGTTGTTTTGTTTTCCCGTGTTTCGTTCTTGTTCTAACGCACGTTATTTTCTCCACTCTCCCCATCAAGGAACCGAACCCCCACCTGGAAATCCCTGTGTCGCTCCCCGCTCTCTCTCACTCACTGCTCGCTCCTCTGGATAACCCCCCCTTCCTCTGTTCCACCTGGACTGGTTAGTACACGCACACAAAAACAACAGTCTGTCACATTTACATACTACACCCAGGGCCGCCTGGGAGAAATGCGAGGCCCTGTGCGAGATTTAACGCGAGCCCCCCCCCCCCCCCCCCCCCCCAAAAGGTTAAAAAAATAAAATATATATATATATATATATATATATATTTTTTTTTTTTATTTTTTTTTTAATACAGTCAACATATTCTTAAATAATAGCGCTGCCCGAGGCGGGGCATGATACAGTCAACATATAGCAAAAGAGAGAGCGAGAGAGAGCTCCCGTTCTACAGTCAATATACAGTGTACAGAGAGAGAGAGAGAGAGAGAGAGACACATTGGAAAGAAATTGAAATGCTATTTGGCCCTAAACAGAGAGTACACAGTGGCAGAATACCTGAGCACTGTGACTGAAGATCCTTGACTATGTACAGACTCAGCGAGCACAGCCTAGCCATCGAGAAAGGCCGCCATAGGCAGACTGTGTGTGTTAGAAAGAGAGAGAGAGAGAGAGAGAGCATGTGTGTTAGAGAGAGAGCATGTATGAGAGAGAGAGAGAGAGAGAGAGAGAGAGAGAGCATGTGTGTGTGTGTTAGAGAGAGAGCATGTATGAGAGATCCAAAAGGACAAAGATCAACACTTAAATCCAAAGAGAAGAGGGTCTATACCAGAGAAACCAAAGCAGCAAGGAGCCAATGGCCGACATCAGCTAAATAGGCTAACCAGGTACTGTGACACCAGGCCACACACAGCTTTGGCCAACGGCCCAACGCTACCCAAGCTACACAAAACGACCAAGACATTCACACACAGCACATGTCGTATCTCCAAATGTTGTGAAGTAGCATATGTTTTGCCTGGAAAAAAACATCGTTATTAACAAAACATTCGGGAGGGGAAGGAAGGAAGAGTGGGGTAATGTCATGACATTTTCATTAATCTTACCTGCACCAAGGAACGCAGGGCGAAAGGCCGTAACACAGGTCTCCACGTTGACGAAAGGCCTCTCGCTGTCGGGACAAAAATAAGCTGCTGCCAGAGCCTTGTCATGGTGCAGGCCCGACTACATCTTCTGTCAAAGATGATGTCGTAGTCAGAGTGCCAGAACCCCCTGCTATTCTCACGGCTAATGTCAATGGTCGTAGCACAAGCTAACAGCTAACTCAAGGCTAACTGATAGCATCAAACGAACGTTCCCAGCCGAGCGCAGCCGGCAGTTAACGTCGAAGCTAAACAGCTAACTGGCTAACAGTTAGCTCAACCAGGCTATCGCTAACCATTAGCTAACGCAGAAGCAAGCTATGCGGCTACATACAGCCAGGTGCTGACACCAGGCACACACCGTTAGCTACTAGTAGTACTATTAGCTAGTCGGCCAGTTTAGCTCCAGAGAGTGAGAGAGAGAGAGAGCGATGTCCATGGCGGGAATATAATAGAGTTAATAGAATAGGTTAAAAACTCACCAAACGTCCAAGAGGATGGAGACAACCGCGTGGAGTTGACGAAGTTCATCTGCCAAACGACTATCCTCTTCATCCTTGGCTGCAGGTTAGCTAACGCTAGATAGCCTTTAGCTAAGCTAGCTACTAGCCGACATCATCATGGGCCATGGCTATATCCCGACTGCATCAGGAAGGGCCTGAGCCCTGGACTTACTGAAAACCTCCTCGAGGTTGTGGTACTCGGGGGGTATGGTCGAGAGGTCCGGAGGCGGCTCACAAACGGATCTCCGGCGGCGAGGGACAGGACGCCGCCTGAAGACACTGGGCATGACAGGAGGAGCTCCACCCCCTGATGGTACCGGAGGACCAGGCAATGTGGGGCTCGTGCAGCGCGAGCCAGGGCCGGCCCAGGACTACTGGGACAAGAGGGGATCTGGTGATAAAAAACTGGAGTCTCTCAACGTGGTTACCAGCAATGGTGAGCAGGACAGGACAGGTGCGTTGAGTGATGTCAGCCAGGCGGTGTTGGTCCAATGCGAACACCTCCAATGGCCTCACGAGGTCCTCTAGTGGAATGTTGGCCCGGGTAGCAAACTCGAAGTCTAGGAAACTCTCGTCAGCACCCGAGTCAATGAGTGCCTCCACCGTGGCCTGTTGGTCCGCCCAGGCCAGGGTGACGCTCATCAGACGGCTAGGTGGTGCACGGCTCTGGGAACGAGAAAAACGGCTCACCAGGATCTCCCGGGGTCCCGGCGAGCCTGGTCTTTTGGCCGGGTGGGGCAGTTGGCGATACGGTGTCCATCCCGACCGCAGTAGAGGCAAAGGCCGGACCTGAACCTCGCCTCCCGTTCAGCTTGGCTAAGATGTGATCGTTCCAACCGCTCTCCGTTGCCGCCAGTCTGAACTCCAGCACGTAGTCAGTGACCCCGCCACTGCCCTGCCGGAAGGTGCCCAACCGGGCTCCAGGGTCCTGGCCACGGGCTGGGTGGTGGAAAACCCTGCGGAGCTCAGCCACGAAGTCTGGGTAGGAAAAACAGAAATCAGCCCCCATTGCCCAGGAGGCAGTGACCCACTGGGCTGCCCGGCCTGAGAGCAAGTTAGTCATGTAAGCCACTCGGGCTCCCCTTGAAGTGAATCGGCTGGGTTGATGACGAAAAACCAACTCACATTGCATGATGAATGTGGCACAATCCTCAAAGTTACCATCGAACAACCGTGGTTCGGAGAGACGGGGCTCCCGAGGTGCGGGATCGGGAGGCGCGGGGCCTGCCAGGGCTGCGGGTGATGCTCCGGCCGAGGCTCCTGAAGTAGGTGGGGTTACAAGCAAGGTGTTAACGGCTTCACTCAGCGCTTGTAATTGGAGGAGAATATTAGTCTGCTGATTACCCTGGGCTGTCTGCTGGCTAGCCAGAGAGCCAAGGGACTCGTGAATAGGCAGGACCTGGTCTCGGAGCTCCTGTACAGCAGCCGCAGCCGCACCTAGCTGTAGGCTGTGGTCGTTGGTTAACTCAATCTGGACCGCCAACGCTGTTCTGACCCTGTCTGTGTCGGCTGAGGTCGTCATGGTCGGGTCGTAATGTTATGGTTTGTAACCGACCTCAAACGCAACGGCACAGACAGGAAATTCAGAGTTAGCCAAATGCTAGGGCGTATTTATTTACAGAGTCAAAATATGGAATAGGTACAGTAATCAAACAAACGGGGAGACTGCCTCCGGCAGAGTCATCAGCCGCTCTGCAGAATCCTCCTGGCGACAGTGGTGGGAATTTGGCATATGATGTTGTAGCGGCTCTGCAGATACTCCCAGCTCTTCCTCGAGGTGGGAAACGGAGAAAGAGATAGGTATCAGTGTTTTCCCCAACACACAATTAGCAGAGTCAGTGCAAACAAAAGATGTCTTCAGTGCTTCTTCTATAACACACAATCCGGCTGAGTCCAGTGCAAACAAAATTATATCTTCAGTGCTTCTTCAATAACACACAATCAGAATTATCCAGAGCAAACAAAATGATCTCTTCAGTGTCTCTTCAATAACACACAATCAGAACTTATCCAGAGCAAACAAAAGGATATCTTCTGTGTTTCTTCAATAACACACAATCCAAATTATCCAGAGGGGTTTGATTCCACTCACCCAAGTGCAACGCGTGACGGGTAACAAGGCGCAGCTCCAAACAGTTCTCCACAGAAAGGTCCTGGAGAGAATATAGACCAGGAAACAGCAACGGGAAAAAAGCAGGCAAAGCAGCAGTATTCCAGAACGACCCGACAATGATAGCAAGAAGGTCTGTGTATATAAAGCCTTCAGGGGCGCTAATTACAAACTGTGACAGCTGCGTGATGAGATCGATACTTGCTCCAAAAGCGTGTGGCGGGGAATGCACCAATCGACACGACACCTTAAAGGAACGGAGCGCGTGGCGGGGAATGCATCAATCAACATAGTACCTTAAAGGAACGGAGCGTGTGGCGGGGAACGGACCAAACCTCACACTCTTGGTTGAAAGAGACATTGAATACAAACTGGTAGGCTTTTACTCTTAGCACGAAAAATTATTTCCAAGGTTTTTATGTACACCATATCTACACATTTTAATGTGCAGTACTTTATGAATAATGGATTTGTCGATTCAAGGTAACTAGCTTTGTTTATTATTCTAATAGCTCTTTTCTGTAGTTTAATAATAGGATCTATATTTGTTTTATAAACATTCCCCCAGACCTCAACACAATATGACATGTATGGCACAACAATATACAATATATGCAAACATTTCTGATTTAACAGCTTAAGATTTAAGATTAAAGATCATTATTGTATTCCTTCTGTCCTGGGGTTCTGCCACACTTGACTGCCTTTTGTATTATCGTAACACTTACTTAGAGTATTACATACAAATAAAGTTATTATTAAAAAGATCCACCGCACAGAGAAACAAAGCCGACAGAGGTTTAGCATTTCCAGACTTCTACCACTATTTTAAAGCGTTCTCTTTAAGACCACTGATCACCTGGTTTGATTCTCAAGCATCTGTATCCTGGAGAACATTAGAAGAAAACATAGTGGCACCACATAGACTGCAGGATATAGTATACACCAAATTATCAATTAAGCAATGCGACTTGAAATTTGGTCCTCTTATTACACATGTGATTCGGATATGGCGTGACACAGAAAAAATTTACTAACCAACATAAATGGCATCGCCATTCTCCCCTATTCAATAACAATGCACTCCTTATTGCACAACGACCTATCAGATATCCCAAATGGGAAAAGCAGGGCATATAGGGAGATATCTTCAACGAACGGGGTTTCTGTATATGAAATTCATAACAAATTTAACCTCACCAGCTCCACTTATTATTTCTATATACAGTTATTAGCAACTTTGAAGGCTCATGGAGTCCCATTAAAGATACCACTTGAGCACCACAGATATCACAAATTCTTCTATGAAAGGGAGACATCGAGAGGCTTCGTATCAGACTTTTATCATCACTTACTTACGTCTTTGTATGGAATCCTCCCCCTAGACTCAGTCTGGTGGAGGGATATACCAGACTTGGAAGTAGATTTTGATTGGCAAGAAGTCTGGGCAAACGTTCGACTAGCGTCACGCAACCCGGATCATCAACAGATTAATCTTATTTATATTCATAGGACTTACCTGACTCCTATAAGATTGAACCGAATGGGGCTTAAACAAGACTCTCTATGCTCCTTGTGTCCAAGGGGTGATATCGGTACATTTATACATATGTACTGGGAATGCCCCCCTGTTAAGATATTCTGGGAAGAAGTAACCACGCAATTATCAGAATCTTTATTTCTGACCATACCTGTACTGCCTTCCGTATTGTTGTTGAATGATGTTTCTCAGTTAGCAACCTCTATACAGCTAAAGAGACTAATTTTGTCCGGTCTTACGGCTGCTAAAAAGCTGATAGCATCACGCTGGATTCAACTGGATAAAATGTGCCTGAAGGTATGGGTTCTTACCTATCTCGATGTGATTTATCTAGAGATATCTACAGCAAGAATTTTAGGTGTCAATGAAGCCAGCATTGCAATCTGGTTAGAAGTGGTGGAGAGAATAAAGGTTAGCATATGAATTATAATCGTTGGTTAGAAACGAAATAATGGATGGATTATCCAAGGGGGGTCCTGAGGGGGGGGAAGAAGAGCGAGCAAGAGCATTATGTATGTATTGTATTGTATTGCAAGTATTATGTATATATCTCGTAAACTACATTTATATTGATTCAAATACTGGAATGTATAATCCTGTGATTTATTGTGGATATTTACTGGTAATGCTTGTGTGTCTAGTTTTATGTCATGTCAATTTTCTTTTATTATTATTATTATTTTAATCAAAAATGAATAAATGGCTTTTGTTCTATCAGCAATAATATGATAATAATAACCTTTAATGTTATACTACATGTCTGTTACTCTGTATAGTGTCCTTCAGTTTGAGAAAGGCGCTTAGTAGTAGTAGAATTAGAATTTGTTTAACCACCTTTCTCAAACTGAAGGACACGGTACAGTGTAACATGAATTTAGTAAAAATGCAGAGTAAAATAGAAATAGAAGAAGTGATAAAAAGGGTATTATTGGGCGGCTAGGTGGTGTAGTGGGCAAGGCACTCGCCACCAACGCAGGAGACGCTGGGTTCGAGCCCAGCTCTCGGCGTTGCTACCAGCTTGGCTGGTCGCTCATACTAACACAATTGGCAGTTGTGGTATAATATAATGTCCTCATGTAAATATATTCCCCTCCCCTATATCCCCTTACCTGTGCCCCCCCCCCCTATCTGTGGAATAAGACATCCCCCCCCCCCCCCCATCTGACCTATCAAATGGGACCACACCCCCCCTTGTTAACTATATAGGTCTCCTCCCGAGATCTATCGAGGTCTTCTTACCTGGGTCATTTCAGCTGATCACCTGGGGGAAGCCCTCAGCCATTCTCTCTATGTATTCTATCTGTTTGGTTAATAAACCTTGTTATTATCCAAACCTCGGTTGACTGAGAACATTCTTCATCAGGATATCCACAAATATCCCACAATTGGCATCTACGAACTTGTGACGGACTCTTGCGTCTTACCGGCGTGCTGTATTGTTTCAGCTATACAGAGAAAAGTGAGTATAATAGATGGTCGACCAAAAATGTATGGCAAGGAATTAAAACCTTCCCGCTTTTCTCTGTGCCAGGTGAATATTACAGAATGTTGTCAAATATTGAGATCATGGCTGAGTAAGAATAATGTGCATTAATATATCTGATCTGTATTGAGAATCGTACTGGGGAACGCGTGTACCTGGGTCCTTATCTGGACAGATGTTCTGAGAGGATGGGTTGTTAGTGCTATTCCCGGATTTGAGCTGTTGCCAAACCGAAAGTTAGGGCACAAAATAAGGTTGTTGGATTGCTAACCCAAGTCTAGCTGATGCAGACTGAAATATAGGCAACAAAAGGAGATACGTGAGCTTATTAGAGTGATATCATTGGAAAACGCTACTCTCTTAGAAACTGTTCTGTGATTCTTTTGGCAAAGAGGCGGGAAGTTAGGACCGAGAAGCTGTTATAATCATAATTAGATTTAACAGAGTAACGTTATATATTCATAGTTTCAACCTCAAACTAAGCTCACAACCTCTTCCATTCCTGAAAACGATGTATTCGGATTGAATTAACCAATTGATCATACAGATAAGCGGGAAGGTGACCGGCGATGTCTCGGTAGTACGTGAATGTACATTTAACGGGACATTAGTCGCGGGTTGAAGGGACCGAGAGTATGATTAAAAGGTATATATAATCTAATATATCGCTGTTAAATTTCAAAGTTCAGGATTTGGTCGTTATGTTTTAAAAACGATGTATATTTATATCAAGGGATAAATGCCTTGTCGCAGCGGTGCTGGTCGACTAAACGAACAGCGATCCAATACAGTCAGATATACACACACGTTAACTTATATGTATTAATGTTTGTTTGTCTGTTTAAAGTCTCGTTTGTACATGCACAATATGCCGACTGATATCGCGCCGAGCATTGAGAGACGAGTTAACATTATGAGAATAACATTGGGGTACAACTCACGCAACATGTAACGTCCGGTTGGAAATTATAGTTTATCGTTTCTATTTGTTTACGTTTCACTATGCACAAGTGACGTTCATTCGGTTACAAAACGCTGGTTTTAAGTAAATTCCAGGCTATTGAGAGCTCGCGGAACTAGTACTGCAGGATTGCAAAGCGTTATTTCCGAGGCGAATGGGAACGCACGAATGTCGCTTGGAGCGATGACGTCACGCTATGCGCGCCGTGGAGTTATGGTTTTGTTGTGAGCCTATCCATAGGCGAACGTAAAGTTTAATATGCCCGAGGCCGAGGGTATATGAAATCCACGCATAGTATATGTTTTAATTGTATGTGTAAATACACGCTACAAGGGGGTAATATAATATGGTCATTCAATAACTGAACTGAACTGTGAGGATCCAACGTGAACACGGCAGCTTTTTCCGGTAAGTATGAAATCCTAATGTAGCTGCATGACATAACTATCTTCTCATTGCAGTAAATTACAGCTATCCCATATCGCTTGAGTGATTGTTTTTTTTCATTACTGTACACGTTATAAGTCACATAAAGCTAATTGCAATGTCTGTTTCAGAATTATAATGCATCTGTGGGCGTACCGGTCATACTGACCAATACGGGGAGCTAAAACAAACGCTTCCGGTTTCCGATATATGGCAGTACAGGAATTGTAGTCCACATAAACAGCGTTAGATTAGACTTTATACACTTTTAATGTTGAAAACTTGGGCACAAACAACATAGATTATGTTTAAAAGTAAGATGTTTAGGATAACAAGTAAGTTATATTCACTTGAGTTAATGTGTTTATCTAAAGAACCAATGAAAGATAACCTTTGTAAGACATTTTTAAACATGATTCAAAATGTGTGGTTCCACATTCTTATGGTGCTTGTGTACATATGCGATATGATTGATAAATGATAACACTATATCATTACATCCTAGGATGGGATGGATGAGAACTAGCTGATGTTTTTGTTAAGCTCACAGACAATCAAGGAGAACCCACTCAGATGGTCTTAGAGGAGTGGGAAATTAACATGTTTTTATGTTTACAGGAGAGGCAGACTGAGTTAACTCTAAATTGAATTACAAAGCAGTGTTTAAACACTCACTCAAACCAGCTGAGGACGATGTGGAGTTGAAAGACAATGCAAATAGCCAGAGAGGACTCTGACCAGACGCAACTTAGTATCTCCACTATACTTAGTATAGTAGGAAGTATCGCTTTAGATGCAGATTTTCTCTTTGTTACCACGAGACTCAACCGAAGATGGTGTGGAGTTGAGAGACAATCGATTGACCATTTAAAACAAATCTGCATCCAAACACCCACATGTAAATTTCTTTTACAGGAACGCCAACGATAACAGACGCTATTCAGAGTGGGCACTTGAAACCCACAGGGTATGGCGTGAGGGAGACAAAGCAATGAAAAGGCCTGCACTCTGACCACAGGCTTGGTGGACTCACCTAACAATGGATAACAACAGAGAACCACTTTTTCAACATGAATCAGAGACAAATGATGAATTTGCAGTCATGAAAGGCACCATATTTCCCATACTAACAAAATAACATAACTTGCATGCTATCCCCTCCTTCTATTTTCTGCTTATAACCAATAACATGACTCTTCTTTTCCATGACTGCAAATATCAACCACCAAAATTGGAGCACAATTATCTAAATGTACAAGGTATACACGTACATTGATCATTTAGCTGACACTTTTATCCAAAAGCGACTCACAGGTTCTGTATGACAGGACATCAAAAAGGGCACAACTCTATCAGCTGAGTAACAATGGTCATCAAAGTGTTGAGTGCTACAGTGTAGGTTAGTTTATTAGGACAAATGCATGACAGTAAGGTTAGCTAGGGTTAGAATTATTTGTATCAGTTGAAAGCAGGATAATCATTTACACAATGATTATCAAAATGCACAAGGTATATTAGAGGTAATTAAATTAATGCTACTTAAGAGTAGACAAGAAAATGAATGATTGTTTTTCATGCAAAATTAACTGGCTGCCTAGATTTTATGTTTTTCCCCATGCTAAATTATGACGAGCCACACTGAGACGTGAAGAACAACCGAGAAGTCATGGCGAGGTAAGTATCTTGAAGAAGCACACCATCGTATGCGGCCTGAGGTAAGATCAACTTCAATTTAACATCACAGAATATGAAGACAAAGAGCTATTTTATCTGATTCAAGACTTTGGCCATTCATTTACAATTTTATTTAAAGCCTAATGCTGTAAGATCTAGTTAGATACAAGATCTGATAAGATTGTAGTAAATGTGACCTTCTTGACATAAGGAATCACTGCTAATGCAATTGGCTTGCATTTCCTATTTTCAATTAAATGATATTACACAATGAATTGAATTAACCCTAAATGATTTTTTTCTTTAGCAGAAAGGCGGTGAATCATTTATGTGAAGAGGTTTTCTAAGGCAATTTTATCATCCTCAGATCATATTGGTGAGAGGACACGACAAGTGAGAAGGAGTGAGACGACGCGTGACCTGAACCACGAACGACGGCAGGACCAGGCAGAGAGGAACACAACCCAGTGACCTGAGCGACACACGACAGCATAGGACCACCAGGGACACCGCCAAGGAGCTGCGGACACAACCAGGACGACAACAGCAACCGTGGGAGAGCCGCCATCCAACCCAGCCACACAACACAGACGTCCCCAAAGGAAGGGGAGCAGAGACAGAAAGGACGACATGTAGCCTCACCCCGGCGGCCCGCGGCAGACCCGATGACAAGATTGCCATCCGTGTGAGAGAGAGCGTCCTACTGACTAGCCACTACACCGGCGGGCCCTCGCCCTCCATCAAGTGGTACCGCAATGACGAGGAGAGGACAACGAAACCAGCACAACGCATGCAAAAAACGCCCTGACCACCATGTCTCTGGGCCTGATGGGGGCCAAGCGTGAGCACATTGACGGATGTGTGGTGGTGATGGAGAGCAGCGCAGGCTCCAGGAAAAGAGTCTGCAAGGCCACTATAGTTGACCGCCCCACTGCTACAGGTGACCCTTGACAGGGAATGGACGGCGACCAGTGAATGTTCCCGAATGCATCGTCAACCTGTGGACCAAGAGACTTCTGAACACACATTGTCCAAATTGTTATGTATTTATTTTTTTTTGATCCACTTTTTCTCCCATTTTCTATATTTTCTCCCATCCCAATTTCGTATCATCCAATTCAACCCTCCCCTGTCACGAACGCTGTTTCTTGCCTCCCACAAGCCGGCTGCAGTGAGGACTAAGTCATACATAGCACAAGTCCCCTCCGGTACTTGAGGTAACAGCAGTCGCATCTTTTCACCTGCGCAGCTCGATCTCTCAGTGTCGAGGAGTAACGCGTGGGAGGCTCACGCTGCCCCCGACACTTCCTGATTCTACTGCGCAGGCGCACCAACCGACTTGTAGGAGTCGCTTGTTCACAACGTTCGATCCCCACTCTTCAGTTTTTCCCTCCCCGTAATACGGCCAATGTGTATTACTGCGGACGACCAGCCAAACTGAAAAACAATGTGGAGAGCTGGATTCGAACACGCGAATCCTATTGTTATGTATTTATTTACTTTTTACTGTCTTACTGCCACACGACAGGCTCACAGAAACATCAACTGAATGTACGATACGTTCAACACACAGCAGGTCACCACAGAAGGACACATCCCTGGCAGAGAACAGATGGTCAACAGCGACGCAGCAACTGTCAGATTCACAAACAAGAGCTGTTTCACAAAGTTCATATGTATCTAGAAAATTATGAACTAAGAATATGATGAAATACAACCAATAAGATTGCAATAACCAATTTATAATAGCAATGAGAAATGATCACAGAGTCACATTGCAAAATGGTATTGTTAAACAGGGCAGAACCAGTTGGGTTGTTCCAAGACACCAAGTTTGTTTTGACCATTGATAGTATGCACCACAGAACAATGCATAACGATTATCATAATCACCTGTTATATCAGTTTTATTAACCACTAGGTTAACGGTTTTCAATTTTATTTTGACACATTAGCCACTAAGGTAATGTCTATTGTAAATATTACTATGTTTGTATATGTACAACCATGAAATGTCTATTGCAAATATTACTATGTTTGTATATGTACAACCATGACATTAGCGCCCCTGAGTCACGACATGAACGACTGAAGGCATGCCAAGATATGTGCACAGCTATAGCTTCTAATGATTATGTTAAATGTTGTTTGAGATCAGAGTTGAGGACCACTCATTGATATAGGTATTTTGAGCGATTAATAAAAGAAAAGGGTGATATCTATTCCCACATCTCTGATATCAAAATAACACAGACCGCAGTCCAGTCGATCATGTCATGAATCATGTATATAAATAATACTATTTTAAACTGTTATGCCAACCAACAGATCACATTGGCCAACATTTTCATTATTTTAATTGTTTTCTATTTTATTCATTCTGATAACCGATGGATTACATCGGTCCCATTCTTTTACCATACCTATTCACTTTTACCTGTTCCAAACAATCCTGGTATATTATACATTAATCTCACCCACATTATAAGAAAGAAAAGTGAGTATTGTGGTATAATATAATGTCCTCATGTAAATATATTCCCCTCCCCTATATCCCCTTACCTGTGCCCCCCCCCCCCCTATCTGTGGAATAAGACACCCCCCCCCCCCCCCCCCATCTGACCTATCAAATGGGACCACACCCCCCCCCTTGTTAACTATATAGGTCTCCTCCCGAGATCTATCGAGGTCTTCTTACCTGGGTCATTTCAGCTGATCACCTGGGGGAAGCCCTCAGCCATTCTCTCTATGTCTTCTATCTGTTTGGTTAATAAACCTTGTTATTATCCAAACCTCGGTTGACTGAGAACATTCTTCATCAGGATATCCACAAATATCCCACACAGTGTTAGGGGTGGGAAAGCTGGTGGGTGGGTCCTGGTTGTTGTAAACAGCGACTCCTACAGTTCGGTCTGGGGGCTTGCACAGCGAGGGAAGGATCTGGAGGGAGGTAGTGTGACCTTCCGCACGTTACACTTTCCCAGTGAGAGTCTGCGCTGCCAGGCTGACTGCCGGCTGGCTGCACATGTGTCGAAGGAAAGCATGTGATAGTCTCCGGGGGGGGGGGGGGGGGGGGGGGTGCGCAACAACCAGGAAGGGGGTTGGGAATTGGCATAATGACTAACAGTGGGATGGGAGAAAAATCGGAAAAAGGAGGGGGGTTAATAAAATAAAATAAAAAAGGGTATTATTATTATCATATTATTGCCCATAGAACAAAAGCCATTTTATAAATTTTTGGTTAAAATAATACTTAAGGACAGTTCACGTTAAGACAATAAAACCAATACATTTATTATTTTTCATATTGATACAGTGAAAATGGTCAATAGAATAAGTAATAAAAAAGGGACTAACAACAACGGTGGGATAGCGTTATTCTGGACCCTGTTGTGAGAAGATCTGGACACGTACAGTACGTTTCAGTCTGTTATCAAAGAGGCCGATGGAGCCAGAGCCACGGATGGAAGGTGGGAGGGAATTCCAGAGCTCAGGAGCAGCAGCGGAGGAGAACGCTCGGTCCCTGAGGGTGGACCGTTTGGTGTGAGGGATGGAGAGAGGAACGGATTCCACTTGTAGGGGTGGAGTAGGTACTGTATGAGGGGGGCAGGAATGCAGGTAGCATTCCTACCTAGAATACTAGAATGCAGGAATTTGTAGGTGAGGAGGAGGACCTTGAAAGTTATGCAGTGTTTTATGGGAAGCCAGTGAAGTTGCTGCAGAGTGGGGGGTGATGTACTGCCAGGGGTGAGAATCCTAGCCGCAGAGTTGTGTACATATTGGTGGCGGGCAGGAACACCATACAGAACTCAGTGAGGTAACAAAGGCATGAATGAGAGTGAAGCGTGAGATGTTTTGAGCTGGAAAAAGGCAGACTTAGTCATTGATTTAACAGAAGGTTAACCTACGTCTAAGGTAGTGGAAGGGTTAACCTACTAAAGTGTGGTAGTGAAAGGGTTAATGTGGGATTCAAAGGGAGGGATGGGTCAACGAGATGGTTTTGTATGGAGATATAGCTGGGTGATAATTGAAACCATGGTTCCTGATTATCTGAGGAGGTAGATGGTGAGGGACACGTACTGACTTCTGTACACATACTTAGGCCCGGGGGGGTACCGATGATGCCAAGGGACTTTTCCAACCGGCTGAGGAGGACAGAGAGAGATGGTGTCAAAGTAAGCAGAGAGAGCAAGGAGGATGAGGATGAGGATGTTTTTTTTTATTTATTTATTTATTTATTTAAAAAAATTTAAGAAGAAGTCTTTAATCAGCATGCAGTGACACACACATGCGATGGGCGGCACACACAGGAACACACACATGCTATTTGTCTTTGGGTCGCCAATGAAATCGAGTCTCTGTGCTTGACCCATCCCGTCGTCCTTCCCCCCCAAGGGCAGCCGGGAGCAGATAGGGGCTTCGGCGTGGGGCACCAATCCAAGTGCTCCGGTCCATCTTCGTCAGGGAACGCGACAGCCTTAGCGATGTTGACACTTTGACGCATTATTGGCCATGAGTAGGTCGATCACGATCGTAACCAGAGCTGTCTCCTAGCCCCTTCCGTGACTGCGATGTGCAAGCCAGGGGCTTTTGAATCCGCAGTCACTCGCAGCTCCATAGCTCGCAGGCTAATTTGGACCTCCAAGCACTGCTTATAAGCTCGGGGTGGGTCCGAAATATATCAGATATGAATTTCAAAGGTACCCAGCGTACAATTAGGGGTTCACACACAGCCGCGCCGGGGTCTGAAAGCTCGGAGTTCCTAATAAACATTTTAAATCATTTTTATAAACTGGTCAACACGGCATTATTTCCGGCGTTGGGTGCATGATGCGCATGCGCTGTGATCACAGCGCAGGCGCACGAGGCAGCCAAATACGAAAATACACGGCTCGCTCTGTGAGTACCACTCGTTCTATAAAAATGATTTAAAATGTTAATAGCAACTCCGAGCTTTCAGACCCCGGCGCGGCTGTGTGTGAACCCCTAATTGAACGCTGGGTACCTTTGAAATTCATATCTGATATATTTCGGACCCACCCCGAGCTTATAAGCAGTGCTTGGTGGTCCAAATTAGCCTGGCTCCTATGGAGCTGCGAGTGACTGCGGATTCAAAAGCCCCTGGCTTGCACATCGCAGTCACGGAAGGGGCTAGCTGTCTCCATGCTGTGTTGTGCCCTGAACCCAGATTGTCGTGGATAAAATGTCACAAGTCAAGGAAATGGACCCTGGACTAAGTTCCACAGGTTCCCAACACAGTGACACATCAAGACAACAGATGAAGGTGTAACAGAGGTCAATCTTTATTTGGACATTTTATTACAATGTGCAAAAAACGGATACAAATGGGATAAAGGAATAGAAAATCTCCTAATTTCTGACTGCTTACTGGTGGCCTGAACGCAGTGCAGCCTGGTGATGAGGAAACCCACATGGCCGTAGCAGCCAGGAGAATGGTTTGGTCGGTACCCTGGCCTACCAGCACTGAGCGAGAGTAATGGAGACACCAAAATAGTGGCACACACAAAAATAGCAAATTGCCACGATGACAAAAATGTCCACAGACAAAAATGGCCACACAGGTAAAGGTTTGGGGTGTAAAACACCATCCATAAAGTGGATACTACATTGATACTTACTCACAGTCTTAGTCAGGTACATTCTAGTTACAGGCAGTCACAGGGCTAAACATGCACTCGATCAAATGCCCGTGATTACACAATGGCACGCAACACAAAGCTGTACCTAGTGACTGGTATTAAGAGGGTCGCGCGGTACTGCTGCTACGAAAGGTGTCCCTGCCAGTGCTGCCACCCTAACACACAGTGGACTGGGAAAACGGGAGAGGGACGAACATGGGGAGACTGCCTAGGGAGAGGGCAAAATAATAATAATAATAATAAAAAGAAAAGAAAATAATTATGCTGCTGCCCTGGGGTGTAGAGCCTAGCCAACGCAATATTGTTGACCCAACGATACACGCAGGAGGACAGAGAATAAAACACTCTGGTGCATTTGTGGAAAATCTGTAGAAAAAGTGATGATCCTCTCTCTGTTGGTTCCGGCCACATTCTAGCTTGTGGGAAAACACTGGACGCAGTTTAAGCTGTAGTTGAGGTTATTCCAACAGTCATTTATGGTCCATGTTACAAAACAGGACTATTCCACGCAATATCAATCAGAAAAATTGTGTGTTAAAAATGACAGTTTTTTATAGTAAAGACCGGTAGTAACCGGGGAGCACTGTCCTGTCAACCTGTGCCACAAACAGCTGACATGTGGGACTGGAGCTATGAAGCAGCAGCATGCTGGAGGATCTCACTGAAGGCTGATGGAGGCTTATGGAGGTTGTCAGGGTCCTGCTTCTTCATGAAATATAACCTCTTTTGTTCTCCTTTCATTCTCTTAACATCAACCAAACACTTATCTTCTTCCCCCAGGCCATCAGAGTCTTGAACACTGAACTCTCCACACACAAGCACACATGAGCACACACACAACACACATACTGTATACGCTCACACACTAACAGTCACTTTAGCACGAACACACACACATGCTGCACACGCTCACACTCAACGGTCACTTTACACAATGAAAAGGTAATTTAACTTTTTTTTTTTAAAGAACAGGAGTGGTTCTTGTATAGTAAATAGATGGATATAGCAAGATAGTATAAGGATATATAGTATAACTGTATATTGTATAGTATTGTATAGTAGTGTACATAAGACCCAGTGCCTCATCCGTGGCTAACACTGTATTGCAGGACCTTAGCATGCTTACCATGCTTTTTGTAAACTTTATGTAACATTATACCTGTTATGTCTTATTCTTATTACTTGTATTATTGCACAATCGCTGCGGGCATGACCACCCGCATTTCACTGTATGCTTGTATGCCGTGACAAATAAAACTCTTGACTTGACTTGACACTTCCATTTTTCCAAGAATTAAGACATTTTCCGATTGAGTTAAACTACAGCGACTACATTCAAACGACATTTGGAATTATTTCATCACTAGGCCCCTAGGTTACCTGCCTCTACGTGTCTCTCTACCCACTGCATGCGCACACCTACAGGCTCACCATAAAACTGAAAAATACGGGGTTTAAAAACAAACAAGTCAGGTAATCATGAGTATATAATTCCACTAGTGTGTTCTGTTTCTGTATGCTGTATACAGTATTCAATAATAATGACACGGACGCGGTGTGTAGTTAAGTCATGTAATAATAATCTGCCGGTAACATCTTCCCGAGCACGGGTGTAAACATCACAGGCCTCACTAGAGGATTGCCGATGGCATCGATCAACCTAGGTCTGGAACATGTTCTGTCTATTGTTTTGACAATTTTTATAATGTCATCCTCTCAGCTCTGCAGTGCTCACTCGAGACTGGTCTCCACATGGCCCTCACCCGGCGCATAGGCTAGGCTGATAGACGGAAGCCCTAAGAGGCAAGTTCAGTAAACAACCATGGTCCTCTGGCTCGCAGAACATGTGCAGTATGTGTCTCTCAGCTAATACATAGATGCTGTCCGCTCGTACTGGTCAACTTCACCAAGTTACAGGTCTGGGTGACTGGGTGACGAGGGGGCAACAGTGGCTCTGGTAATCTGGAGGTTCCTGGTTCGATTCCCGCCCCTCCCGGGCAGCATGTCGAAGTGTCCTTGAGCAAGACACTTAACCCCTAATTGCTCCCGATGAGCAGGTTGGCACCTTGCCATGGTTGCCTCCGCCATGTGTGTGTGAATGGGTAAAATGTGAGGAACAAATTGTAAAGCGCTTTTACCATTTATTTATTTACTAAAAAAGTACATAATTAACAAAGTTATTAGAGGACATATGCCATGTTGAATATTTCTTCTTAATCTCTTAAGAGCTGTGGCTTTTCTATGGGCCGTTTATAGACAGGTTTCTCATCCACGTCAGACGCAAAAAGGAACGTAATCCTGGTCAGAACAATGGGGCAGACTACACTATATTGGCATTTGTTAACCATGCTAGTAGGCCTGTCCCCGACTAAGTGTGACGGATCGTATTGGTTCACTCTGCGTTGATGTTAAATGCTAATGTCCCGAGGGGGAGTCGAACAGGAAAGCTCCCGCTCCGCGGGCGACGACATAGACCGCTGCACTAAGAAGTGAATCCACTGCTATGTACCGTACCTATGTGTCTATTAACCCTGTTATGAGGAAGTGAGTTTAACTTACCAGCCCGCTTACTGCCACAGTCACTTGTCAACACCCCTGTTTCTGTGACTGTGGATATACTCACGGGCTTCCCCGTTACACTCACCTCCCTAAACTCACGCCCCTCAGGACATCCGGGTCACTGGGCACCACTGTGACGGATCGTATTGGTCTGCGTTGTGTTGTTGTTAAATGCTTATGTCCCGAGGGGGAGTCGAACAGGGGAGCTCCCGCGCCACGGGCGACGACATAGGCCGCTGCACTAAGAAGTGAATCCACTGCTATGTACCATACCTATGCGTCTATTAACCCTGTTATGAGGAAGTGAGTTTAACTTACCAGCCTGCTTAATGCCACAGTCACTTGTCAACACCCCTGTTTCTGTGACTGTGGATATACTCACGGGCTTCCCCGTTACATAAGGATTTGTATAGTCGACTTTGATTGGCCAAAAATGT
Organism: Notolepis coatsorum; assembly: GCF_963971535.1. Classification (NCBI taxonomy): domain Eukaryota; kingdom Metazoa; phylum Chordata; class Actinopteri; order Aulopiformes; family Paralepididae; genus Notolepis; species Notolepis coatsorum. The sequence continues at coordinate 100,285,427 of NC_140182.1, read as the reverse complement.
GTGATTAAGTTAAATCAGACATTAAGCACTGATTTAAATCAGACATCTGTAAGTTAAATCAGACATTAAGCACTGATTTAAATCAGATATAAGTTAAATCAGACATTAAGCACTGATTTAAATCAGACATAAGTTAAATCAGACATTAAGCACACTCCACAGCCCAAATGGAATGATCCAAAAAGAGAAAAAGAAAAAAACTGAGTGATTGGCAGTCAACTACGGCAGACCCGGCGCCATGGGCGGGCATTGGGGGGCCTGGCCCGCCCACTGCGTCAGCTGTGCCCACCCTGAAAAAAAAAATTGTCAATCAAAGTAGACTATCCAAATGCTTAGCCCTAGTGGGCACTGATGTCAACAACAACACTACTGAAGCTAGCACGGCACTCTGTGAGAATTCGTTTTCTACCCTCAAGAACATCTTTACAGAACATCGCCTTAGTATGCTTCATCGACGCAAGGCCAATTTAATTCAGTTGGCATTTGAGAAGGACTTAACAAAAAAGTTCAGGAATGAGTGGAGGGGCAGTGTTTTAAGAAGATTTCACTCTGTCCCCAAACACCGCTTGCCGCTCTACTAATGATGGTGAGTAGCCTGTGGAGGAATTTTGTTTGCTTTTTTATGCACTTTATTTTTGTCAGTTCAGTTCAGTTTGTCAGTGAATTCAGAAGTGTTGAATAAATGGAGACTTTTCAAAGATATAGAATAGAATAGAATATAAATGTATTATCCTGAGGGAAATTTGACACTCCAAATCACTCAACATTAAACATTTAGACAGAACAAGTCACAAATAAGAATAACAAAACAAATGGCCTAAGAATAGAATAAAATGAAATAGAATAAAAATAGAATAAAAGATACAGTAAATAAATACAGTAAAAATATACTGAAGTCTACAGTAGGTGTAATATTGCACAGTGCTGTTTAAAAAGTAAGAGTCCAGGAAGATGGTAACTGTCACTCTTTGCTCAGTGATGCAGTGAGGCACAGTGATGCATTGTATAGTCTGATGGCTGTCGGAATGAAGGACTTCCTGTGCCGTTCAGTGCTGCATTTAGGTAGTGTGAGCCTATAACAATACATGCTCCTCCTGTCAGCCAAGTCTGTGTATAGTGGGTGGGAGGGGTTTTCCCTGATGGCCTGGAGCTTAGCAAGGCTCCTCCTCTCCGCCACCCTCGCTAGGGCGTCCAGCTACACCCTAACCACGCTATTGGCCTTCCTGACCATCTTATCCAGCCTGTCTGTGTCCCCTGCTCTCAGTCCGCTGCCCCAGCAGGTCTGTTATATATATCCGTTCAGTCTGTTTTTGTATAAGTGAATGTTCTTAAGATAGAGAAATTAGATTTTTCAATTGCCTCTCTGCTGTTTAGTTCAGCACCGTGGGCAACGCCAAGCAAGCCACAGCGCCGTTGTCCCAGCTGAAACGTATAAAAGGGAACCTGTGTTGAAAAACCATTGTGCCCCCCCGAGAACATTTTATGCCCCCCCACTAATTTGTTTCTGCAGCCTGGTCTGCAACTACGGCTCCTTTCAATCGATTAGTCAACTATTTGACTAGTCGAGGTCAGCCCTACATGCTAGTGATCTAAACAATCAATCCATGCCAAAGCTAGATATGTAAAAGGTGAAAGACTCACACTCACAGCCATGCTGATTTGGCAAAATGCCATTGCCAGCCGTTTTCGTTTGAAACAACCTTAAGGATGCGGTTAGACTGACTGATGTTTTCGTTTTGTTTTGAAGATGAGTTTCGCTTTTCCAGGTCGCAACGTAGTGGCAGCCGAGTTAGACATTCGTTTTGCAACCTGAGCACAGTGATGTAGTACAATGCCAAAGCAGTAGGTGGCAGTAGGTGGCGAACATGAAGGCAATTTTCAACCAATCAGAACTCGAATGAGGACACTCCACATCCTGTTCAAAATCTCAAAAGCCACCATCTTTAAATGCCTCCGCGAGCCATTTTAGCCAATGAAGCATTATTTTTCAGCAAGAAATAAAGTGCAATAAACAAAAACGGATACATTCACTGTGTGTTCTGCCTCATTTGTTAATGATTTGTTGATGAAACAAAACTAACATCAACACAAGACCACCAAGAGCGGATAGTTTAGTCTCAAAAAATATCGCAGATGTTGTTAGCTACATGCTAACGTGAATGGAATATGCCATTATAACAGTATAGCATTGTGGCTAGCAGCTAACGTTAGCTCACGTCAGTTAGCCAGCCAGCACCAAACTGATATCAGGAGCTATCAGTAGCTAGATAACATTAGAGACAACGCCTTGTGTATTAAACAAAGGTGAATAGATGACTGGGCCATTTTGTTTAATGCTTGTTAAGATTGAAAGAGGAGCTCTGAGATAACAGGGTCTGATAGCTAACGTTAGCCAGCTGCGCATGCAATCGTTAATGCTAGCAGAATGAATGGATGTAAACTTTATTTAACATATTGCAGAATGGGTACAATACAATACGGCTCAATACAAACAATTGTTAAGGGAATGCAGACTGTTGTAGCTTGGACTGGGGTCCTTATAACAATAACTTGACAACACATGGTAGCTGCAGCTATAGCTCTGTTGTCACCGGACGTTGGTGAGGGCACGCAAATGTGGGTATCTACTGCGCATGGGCGTTGAGCAACAACGGCTCCACGCAGATTACACGACACGTTGAGTTTTGGCGAGTATCCAAAACGGAAACACAATTTCAGCGTTTTCAGTAGGGCCAAAACGTTTCCTGCCAAAACGGCATTTCTATCTAACAGGGACAGCAAACGTATTCAAAGCGTATTCAAAACTAAAACAAAAACAGTCTGTGTAACCATGGCGTCAGGGGAGTGCCATGGTTTTTCCATAGAGCTCCATTATACTTTTAGTCAGGGGAGTGTCATGGTTTCTCCATAGAGCTCCGTTGTACTTTGAGTCAGGGGAGTGCCATGGTTTTTCCATAGAGCTCCATTATACTTTTAGTCAGGGGAGTGCCATGGTTTCTCCATAGAGCACCATTATACTTTTAGTCAGGGGAGTGCCATGGTTTCTCCATAGAGCACCATTATACTTTGAGTCAGGGGAGTGTCATGGTTTCTCCATAGAGCACCATTATACTTTTAGTCAGGGGAGTGCCATGGTTTCTCCATAGAGCTCCGTTGTACTTTTAGTCAGGGGAGTGCCATGGTTTTTCCATAGAGCTCCATTATACTGTTAGTCAGGGGAGTGTCATGGTTTCTCCATAGAGCTCCATTATACTGTTAGTCAGGGGAGTGTCATGGTTTCTCCATAGAGCTCCATTATACTGTTAGTCAGGGGAGTGCCATGGTTTCTCCATAGAGCTCCATTATACTTTTAGTCAGGGGAGTGTTTATAAACAAGAAACCCGTCTATGGGGAAATGTTTTTCTGAGGATCTGTGTGCTGCTGAAACCACTGTATGGGGGCTGGTTGATCTGTGTGCTGCTGAAACCACTGTATGGGGGCTGGTTGATCTGTGTGCTGCTGAAACCACTGTATGGGGGCTGGTCTAGGATCTGTGTGCTGCTGAAACCACTGGGTGGGGGCTGGTCTAGGATCTGTGTGCTGCTGAAACCACTGTATGGGGGCTGGTTGATCTGTGTGCTGCTGAAACCACTGTATGGGGGCTGCTTTTGTACCCATTGTTTTTTTCTCAACTGTAAACATGTCAGACAAATTTAATAAGTGGAACCATATAAACCTGCTTCCGTGATGAACTCCTACAGTATGTTAAAAGGCCATAGGTATTGAACCAGGCGTGTCTTAAAATGACCATGTGACTCCCCAGGTAATCCGCCATGTAGTGGCCTGTATTATGTAATAGCAGTGGAGTGAAATGACATTATCTTAGGCTACGTTTAGACGGAGAGTCTGAACAGAAACCGCAAAAGTCGTCTTACGGTTTCACTTTTAATTTTGCGTTTAGACTATCGTTTTGGGATGGAATTCTCCGTGCAGACGAGGCTGTAACGACTCCAGACGACTGAGCCCCGCTGTCACACGATTGCCGCATATGTCACATGACGTGCTGTGAAGACCCGCCATACTCTGCCTCTGATTCGCAGACTGTGGGTGGGGAATGTGATTGGACCAAAGCAGAGTCACTCACAGACAGTGGGTCCAGTCACGCCGCGGGACAGATTCTTGTGTATTTAAAACTTTAAAAGTACTGCCAATGTAGCCTTCAGGTGATCGCCATGGATAGAATCAGACATGCTTTGTTTTACGCTTCTAGGCTACTGACGCATGCCTGTGATGTAAGCAGTACACGCAACGAGAGCCTTGACAACCCTTTCGTCATCGTTTTATGCGGTTTGACAGTTTAGATGAGAGCGCAAAGTTTTATCGTTTCTAGGAATTCCACCCTGGAAGGTAGTCTCACTTTTTTGCGGTTTCACCCCGTAAAAACGCTGTTTCCGTATAAACAAAAGGCACATCCGAATTTTTTTTTGGCAGATTCACCTGCTAGCGTTTCCGTCTAAACGGGGCCTTAGTATCCTGAAACTTCCCACACTGCTGAATGAGACTATATAAAAAGTTTCTGTGACGTTCCACCACCGTCGACTGTTCTGTGTCCAGATGGGATGTTGATCAAAGGCTTCATGTAAATAAGGGAGCTTTAGGAAAAGTTAAAAAAAAAAAAAAAAAAACAGCACAGGTATCAAATTCAAGTCAAGACAAATCTATTTGTGTAGCCCAGTAACACCATACATGCCTAACAAGCTCGCATCACATCGATAATTCAAAGGTATATTTTGATACCTTTTTTGATATACACACGTCCAGAGTTAATTATATTGATTTGTTATATTGTTTACACTGTTTTTTTACTACCTGTACCCCCCTCCTCCATGCTGCTATGATGACTGAATTTCCCCAAGGGGATCAATAAAGGAATATCTTATCTTATCCCAAGTTTTACTCATACTGTCAACTTTGGTATGAGAAATCAGAATTAATCTAATCCTAATCCTTCAATTCATTTTGGATTTATGAGCATGCATGTCTCTCCTAGGGATGGCCACAGTAATTCAACTATTCAACTATTTGAAATGATTTAAATTAGTTTTTCCTTCTATGTTCAATAAATAAAACAAATTGGATGTGGTTATCCTATTTATTTATGTCATGGTTTTTGCCTTATTTCACCTTTCTGTGAGGGACAGCTGTCTATTTTTGCTTTATTTCACCTCTCTGTGAGGGATAGCTGTCAATCCCTGTTCCCTGTGGTTAATTGCCTCATGGGTCGGCAGGTGTGTGGGCTTGATTTCACCTGATGCAGTCCAGCTGTGCCTATGGCCATGTGGAGTCTATTTAAGTTTGGAGATAGCAGTGTCAACTGCTTTTTCATTTCCTAGTGTTGGTTGTCCTTTTGGTCACGCTCATTATATTGAAGTGTAGTCTGATCTCTGATTCAGAATTGAGCTTTATGGTAGTCATTCTTATTTTAGGCTACTCACGTGATTCTATACACATAAAACTCCCTTAGTGGAGGTTTATTGTTTTACTTTTTCAAATATAAACTCCTTTATTAGGAGGTATCCTTGTGGCTTATTTACTTTTATACTATACCTCTTTATTGAGAGTAGTCCTGTTTTTTGGGAATGAATGAATGAACGAAAACTTTATTTAACAGATTGCAGAATGGGTACAATACAGTACGGCTCAATACACACAATTGTTAAGGGGGGAGCATGTCTATGTTCCCCGGGTCCTATGTTCCCCGGGTTCTATGTTCCCCGCTTTGATTGATTGATTGATTGATATAATGTTTGACCACCAGCCCTGATTCCAAACTCTAACCGTAACCAGTTCAAAAGAGGGCCTAAGCTTAACCGTTCGAAACAAGGCGGACATTAATAATTAATAAAATAATAAAAATTAATAAAATTTTCAATCTATTAATCAATCAAAGCGGGGAACATAGAACCCGGGGAACATAGGGATGATCCCGTTAAGTGGATGCAGACCAGAGAAAGACGTTTGTCTTGTTTACATCAGGGTCCCCCATTTTCAAATCATATCGACATTTATGACATACACAACATACATGACATTTATGGCATAGGGACATACAGGTATTTAGTACTGATACATTTGTGACATAAACGGTATTCAAATATACAGCACTGTTACCCATAGATCCTGACAGAGTATATACATATGATGGGGAGGGGACTGTACATTATGAGGGGGTGGGTGGGTGGGAGAGAAATATACATACGGTGGGGAGGAGACTGTACATTTGGAGGGGGTGGGTGGGTGGGAGAGAAATATACATACGGCGGGGAGAGAATATATACATGCGGTGGGGAGGAGACTGTCTATTAGGAGGTGGTGGGGGGTTTGGGCATTTACAGTGGCCAGTTTCGAATTGCAGCCTCCCGTAGGTGCTCTTTGAGAGCGGTTTTGAATGTGGGTAGGGATTCACATTCCTTTACAGCTTTGGGTAGGGCGTTCCACATTGATGTGGCATAATTGCGAAACGTGTTTAGTCCCTTGTTTGAGCCGAATCTGGGTTTAACATGATTTGTTGAGCTTCCTCTGGTGTAGTGGTTGTGGTATTCACTGACCTTTGGGAAGTATTTCGACATGTACATGGGTACCTTAGTCGTATAGTGTATCTTGTAGACCAGGCCCATTGCAAGTTGCTGTACTCTGTTGTCTACTCTAAGCCATCCTAGGTTGTCAAAGTGGGCAGGGGTGAGGTAGGTTCTGGGGGTAAGGTCAAGTAGTAGTCTGACCAGTTTGTTTTGTGATGTTTGTAATCTTGTTTTTAGCGCCTTTGAAGTGCTTTGGTACCATGAGGTGCAAGCATAGTCGTAGTACCCTTGAATGAGTGCTCCTGCCAGAGTCTTCAGGGAATTCTTGTTTACCAGAGAGGAGATCCGGTACAAGAATCTAGTTCGTTGGTTGACTTTTTTTATTACATTGGATGCCATTTTGTCACAGGAAAGATTTGCCTCTAGGATGGAACCCAGGTAGGTAATTTCGTCTTTCCTTGTGACAATATTGTCACCCACTGTAACTGAGAAGCCGTCGGTCTTGCTGAGTTTGTTATTTGAACCGAAGAGAATGGACTCTGTTTTGCCCATGTGTAATGATAGTTTGTTATCAGCGAGCCATATGCAGATTTTGCCTAGTTCCGAGCTGAGGGTTTTTTCAACCTGCAACTTGTTCTTGTCAGAGACCAGCAGGGCTGAGTCGTCCGCAAACAGGAACAAGTTGCAGTCACAGGCTGACGACATGTCATTTGCATAAATTAGGAACAGTAGCGGTCCTAGTATGCTTCCTTGTGGAACACCACAGTTCACTGTGAGGGGGGGGGATAGAGTACCGTTTACCTCTACCATCTGTTCTCTCCCCTCCAGGTAGGATTGCATCCAGGTCACTGATAAACTATCAAAACCAATTGCTTTTAGCTTGTCAATCAGAATGGAGTGATTGACAGTGTCGAAGGCCTTTTGTAGGTCCAGCATGACCATGCCGCAGTATTTGCCCGCGTCCACCTCTTGTTTGATGTGGTCGTTCAAATAGAGGAGGCATGTGTCAGTGGAGTGGGACGTTCTGAAGCCAGATTGGAATTCGTAGATTAGATTTTTTTCCGCCAGGTACTTTTCGACCTGTTCGTAGACTATTTTCTCCATGACTTTCGAGATGGAGGTAAGAATAGAAACAGGGCGGTAGTTGCCTGGGTCTAATTTGCTGCCCTTTTTGTGCAGAGGGGTCACTCTCGCAATTTTGAAGTCCTTGGGGACGTGTCCCTGTTTTATAGAGAGGTTTATTATGTGTGTGATGACTGGGGTGATGGCGGCTGCTGAGTCTCTGAGGAATTTGGAGGGGATGTTGTCATGGCCAGTGGCCTTGTTAGGTTGGAGGGCGCTCAATTTTTTTGAGTACCTCATCGGTTGTTACCATTTCAAGTTTGAAGTCGTCTTTGTGGACCCCTAGGTTTTTGTAGTATGCTACTATGTGTTCTACCCCATAATGCCCTGAGTGGGATTGTAGTTTGTTTACCAGTGTTGTGGCTATGTTTGTGAAGAAGATGTTTAACACTTTGGATGCCACGCCGTGTTTTCCTTTTTACCCCCTTGATGCCCAAACCCACTCCAATGTTAACTTAATATCGCCTAATCTATGTTTTAAATTATGACTATGTGTCTAATCTGCCCGTCGCTTATCAAAGACTCATTTTCCAGTCAACATTGTCAAGGCAGATTGTTTTTTTATCGCTTCATTTCCGTTTGATAGCATTTTGAAAATCACTCGTTTTCACGGGAAAAACAACCCTATGATGATCATCGTCTTTTACTGGAATATTCCAGAACGTTGTCATTTGTCGGCCTATTTATGAATCGCTTTCAAATAAACGCTAGATGATCGATAGTATATGTGTGTGCATGCACGCTCGTGCCGCACGCTGATAATCGCTGCTCTTATTTCCTGATGGCTTTTACAGTGAAACAGCAATATCACATATAGTGGAAACGCTTATATCTCCGTGAAAACGAGTCTGATTATCCTAAGACTGATAACATAGATTCCTTCCTTACTGACATCAGATGCAGGCACGTGCACACATAGAGGCCAAGGGGTGCTTGAGCACCTGCCTTTTTGAGCCTCATCAAAAAAGTGCCCTTTTTTTTTATCGTTACGCATATAGACTGCCCTTCCAACTGAAAAATGTCAGGATAGAATCAAAATATTAGGTAAAGAGAGAGAGATGCCCCATATTCCATTGCAGTTTGCACGGCCTCCTCAGCGTGCCTCTCTGCGGACCTATATATTTTATGCATAGCGTGGGTGGTGGTGATGATGATGATGATAGAAACCGCTGTGGCGCATACAGTTGAATGCTGGTATTACACTCATTGAGGGATACGAAGAAGTCAAGTCCGATGGGATTTGGGAATCTCAAATACAAATCGGGATTGGAACAAAAAAATGCATTTATATTAAACAATACAGAATATACAGCACTTCTTGGGGTCTGTAGGGTAAGCACTTATTCCCTCCCCCCTGAACATTTATGGAGATGTATGGGCCTTTTAAGTCAGTGATAAAAGTGTCTTTCAAGGATAAGTGAGCTCCTGCACTGATTATTATAGTTCAATATTCAATATTTGATCACCAAAACCCCCCAAAAAGCATAAAAAGGGGGCCCCCGCCTGAAAAGGGCCCTTAAAAATCGTGCTTGCGCGCTACGCATGCTCGCTTAATATATACACACAAGTGTAGTGCCCTTTTCAGCCTTTGAGCACCTGCCCCTCTAAAGTCCTGTGCACGTCCCTGATCAGATGGTATCCAACTGGTATATTCCAATTCCTGATCACCATTCGAAAAAATCGATAATTGTATTGATCCACCGTGTGTACAGTATAACACATATTCGCCGTGGCACCAAGGTTCCAGAATGAACTCTGGTAGACCCCGGTTACATCAGTGAGAAGTAAGATGTGGAGTCAGAAATCCGTTCTCCCATTCACTTTCATTGAGTCCAATCCAAAAGGGTGATTTACCATCTGGGAGACGATAGGGGGCGCTTTTTTAACATCTGAGCGCGGGCGGTGCCTGGATCTCCAACGGTAGGCTCGCTTGATGCAATATGATTTCAGAACGCTAATAATAAAAAATTAAAAAAATTAAAAGAGAAATCTCGTGATGGGCATTCAACGGTCGGGGGGTAAACCCGAGAAATCTTTGGCGTGGCATCCAAAGTGTTAAGTAATTGGCTACATCCAGCTTGTCTGTGATGAGCGTGTTGTCCGTCTTTATGTTTATGTTTGAGAACCTGGTTTTATTTTACCTGATTTATTTTCTTAATTACTCACTTTGAGATTTCCACCTGTAAAGGTTGTTTTCTGTCGTTTAATGTTTCCCCTCTCCTAAAATATCTGCGTAAGCAGTCTAGTGGTTGTCCGTGTCACGGATAACTTTAAGAGTCCCTGTTATCTGCTCATGACCCACACACACACACACAGCCCTCACAGAATGAAAAAGCCATGACTGGGTCAGCAAATAACACAGGTCTCGAACAAGCACTAGCTGCGCAGTGTCATGGATTGCTTTCACATGAGGAAGCTATCGTACAATTACAACAACAACAAGCTCTCATGGTGCAACAGCATGGGGAGATGTATGAAGGATTGCGCAAGATGGATAGTTCCATGCGTGATTTGGCTGACCGCATAGCCAATGCACAATTACCTCCCCCTCACCAGAGCCCACCTAATGTCTCTCAAGCACTACTCACAGGCCCCCAGTCATTACCTTGTGAGGCTAAAGTCCAGCTCCCCTCACGCTTTAATGGGGAGTCAGGTAAATGCTGTGGTTTTCTGGCACAATGCCAAATAGTGTACAGAGCCCAGCCTTCTCGTTTTCAGTTTGAGGATTCATGTGTTGACCTAATTCTATGGGCTGTTCCACTCATACAGGCTCAGGCTCCAGTTTTAAACGACTCACAGGGACTCGTGAATGAGATGGAGATCGTTTTTGATCATGAACTCTACGATAAAGAGGTCGCCATGAAGCTGACACGCATGCGCCAGGGCGCCAGTAGTGTAGCTGAGTTTTCTATCGCTTTCAGGACACTGGCTGGGGCTACAGGCTGGCCTGAGGGACCACTCATCACTTTGTTCACCAACGCGTTATCTGATCAGGTTAAAGATGCTTTGGCGGTTGTGGGATCTCCAGACAATTTTGACACACTGGTCACTACTGCCATATGCGTTGATAACCGGATCAGAGACCGTGAGCGTGAGAGGCGGGGCCAATGTTTTCGTGTCCCGCTGGAGGAAGTTGCGTCCTTTCCTCCACAACCTTCAGTCGCCAGCTCGTCTGAACCTATGCAAATGGACAGCACTTCTGTGCGTGACTCCAGGCAGACTGGTTCTCATGTGGACTGGTTCCGGTACTGCAGGAGAAAAGGTCACACTAGGGTGGAGTGTCCGAAACTGAAGGGAAACGGTCAGTCTCGCTAGTGGGCCGAGAGACACTAGTGAGACATCACATCACCTCCTTTCGAACCTTTTTGCCTGTGGTTTTAGGCTGGAATAGGCAGTCTGTTAAGGTTGACGCCTTTTTAGACTCAGGGGCAGTGGACAGTTTCATCGATTCCAGATGGGCTGAGGACTCTAAAATACCTGTACATTCCCTCCATAAGCCCTGTAGTGTCACGGCGCTTGATGGACGGCCATTGGGTACAGGCAGTGTCACCAAAAGAACCAATTATTTATCTATGCGGGTTGCTTATGGGAACCATTCTGAGCGCATTCGATCCTTTTTGGTGGATTCCCCCATGTATCCCATTGTGCTGGGTCATTCTTGGCTTAGTAAACACAAGCCACAGATAAATTGGGGTGAGGAGAGGGACACTGTCATGCAGTGGGGCTCCCAATGCCATCACCGTTGTTTCCAAATTCCTCCGTCACCCATGAGTTATGATCAGTTTAGTGAGAGCGGTTGTGATCATGTTGAAGCAGTGGGCGGTCTTGGTTTCCAGAGCCCACTCTCTCAGCCATTGCACTCCCAGCCATCTGTCGATCAGGATGGGAGTTTGGAATGGGATCCACAGTTTGATTGGGACTCCCTCTGTGAGGAGGTTCTGGCGGAGGACAGTTTAGAGGCTCTGTGTGAGGACTTCTCCTCGCTTACTTGTACAGCTGACCCCCTCATGGAGAGCACCAACATCATGAGCGTGGAGTCACACCCATTACCAGAGGGAGTTCCCACTGTCTATGCTGACCTCAGTGAGGTGTTTAGCAAACAAAGGGTCACCATCCTGCCACCGCACCGACCTTATGATTGCGCCATCGAATTGCAGCCGGGCTCTATTCCCCCTCGTGGTTCCTTGTACTCGTTGTCGGTCCCCGAAAGCGCAGCTATGAACACCTACATCAAGGAGGCTGTGGCTACCGGTTTTATTAGACCTTCCACTTCACCTGCGGGTGCTGGATTCTTTTTTGTGGGAAAAAAGGATGGAGGACTGAGACCCTGCATCGACTACAGAGGTCTGAACAGCATTACAGTAAAAAAACGGTATCCCCTTCCCCTGATGAACTCTGCGTTCGAACGCCTCCAGGGGGCAACCATTTTTACCAAACTTGATCTCCGCAATGCCTACAATCTGGTGCGCATACGCCAAGGGGATGAGTGGAAGACCGCATTCAATACTCATAATGGTCACTACGAATACCTGGTGATGCCATTTGGTCTTACTAATGCCCCTTCAGTTTTTCAGGCGTTGATCAATGACGTGCTCAGGGATATGTTGGAAAAGTTTGTTTTTGTCTACTTAGATGACATTCTGATATTCTCCAAGTCCATTTCTGACCATGTCAAACATGTCAGGCAGGTCTTGAGGTGCCTTTTGGATGCACGGTTGTTTGTGAAGGCTGAGAAGTGTGCCTTCTATGTCCGCTCTGTGTCCTTTCTGGGATTCATTGTATCTGAGGGGAGGATTCAAATGGACCCCAAGAAGGTGTCAGCAGTGACAGACTGGCCTACACCCGTCTCGGTCAAGCAGGTGCAATGATTCCTAGGATTTGCAAACTTCTACCGTCGTTTTATTCGTAATTTCAGTTCAGTGGTAGCACCTATCACCGCACTCACCAGGAAGACAGCACCTTCCCATTTCCAGTGGACTCCCAAGGCTGAGGCAGCGTTCATTGAGCTTAGGAGAAGGTTCAGTTCTGAGCCTATCCTCATTACTCCTAACCCATCCCTGCCATTTATCGTCGAGGTGGATGCTTCTGAGCTTGGAGTCGGAGCTATTCTGTCTCAACGCTCATCGTCCGACGGTAAGGTACACCCATGTGCGTACTATTCACGTGGGCTCTCGCCGGCTGAAAGAAACTATGATGTTGGGGACAGAGAGCTGTTGGCGGTCAAGTTGGCATTGGAGGAGTGGCGCCATTGGCTAGAGGGAGCTGAACACCCATTCACAGTCTGGACAGACCATACAAATTTGGAATATATCCAGGGTGCTCAGAGGAGAAACTCGCGACAGGCTCGCTGGTCACTGTTTTTCTCTCGGTTTAATTTCCTCCTGAGGTACCGTCCCGGGTCTAAAAATATCAAGCCGGATGCTCTTTCCCGGTTATATGATGGATCAGAAGAGGACCGTCCTCCTGAGCCCATTGTTCCTGCAGGACAGATCCTAGCTCCTGTGACATGGAGCGTTTATTTACTTTTATACTATACCTCTTTATTGAGAGTAGTCCTGTTTTTTGGGACTTGATTTATTTTCTTAATTACTCACTTTGAGATTTCCACCTGTAAAGGTTGTTTTCTGTTGTTTAATTTTTTCCCTCTCCTAAAATATCTGCGTAAGCAGTCTAGTGGTTGTCCGTGTCACGGATAACTTTAAGAGTCCCTGTTATCTATCTATCTATCTATCTATCTATCTATCTATCTATCTATCTATCTATCTATCTATCTATCTATCTATCTAAAAGATCTAGAAGATAAAAAAATACGTGATTAATTTGCAATTGCAGTAATCGCGGGTTAACTATGGACAATCATGCGATTAATCAGATCATTTTTACTGCATATGCTCTTTGCAATTCTAATTTGTTCACAGCATTGTGAAAAAGAAAAATACAAACTAATTTACAACAAACATAAGAAACACCCTTTGGAGGGTGGCCGGGTGGCACAGCGGACTAAGCGTCTGCCCACCACCACAGAGACAGTGGGATCGAATCCAGCTGTGGTGCTTCCGGGTTGGCCGTCCATACTAACACAATTGGCAGTGTTAGAGGGTGGGAAACCCGGCGAGGGTGGGTCCTGGTCGTTGTAAACAGCGACTCCTACAGTTCGGTCGGGGCGCCTGCACAGCGAGGGAAAGACCTGGGGGAGGTAGTGTGATCCTTCCACACGTTACACTCCCCCAGTGATAGTCCGCGCTGCCAGGTGAAAAGAAGTGGTGGGCTGGGTACACATGTGTCGGAGGAAGCATGTGATAGTCTCCGCCCTCCCGGACCGACGGTAGGGGGTAGAGTGCGCAACGACCAGGAAGGGGATTGGGAATTGGCATAACGACATTGGGATGGGAGAAAAACGGAAAAAAGGAGGGAAAAGATTTTTTTTTAAGAAAAAAGAAAAACACCCTTTGGGTAGAGCTGTGCACAACTGTAAACAATATTGCAGTACATATTGGAACTGAATTGGAACATACAACATATACACAGTACTGTAAATCATTCATTCACATCCAGACGTTCCTGTCTGTCTGGCCACATATTTTCATCAACATCACAGTGAATATCATCCTTGGCAGCAAGGAAAGTATCTCCTCGAGTGGCGATTCCACCCTCTGCAGGACTGTGCTGTGATGTCATCACATGCTGCATCCATGACCGCTAGCAGGGCCAGTTGGGTATGTGGAGGCTGGTCATATACCTTCCACCTCCAGGCAGAGAAAACTCCTCTATTGGATTCAGCAATGGGGAGTAGGGGGGAGATAATCCACCAGCATCCTTTCATGTGCTGCAAACCACTGTCTGACTCTGACCAGATCTGAGTGGTGAAAACGCACATTATCCCATACAACAACATACTTGTTCAGATGGTCTCCATTTAGACCCCTCTCATTCTCAGGGATTATGTCCATGTAAAGAGTGTATAAAAAAAGTCAGCAGATGTTGTGTGTTGTATGGACCAAGACGGGGTGAGGACACCGTTTCTTGGCCTGGGACATCAATTGTTGCACTCTGTCCAATGCGATTCCTTCCACTCCTTCTACCTTTTGCCAGATTGAAAACTGCCTCATCCACTGAATATGTGCAGCGATTCCCTGGCATCCAGCTCCAGTACACGCTTTATCCCAGAGGAGAGAGAGAGAAAAACTATAAAAACCTTTCCTGTAACATAATGCATTTTGGACAACATATTGTACAGTATGAACTGTCATGTAAGTGTACTGCATGGCACTACACAAAGTAACCAGTTTACAGCACTGAACATTAGAGTATGCATAGAACACATACAGTAAATGTTTTACCTGTACATACTGGTGACGGGTCTCCTTCACTCTGTCGCTGTTCCGGTCAAATGGCACATTGTACAATTGTTTCATGTGCATTTAATTTCTCGTCCACAATTGTAGCCCTAATTTCATCAGGAATCTGCCTATGTACTTGGCTTCTTCTTCCTCTTCCCCTGTTTTGTCCCCTTCCCCTTCCTCCCCGCATCCTCGCCCCTCTTCCATGATGCTGACCTTCCATTTCTGTGTCACAGTATTGTCAAAATGGTACACACTATGTCCTGCTCGGTTCATATATGCTTGTCAACTGAGGGTTCATGGGATTCAGCTCTGAGTGACTGTGGAGAAGTGGCTTATCATTGGTTACAACTAATGCTTCACAGTTCACACACTCTTCCTCTTCAGTGAAAGCTGAGGTTCAGGTGAGAGAAATTGTTCAATTTGGGAGAAATTTTCAGGAAAAAAATTTATAAAGAAATGTATAAAATTAGCTAGACAGATTTTGACAACTAGTTCAACATACTTGTATGTAATGACTCAAGCAATGCAATGAGGACTATTCGTTTTATAGGGAATGACTATTCAGCAGTCATAAGTTAGTTAATTTTGACTGACATGACATGTGCAAATGATAATGTTATAAAACAGCAGAGAATTGTATGAAAGCAATATCCAAAAGCATTTGCAATTTGTTCGGAGGAATGAGAAACTGCTACTATGATGTGCACAAATGACTAAATGTTGTGTTGAGTTATGAGAATTTTAATCCTGATCAGAGAAATGCACCAAAGCAATTGAGAAAAACTTTATATATATATATATATATATATATATATATATATATATATATATATATATATATATATATATATATATACCCATCTATCTATCTATATACCTGTCTGTCTGTAGATATATATATATATATAGAGAGATAGATAGATAGATAGATAGATAGATAGATAGATAGATAGATAGATAGATTTTGCAGAACCTAAGGAACATGATAAACATACAAAGACTCCACTTTCAGTTTCAGTTCAACAGTTCATTTGAAAAACTCAAAAGCAATGTCCCTTCCCAGAAGTCATTACTCAAGATAATCCACAGACCTTGTTGTGAGCAGTGTCATGCAGGAACAATTTTCTACCGAACTACACCCCATTCATTATTATGGGGGAAGTGCTTTTGTGTTTTTAAAATTAACTTTGTTGGTAACTTGGAGTACCACCCAGCTCCATTGTATTGGAGTGACGACAGACACATATCTCCAAAACCAGATGAATCACATCAAAACTATCTGGATGCATAAATAGCACTCTGGGTAAGGAGGGAAATATGTTTTTAGAATTTTAGTTGAACTGCCCTTTTAATAAAGGCCGCACACAGTTGCTGGGTTTAGAGCATCACTCCTGCTTGTTTTCAGATGATGCAACTGTTGAACAGGTTGGCTAAGGATGCTCTCTGTTATTTTGTTTGCTACTTTGCTATTGTAAAGAACTCTAGCTCCCGACATCAAGCCAGGAAAATCACACCTCTTGGGCCTAATAACATCAGTATCACAGTAGGTCTGGTTCGCCTGGTGTAATTGTGTAATAATAATGCATGTAAAACTTCAACCCTGTATTGCTAAATTAAGTGATATACATATTTTTTTCCGACAACCTGATATATATATATATACATATATATATATATCAGTGGCGAAGCGTACCGGAGTTAACCGGGCCTTCATAATCTTAATATTATATATTATTAATATTATATTCCAAATAAAATAAGTCCCTCGATACTCCGTGCTGCTGCTGACTTGAAATAAAATAGACCGTTCTGTGGGCAGTCGGCCCGACACTAAACAGCAGTCTGTTATAATCACATTTGTATGAGCTAACGAATTCCGTTATATTGGACATTTGTATTAATTATATCAAGCGAAGAATTGAGAAAGCAGAGAGAGACGGCAACATTATCGTGTGGTTCAACGTTGCGTGATCGCTGAAACCAATGCCGATCTCCGCCTCCCAGCGAGTTGTCATTATTAGACATGCATGGTGAAGCAACAACGAAACAAATGTAACTATTTTAATACAATTCAAATTGTGCTTAGAGGGAAGTTACGGTATGCAAAGAAAGATCAAGTCAAGAATTACCAAATGAAACGCACAGCAGCCCAGCCAATATTTCAAGACAGACATACTGTATATTTGTGTGGAAATAAAATGCGCAGCGGCAGATCAATATAATCAATATAAATTAATTTGTTTCACTCACCATTTTGACGTGGTTCACCTGAAAACGAAATCCATCCTCCTGTCCGTTTGGGTGAACTTTTCAATGGCCCGGTCATACAGCTGATCAGTCCTTTTCAGATCCAGGAGCATTTCTTTTTCAATTGACATGGAGGATAATGCAGAGAGTCGGGCTTGTCCGGTTGTATTCCTCGCATATGTTTTAATGCGCTTGAGGGCAGAAAATGTCCTTTCCACGGTTGAGGTGGTGACAGGGATAGTTACAACTAAACACGTCAGTTTATATAGCTGCTTCATGCTTTCACTGTTTTTTTTTTGTTGAAGAAATAGAAGAAGGTCAGATGGGTCCTTTCCCTGAAAATCTGCCATAGAATACATGACACCGAGTTCGGTTTTCAGCCGTAGCAAGTCAAAACGCGGCCCGTAGCTGTCAGTCAGGCTTGTGAAAGCAGTTTCAGGGAACGTTTTCTTATAGATGGTGAACTGCGTGGGATCCAGAAGGGAAAGGAATGAAAGCTTTTTGTGATCTTTAAAACGAGTTGTCATTTGATTTAGAATATTGTCAATAATGCCATCATGCACATCTTGTAGTATGTACGTGGATCTCCGCACGCTCTGCGCCCAGGTGGCACACCGGTGGTGTTCACTGTCTCGTCATAGAGTTGATCAAAACGTGGCCTCTGCTCCTCAATGCGAATGCAAAACTCGTCCACCCGAGCCAAACAAAACTGCATGTCAAATGACTTGCTCTGCAAAATGTCAAAAAGAACATCTGCATGGGAAAACATTTCGTAAAATGTTGAAATTAAAAAGCTAAATTCAAAGGTGCTCAAGTATTATGAGCATCAGCACCGCCTGTAGCAGTATCGTCAAATTCCTCATGGTGGTCAACTATGTACTGGAACACGTCCTTAAGAGCATCTTTCTGTTCAAATACAGTGCAAACCAATCTTGATGTGAAATTCCACCTAGTTGGTGCAACTCGTGGCAGTCGCCTTTGACACATCTGGTCAAGCACTTGCGTACGTTTGGGCGATTTAGTAAAGAACGCGGCCATGGAAGACAGGTGTGAGAGGAAGATTTTGCATTCTTGAATTCTTTTTACACCTTGAGATAAAACTAAATTAAGGACATGTGCATAACAGTGTATGAAAAGCGCATCGGGGACCCTTTCCTTCACTTTGGCTTGGACACCGTTTAGTCCCGAGGCCATAACAGGTGCACTATCGTAACACTGCGCTACAAGTTTATCTGTGCATGCATATTCCTCCAAGAAATTAAGAGCCAGGGTTGCAACCTCTGCTGCTGTTTTGCCCCCCGACACATCCACATATTTAATGAACCTCTCTTTTACGCCACCGTCTGTTACATAACGAAGAACAATCGACAGCTGTGCAGCATTGCTCACATCTGACTTTTCATCCAGCATTAGAGCTACACATGACGCGTTCCTTATTTCTTCTTTAATTTCGTCATTCATCACATCAGCAACAGCACTTATCAAATCGTTCTGTATTTGACTTGAGGTTCCAATAAATACCTTGGAAGTGGTCAGATGGTAGTGCAAAGCTGGATCATATTCTGCTAAAAATGACAAAAGCTCCAGGTAATTCCCCCGGTTCGTTGTGCATCGTTGTTTCTCTCCGTCTCTGTTCATCCAGCTGTAAATCAATCCTTGC
The DNA here is from genome assembly GCF_963971535.1 of Notolepis coatsorum. Lineage (NCBI taxonomy): Eukaryota > Metazoa > Chordata > Actinopteri > Aulopiformes > Paralepididae > Notolepis > Notolepis coatsorum. Next base: position 100,266,498 of record NC_140182.1, on the reverse strand, counting down.
GTCTCCAAATGTTTTCAGACTAATTGTTGCCTTAAGGTGACTTGCCGAGCCTTCATGCTTTTGTGCAGACTTTGTTAAACAGCTAAGGTTATCGAAGCCTCTAAAGTTCCACGCACCCTTGTCGGTCCCAAACAACAAACATTCCCAGCAGAAAATCTTCTTCCGTGAAACCGAGCCAGTAATCCAGGGGTACCGTTCCCAATTGCTAGCCTGGAAATGTCGCTCGTAACCGGCCTTTGATGCCTGGCTGATTTCCAGTCCTTCTAGGGTTGGGCGGCCTTTTTTGACAATGTCCATCTTTTCATTGAATGTTCTTCTTGAAAAGGGAACTGTTAATAAATCCGCAACAACATCGATGGTATCATTTGCTGCTGCCATGTTTCAGTTTGTCTCGTGTTGTCTTGCTTGATAGTTCACTAAGGTAGCCAGTTCCGCGTTTGCCGTTTTGCGCTCTGATTGGCCGACGCAGCTAGTAATAGTTCGCTACGGTAGACTCTCTAGAATACCTTGGCATCTAAAAGACTACGCCCATTGACTACAGCTCCAAATGTGATTGGCTGATCAAACTGTCACTCCACACCTGGGCTCCTGTTAAGCTGTATTGGGCAGGTCATGCTAGAATACCCGATGGAGGAAAGTCTGCCCAGAGACTTGTAAAAAGAAATCTCCGATTGGCTGTTATTTTCTCCTGTACAAAAACGCTCTAATGCGCAGTGAATGGGTCGAAAACAACTATGGCGAGTGAAACAGTGCGGTTTTAACAGATTAGCGACACTAACTATTTCAATACATTTGATTAAAAAAATTAAATTAAAAAATAAAAAAAGTAATTTTTTAAATTCATATTTTCTTTCTTCTGAGGCTCACAGGGCCTTGAAGGCCCTGAGAATTCACCACTGATATATATATATATATATATATATATATATATATATATATATGCTATAGTTATGTCACATGAATGTATAAATGAGTTATATCACTATATACTAAATACAAAAACTAAATGGAAATTGAATCTCACAGAATTGTATTCAAAAACACAGAGAAACAGGGCAGCTGGGTAGCGCAGTGGACTAAGCTCTCGCCTACCACCGCAGAGACTCTGGGATCCAATCCAGCTGTCAGCGGTACCTCCGGCTTGGTCAGTCGTCCCTACTAACACAATTGGCAGTGTTAGCGGGTGGGAAGCCGGTGGGGTATGTGTCCTGGTCGTTGTAAACTGCGACTCCTACTGCTCGGTCGGGGCGCCTGTTCAGCAGGGAGGGGATCTGGGGGAAATAGCGTTACGTTCCCCCAGTGAAACTCCTTGCTGTCAGGTGAAAAGAAGCGGCTGGTGACTCCACATGTATCGGAGGAGGCATGTGGTAGTTCTACACCCTTCCCAGGCTGACAGTAGGGCAATGCGTGCAACGACCAGGAAGGGAATTGGCATAACAACTAAATTGGGATTGGTGAATAATACAGAAAGCCCAAAAAAATCATTTAAAAAAATAAATAAACAAAAACACAGAGAACAATAATGAACTCCATTTTTGGCTTCAGAATTTAAGATTGTATCCAATCCACACATCAAAAACGATTGAAATGTTTTCAAGATAAGTCCCTATTTGTTTTGTGTCCAAAAAGTTAGTTTAGCCATAGTATTTTAGTTAGTATGCCATAGTAAAATCAGTGGCCCTCAAGGTCAAGGTCAGTCGCCCATAGCCTCACAGCCTCATAGTATGGCGAACACAAACGACAAGCCAGAGCTCGTCACTTGGTCTCCAGAGTCTCACATGAAGCGTTCACTTGTGCTCTGAACATTTCCACCATTTTGGCCATTGTTGCCCTTTTGTCCACGTGCTTCTTTTTGTCATTTATATTCCTAACCATGGAGACTGGAGCACCCAGCTCTCCATTATTTTTGTTCTTTAAATTAGTTGTTGCGAATAAATATTGTTACTTTTGGTAAAAACGTGTCCGTTTTCCTGTGTCCACCTGTTTACATTCAAGGCCTACCGGAGGAAAACAAGCCATATTTTCCTGACTGCTCAGGCCTAGGGCAAGTCAATTTAGGATTGAATGTAACAGCATGAAAGGGGAAATAGTAATCAAACCATTAGGAGCTGCATGGCGCTTCGGTCTCTATTCATTATTCAATATCAGAGTAAGTTTTACTCTGAGGGATGATTTAAAATAAAGGCTACTTACATTGTTGACGCTAGAACTCTCAAAATAGCGTTAGCATAAAAAATAAGGTATGCCAGCTGTAGTTTACATAGCTTGCACACAACTTTGTCTCGAGGTTCCACAAGTTGATCAAAATCCGAAGTATTTCCAAACGGGGCTTTTATTTTGCTCAGAGTGCAAATCACTGTCTTCACAAATGATCTGCCATCACGCCAGATGTTTGTGTTGTTACTACTTACTACCAGCACATTCTTCAGCTCTATCAAAGTGATGTTGCGTGTCTTCTATCCATCATGCAGCGCATCCAGGACCACGCCAGGAGTTGAGAGGAAGACGGCCGGGGGCTGTCTATTAATTCAAGTTTTACAAGCCGATTATTAATTTGAATATATAATATTCGTTGACAGCCCTACTTCAGTAACTACGTCCCCCCGAATGGAACATGGAAAGCCACGTTCTGCAAACTGAACTGTACTGAAATTAACCGTGAACCGTGACTTAAAAACCAAGGTATGTACCGAACCGTGGTTTTTGCGTACCGTTACAAACCCCTAGTAAAAACATATAATTACATGGTGGAAATGGAATAACAATTATATATTCACATTATATATCATCTTACAAAAATACCCAAATGCACAAAGGAGAATCTACACAATTGTGTATTATGCTCAAGTTATTCTACTTATTATTTGGGTTGTTAGGTTGCATGCAGCCTTTTTTATAATAAAATATGAGATACTTGTGCCCAAATGTGCCCTATCGATCTGCTCTGCCACAAGCAACATAGCCTCTGATTCGTCGACAGACTCAAACAATGAATCACAGACAAAGGACACACCACCAGTAGCCTTCAGTTGCCCTATAGCAGAGACAACAGCTGCTGGATTCAACATGCATATATGGATAAATGAAGAAATTCACAGTTGGATTTATTATCCAGTCACACCAGATGGCTCTTTGGAAAGCTACACAGATAACAAAAAGTGAGCAGATAGCATGCAGCACCACAGAGCTGTTCTAAAAATAGTAACATAAGTCAGTTGGACCTGCCGGCAGGTCTGTCCACCCCAGGGATTAATCATTTATTGTGATAAATATTCAAGGAATGCTGTCTGTCTGTCTGTCTGTCTGTCTGTCTGTCTGTCTGTCTGTCTGTCTGTCTGTCTGTCTGTCTCTTTATCCGGAGCTATATACCAAGGCTGAATGGATGAAACTGGACACACAGACTGACAGCAGGCCAAAGACGTGGATCCTGGAATGTTTTTCAAAATCGGTCCCTCCTAACATCCTTTCTATGCTTCATAACATCCTTTGTATGCTTCCTAACATGCTTCCCATGCTTTCTATTACCCTTCCTATGCTTCCTGACATGCTTCCTATCACCCTTCCTATGCTTCCTATTACCATCTAGCGTTAGCATGTTGATGCTAATAACTATAATCATAGAGCGGTCAGTGTGTCTGTCGGTCATGTGTTTGGCTGCGTGTTAGCATAATGTGCTAATGCTAATGGTAATAATTACAAGGAGAGCAGTCAGTATTTTTGTGTTTGTTTGCATGTTGCCTGGTGGAGATTTGTGCTCTACTGAGAGCACCTCTCTAGTTTCATATATTTTCAGACAAATTATTTAATAAATAAATAGATCTCACGGGACATGTATTTAAGTGTTGACAAGTGGCCCATTAAAGTGGCTCAATGCAATTACAAGTTGTTGTAAGTAGCATTCAAAGTGACTAAATAGAGGTGCACCAGTTTAGAACACATGTTCCCGCATTAAAGTTGTACGCTGCGTGTGGTTGCCATGACAACAGAGTACTTATTTAAATTCTATGTGCTTTTTGGAGCGATTAAAGTCACAGATGACAAATTCTGACACGGGGGCTGAATCTGTTCCAATAACGTCTCCTCAACTATATTAAGGACTCAAACTCCTGTACGGCTTATGAACTTCAACCAACTCTCTCTCTCTCTTGTCACCACAAACGAGATCTTTTGTGACAATGATAAACAATGGGAATGTATATGGCCTTCGTTGTGACTGGGTAGTATATTAAACTCCTGTTTGGAAGAAAACAGTTGTGGTTGTAGAGCAGTGGTTCTTCACCTTTTTGCCTCCAAGTCCCCCCTGTGTCTGAGAAAATATCCCAGAGATATTCATGTCCCCCGTAGGAGACATGATAACCTGTGTGCCGTCGTCTTAGCTACGTCTGTACACACTTCAATGCAGGTAGTCCAGCTTATTCCATTGTACCTCGTGAAATCATAAAAGTGACCAAAAAACTACTTTTACTATTTTAGTAACAGCAAACATGAAAGTAGGCTGTACTGTACTGTATGTGATCGACTAATCTACAGAAAAAAAATTGTCGTATAATTACAGCTTACATTGTGTTATTCACTTAGTTGAATAATGACTTATGTCTTGATGTTTTGTGATTAAAGTATTCTGTAATCAGTGTTTTCATTGATTTCCAATATCACTCATAATTTATTTCCATTATCAATATCAATATCATTTTATCATTTCAAGGCCACAGGCAACTCTCTGAGGCCCCCCTTTGGGCCCCGGGCCCCTTGTTGTTGCTTTCGAGGGTATTTGAAACATTTTATTCAAGGGTATTCATAGCATTCGATCGCTGACATCATGGTTGTAAACAACAGGTGATTGGTGTTTATCATTAAATGACAACCGTGGCCAATGAGCTGTAGCATCAGCCCATATTGGCTGGCATGATATGTCATGAGAATTCTATGAATTCAAAAAGCCCTTATCTGTACAAAATCAATTTTCTCAAGATCTGTTTAACTGCATACGAAAGTAAGCTATGCCTTTTCAAATTGAATGAATTATCAGTATTTGCAGCTGGCTCAGATTATTTTTTTCCCCCTTCTTGACCGTAATATGCATGATTAGTCAACCCAATAGGATTTAAGAATTAAATTTAGTATCGCTCAGCATCATTTTCAGAGAGGATGGTGTTGAGATGAGCTGTCTGTCACACAGTCCCTCCCACTCTGTCTTGGCTTTCAGGTACAGCTCCCTCCCTCTTTCTATAAAGGCTCTCACGTTAGCTGTAAATTTCAAACCTCATAGTAAACACAGCCTTGAAAATAGCACCTCATTTTTACCAAGAGGTTCAAAGCACATTTGGATGCACACCACAAGTTCTCCATATCACATTTCCAGCTAGCCTTTCAAGGTAAGTAGCCTTCTCCATGGGTTATTATGGAGAAAGCATGCAACTGGGTTTTTGTTTGAATTGTTTGTTTTGAGTTTAATTGTTTGTTTGTTTGTTTGTCTACTTTGAAGTCAGTGTTGGAATAATTAGTAATAGTAATGAATACCATTGTTCATTATATCATTTGTTTGTCAAGCTGCTGCTTTAAATGTCAACTGGGCTTGATAAACATGTTTAATTGTTCTTAGAGTAAGGGTTACCATCCTCGTGCATGAACTTGCCTGAAAAGAATGACATTGATGCAGAATTTGTATTTAAATTGACTCTATAGACACAAGTGATGTCTCTCAAGTCAGCATGCTTTATTTGTCCTGTTGCTGTGCACAGCTACTGTCTGTCAGTGTATATACAGCTGGATATATTCAGTATATTCAGTATATATAGTGAGTTGGTCAGAGCTACTACAAAGTTACCTCAGCTTGTATGTTTTATTTGATTTGGCAGCTCCTGCCGATATGAGGTTGGCTCTACAGACTGTCATCTGCTGGTGTGTCTTCACCACAGTTCTGCTGCTGGTAAATGGCGCAAAAGAGGACTGCAACTCTAGCCTGAAAAACAGGTGAGCTGACTTTTGTGTGAGGACAGTGATCGTCTAATACTGAGCCATATGTAGTCTGACTTTATCATAATAGGACTATGGCTTGCAACAGAAGATTTGAAGGAATTCCAAAGTGAGATATTATCAACCCTTTGAAAAACGTGAAACATACTCTTTATATAAGTATAATATTATCTAAATATTATAATATATAAACAATTGCTCACTATTGAATAGTATTGAAATGACTGGCTCTTAAAGCTATAATGTGTAAGATTTTCAATCACAAATAATTTTCTTTAAATGATTTGCTACAAAATATATCTTAATGTGGCAATACTGAGTCCTGTGAGCGGGTTTCATTGACCAGTGTAGCAGAGGTGCAGAGATATTCCATTCTAAAGTTTTACAGAGAGGCTCGCCCCTTCTAACCTTTAAGAGAAGCTCAAAGTGAATTTGGTTGGAATAAGCACTTTTAGTCCTTATACAACACAGTCCGGCAATGAGGACCATGTAGACTAACCACTAAATAACCACTAAATTGCATCTGCTTATTCCAACGAAATTCCCTCTGAGCTTCTCTGATTGGTTAGAAGGTGAGGCTTGCAGTAAAACCTTAGAGTGGAATATATTTTCAGTGCTGTTACATTGGTCAATGAAACTCACTCTTAGTAATCTGCACGTTTTGGAGCTAAATCTGAACAAAACAATCGTACACATTAAGCTTTAACGATCTTCAGTTACAAAATAGCAACGTGTATCTATGTTTATACTTAAATAACAAATATTTAGGAACGGAGCCTCAACAAATATTTAGCAATGATCAAACAACAATCCCTTTTATCTAAAATGCATATAATGTTTTGATGCTTCTTTAATTTAATCAGCTTCTTTAATTGCCTGTGTCAGGTTTCGAGTCTGGCTCCAAAGCCGTATGCGGAGAGACCTGGGCAGCAAGACTTCTGATGCCCCCACCGTACCACAGCAGAGAGGGGACAGAGATCATGATACCCAACGGCACTCCAGGCAAGAAGAAATATAATTTTTAATACATCCTTGAACGCATCACAGATGATGTAATTAAGGAGTTTCACATGAACTTGCACCTCTGCCTCAGAGGCACATTCATTAGCTGTTATCAGATCAGATCCGTTCCACACACCTCAATGTGTCCCTCAAACTATCTTCCTTCGCTTTTCTTAGCTTTGGCTATCAGATATATGTATGTATGTATATATTATTTATTTATATATATAATCATGTCTTCTTCTATTACCCTGCCCATGCCTGTATCTCCCCTCCTGTCTCCCTCGTGCTGCTATGACGCCCAAATTTCCCCAAGGGGATCAATAAAGGAATATCTTATCTTATCTTATCTCATCTTATCTTATCTCATCTTATCTCATCTTATCTTATGTTATCAGGTGCAAGAGGACGACCTGCCGGCTGCCCACATGTATATTCCCTGATCTGATAAAGAAATTACACGAGTTCACCCTGTACAAGGATAAAGCTCCCCAGGACAAGGTTGGCTGCAAAGGCTACGGACGCAGGCGCCGCTCTCTCAGGCTCGCCCCCGAGACAGGGAGGCCTAGTAGCAGATGGAGCGACAGAGCCAGTCCGGGAGGCCACTACACTCCACCCACATTGGACTGAGACGGAGCTCGAAGGAAGAAAGAGGAACTTCTCTTGTTTTTGTTTGTTTGATGAAGATACTGTATGTCCCCCACAGAGGTTCTATTCCAGAGCATTACTAGTACGGCATGCAGACTGCTACATCAATGGGGCTCATCAGAAGAAGAAAACAACTTTGTTGATGTTGAGGTCAACTTGTAACGAGGAGATCCCAATAATGTGTGTGTGTGTGTGTGTGTGTGTCTGTGTGTGTGCATGTTTGTGCGCCTAGGTAAGTGCGTCCGTACGTGTGCTTAAAATGTGTGTGTGCATGTGTGTCTGTGTGCCTAGGTAAGTGTGTCCGTGTGTGTGTGTGTGTGTGTGTGTGTGTGCGTGTATGTGTGTGTATCTCAGTTTCAACAAGTGTGTAACTTATACGGATGATCTCACTCCAGACCTGCAGGACTTGACAAGAATGTCTGTCTCTTCCGCAGCTTTTGAAGGTGAATGTCCTGCATTGGGCAGCAGGGAGATGGGGGGGCTATGTTTGAGGATTCTCCTCCCATATCACTAATATTTGTGGACCAAAGAAGGGTTGAGGCTGAGCTTGGAGGGGACTATGTGAGACCAATGGAGGAAAAAACACCACATGAAATTTCACTGACTCCCTTCTAACACTGAACACTGAAAAGTAGTTTAACCCCCTGTGTGCAAGACCCTCTCAAACTGTATTACAAGTGCTTCAAGTCTAATTATACCTGTTTGTATATAAGCAAGGAAGTGTATGAAGTTACTTTATATTTAAGCTCATAATACATGTCATTATATTTTTATACTGCCAAAATACAGATTAAATGCAACTTTTTTTATTTTATTTTAAATTTCAATGAAGTAACATAACTTAATGCATTTTGTAAATAGCTACTTATTTTGTATTGTATATTCTTTTGTGAATTAGGCGTCATGGAAATACATGAAAAAATATTAATACAATCATCAAAACCTATACCCTTGAGTTATTTGTGATTCATCTTTTTGTGGTGCTGAATCACGTGTCTGTTTTAGGTTTAGAACAATGTTTTCAAACCAAATTATCTATAGATTGAGTACTTTTGGGTGATATATCACATTCACGCTCCAAGTGATTAGGATCAACTGTACAACTGCTAATACACAGGTTGGCCACAAGAATGTCAAAATAGACATATATGATATATATATATAACGGGTTAAAAATCCATCAACCATTATAATACGTTTCTGTCCTGGCCGACAAATAAAAGCTTTGACTGGTACATGTTTGTTAAAGATCATTTTTGGCAAATGAAAGTCATGGTAACTGAAAGGTCAACTGGAGCAAGGGGTCAGTAATTATTTGGCAGTTGGAGGAGTTGATTTGGTTAGATGCCATGGAACTGTTGGACTACAATATGGAGGTGCAGCCAAGCACTCGAGGTAATAATAGAAGAGCTGTGCTGCCACCTAGCTCCGGAATAGCCTACATTACATGTAATAAACACACTGTTTTAAAACCACTGTTTAACAAATATACACTGTTAGAAACCTTCACTTGTATCAACGTAATTTGTGAAGAGTTGTGGAAATAAATATTTTCAACATTACCCGGTAAACTGCCTCAGTAGTTGAATAAGACTTTTGGTGAGATGGTTTTTACAGTAATATTTGTGTGTGCGTGTGCGTGTGTGTGTGTGTGTGCGTGTGCGTGTGTGTGTGTCTGTGAGAGAGAGGAAAAGAGGTTGGGAACCACTGGTGTACATTATGTTCATAGTTAAAAAAAGAAAGAAATGTAAATAGGATTTTGGTAGAACAAGATATCATGGGTCAATGTGTTCTAAATACTGTAATCACAGCATGTCGCCACCAGAATTATTAGCCATTAGAAAAGAACAATCAGGCAGACTGTATTTCTCTTTGCAACATATTGTAGATCATTCTGATTGATACTAGATAGATATTTAAATCAGTCACATGGTGTAACATAGGTGGTGTTCAAGATATGGGGTAGGAAACACAAGGGGTGAGGTGTCTGAGTAGATATGTGAATTCACTTTTGATTTAGCATAAAAGAGGTTAAATGTATAAACCAATCATTGCTGTATATGGCAATAAAAACACTTTGGGCCACCAGTATTTACCATGAGGTAACAAGATTATCTAATTCCATTTTATCTTTTAACCTCCACAAAGACCAGCCGGCTATCAACAACCTGTTTGATCAGTTTCAGATTAAATTATATACAGAGTAGCCTATATAGTATATGTATACAGATCTGATATAATATGTATGTAGGCTATATGTAGTTCATACCTTCTTCATTATTCATTCATTATTAAATAATTATTAAACCTTTATTTAACCAGTTGAGTCCCATTGAGATTACAAGATCTCTTTTTTTCGAAGGAGCCCTATAGCCAGGATAGTAGCAATACAGTGTTGCAAACAACATAAAAGCAAACATGAAAAACACATATAGTTAAACATGCAGTAGCAACTCACAGAATCATATGCCTAAAAAGAAAAGACAAGAGGAAATGGAATCTAGCTAAAGGAAGCAAATTACTAATTACAATTGAATCTGCCTCCAAACCCTTCACTACGTTTTTAACGTAGGGGCAGTGAAGATAAAGGCCTGTTTGCCAGGTTCAGTGTGAACCTCAGGGACAGACTGTAAGAGGGTGCCGTTTGAGCGCAAACCATACTTACTATAGTTTTGTGTGAGATATACCCACAAAGACAGAGTAAAGCAGACCATGGATGGACTTATAAATAAATGTGTGCCAATGAGTGAGTCTGCACAAAGGCCAGTGAGGGCCACTGAACCCTGGCACATAGGGGGTGCAATGGTGAGTGAGAGCTTAGCAGCCTGTGACAAACCTCAGAGCACTTACAGTACAGTATCCAGCCAACGCAAGCATTGGGCAGAGGAGTGCATGGACAACAGATCACCATTGTCAAGCATGGGAAGGAACGGAGCCTCAACCAATACTTTCCTGGCAACCAAGGAAAAGCAGAATTTTCTTCTAAAATAAGCTTGAGCATCAGTTTCCTTACTATGTTTTCAATGTAAAGTTTAAAAGTGAAACGATCATAATTTTTATTTAACCGGGAATGAGTCATAGAGATAAAAAAAAAATCTCCTTTTCAAGAGTGTCCTGGCCAAGACACATTAACAGGGTTGCAGACTGCAGACAATAGAACAATGTCAGACAATAGCAATGTAGAGAACATAACGTTGAAATATAAAAATACTTGTCACAAAGTCACAAATACTTGTCTCCAGTTAATTCAGAATGGATCTAAGGGACTGATAGCTATAATACATCCTATCATCCTAGGCAGGCAGGCAGGCAGGCAGGCAGGCAGGCAGGCGACCATTGATTGAAAACTTTATTAACAGATTGCAGAATGGGTACAATACAGTACGGCTCAATACACACAATTGTTAAGGGGATGCAGACCAGAGAAAGACTTTCGTCTTGTTTACATCAGGGTCCCCCATTTTCAATTCATAATGACATTAATGACATACGCAACATACAGATATATATCTTGACATTTCTGACATACATGACATACAGGTATACAGTACTGTTACATTTGTGACATACAAGATATGCAAATATACAGTACTGTTAACCTAACAGAAAATCCTAACAGAAAATATATGCATACGAGGGGGAGGAAACTGTACATTAGGAGGGGGTGGGTGGGTGGGAGGGGGGGTTTGTACATTTACGGGGGCCATACAGATATACAGATACTGTATATATCATGACATTTATGACAATACGTGACATACAGGAAAGTACCATGGTTGCAATCAACAAGACAACACAGTACAAACATCACACAGGCACAAAAGACATTGGCCCAAACAGCCAAATACACAGTAGACAAAAGAGAAACAACAACAAAAACACAGACAGAGCTGCAGGTACTTGCACGCCATGTTTTTTGGGGCTAAAATAACTCTATAGTGCCTTCCAGATGGAAACTGGTCAAACTCACCATGACGGGGATTCAGAGGAGCAGACAATAGAGCCCTGTCCCTATTCCGAAATACAGACAATAACTCAAACAATTGTTTTGTGGTTAACCTATAACTTTACTGGCCATGTTAACAATCCTTGCCAATTTGTTCTTATTCTTGGCCCCAAGGTTTCCATACCAGGTTGAGATATCAAACACTATCTTTCAACAAGACGTTTGTATAGCAGCTCTAGAATATCCCTATTTACAGCAAAACTATTCAACTTTCTTAGAAGATACAAGCGTTTTCTTTAAGATGTGTTCTTCTGTGTTAGCTATAAAGCTCAAGGTGTTATCCAGGAAAGTACCGAAATATTTCAAGTTTTCTACCACTTCTACACAGACTGACCGTTTATTGTAACTGGTTGGCTTGGATGGAGCAGGCTACAGTTGCAGCTGATTTTGCCCGTAGCCCTTTGGTTTTACTAGTATTTATGAGCAATGTGCTGTCTGTACACCAGTCGGGTGACTGGATAACTGCTTTGGCCATGAATGAAAGGCCCATCAACCGGTAACAACCTGTTATGTACAACAGGTGGCGCTGCTGCACTGTACTGGAACAAAAGACGTTTTCAAACTCCTAGTGATTTTATTAAGTTGTGATTTTATTAAGTCCTTCCAAGCAGACGACAGCCATTCTGTTTGACTGTCAATAGAGGCCCTTGCACAGAAGGTTTATGTAGTTATCTTTCTTCCAGGATGGCTGCCTGTAACATAGCAACCGTTGTTTTGTGTAAAATGTAATTCCATGTTCATACTGGTGGAATGACAGTCAGCAGTGAAAGTGTCATTTTACAGAACCAAGCATTTCACTATATTGTACATGTACCTTATATCTGAAAAATAAAACAAAACTTGAACTTGAACATGAATTTTATGTCTGAAGTGAACATTCCCTTTCAAGGTCAGACAGAAATCAAGACAGGGAAACTGATATTATTCAAAAGACAATCAACAATTACATAATAATAGATGTGTATAAAATTCCATATGCAAGGCTACCATTTTGGGGGATGGTTTCATTAAATAAGGCTGCAGTAGGCCTATACATAGAATCCTTATGTGTGTCTTTATTTCTCATGGTAATGTTGGTTAGATTAGATACAATGTACAGGTGGTTAAACTGGGTACAAATTATACAAATTAGTACTACTGAGTGTAGTGCTAATGAGATGTATGTACAGAGTTGTATTATATAAATAGAGACAGTATGACTACTACTGGCCAGCAGCATAACTAGTAAGAGTAGGATATGTATGTTAGGGTAGCGTTAACTTGAGCCCAAGAGCAGAACACAGGGGTGAGGAGAATGAGGCGCTTTAGGTTGTTTTAATATAGGTACCAGCAGGTTATTGAATGTTTCAGGAATGTGCGACAGGTGAGAGCAGGAGCACTCCTCGCGAGACAATGTAGACCGGGTGACAGATGTTCATGGGCACAGGGAGACGGATGTTCATGGGCACAGGGAGACAGGGTTAGGAGGACAAGGCAGGGAAACAGATAGAACAGCAGGCAGGTTACTTCCTCGTACCTAGGTAGGTGTAGCAACACTCGGACAGTGAGTGGCAGGAAACACAGGTCTCTTGTCAGGGCTGGTGATGACCTGACGAGTCTCAGGTGTGCAGATTGAACCTGGCTGAGTGTGTGGAAGCAGCGACAGGAAGCTGCCCATATAAGGGTCGTGGAAGCAGCAGGTGAGAGAGAGGCCCTGGCTGTGATTGTAACAATGTACAGATATAGATATAGTAAAGGACTATGTGCAGGTAAGTACAGACAGGTGAGGATAGGTATATATGCGGTGGGAATATATATATATATATATGGGGTGCGGCTGGGTGGCGCAGTGGGCAAGGCGCTCGCCACTAACGCAGGAGATACTGGTATCGAGCCCAGCTCTCTGCGTTGCTTCCGGCTTGGCCGGCCGTCATACTAACACAATTGGCAGTGTTAGAGGGTTGGAAAGCCGGTGGGTGGGGATCGGACGTTGTGGACAGCGACTCCTACAGGTCGGTTGGGTGACGCCTGTACAGCAGAAACAGGAAGCATCGGGGGCAGCGTGAGCCTACCACGCGTTACTCCTCGCCGCTGAGAGTTCGAGCTGTCTGGTGAAAAGATGCGACAGGCTGCCTCCTCGTGTACCGGAGGGGACACGTGATGCAAGGCTTCTATCCTCACTACAGCCGACCAGTGGGAGGCATAGTCTAGCAACGTTAAAGACAGGGGAGGGGAGAATTGGAGATACGAAATTGGGATGGGAGAAAAAAATTGAAAAGAAATTTAATAAAGAAAACAAGGAGAAAAATAAAGTGGAGAAAAAAAAAATATATATATATATGGTATATACAGCATTACTACTACTAATAATAATAATAATATATTCAATTTGTAGGGCTGCTTTATATTTGTGGAACAAAGCTCAAGGCGCTACAGTGTAGATTAGAAGATCAAAACTAGTAAGAGAGTAAATAAAATAACAAAATAAGTAGGATAAAACTAGTAAAAGACTAAAAAGAATACAATAAAATAAGAAGGGCTAAAACTAGTAAAAGAATACAATAAAATAAGAAGGGCTAAAACTAGTAAAAGAGTAAAATAACATAAAATGTGTAGAGCTAAAACTAGATAAGAATCAACAAAAGGCTCTATTATAAAGATGTGTTTTGAGGCCCTTTCAATCATCCACGGTCTGTGGTGCTCTCAGATGGTCAGGGAGAGCATTCCACAGACTGGGAGCACATGAGCAGAAAGCCTCATCTCCCATGGTGCAGAGTTTGGTCTTCAGGTGCCTGGCCGGAGCGGAGGTGTTGTGAGGATGATTGAAGGGTGATCAGTTCTTTAAGGCGTTTCAGTGGAGGCACTGGTGAGTGAGCAGGGAGACTTTATACTCAAGTGAGACAGGTAGACAGGATGTTCCTATGGTGGTAAAAGGAGTTTTTGTACAGTAGTTTGATGTGAGCCCCAAATGTCAGGTGAGGGTCCATTTTAACTGTTGGTGAGAGCATGATATCCTGGCCGGAAAAGGTGATGGTGGTGATGGTGGATGAGCGGACCTGCTGTGGGGTGCCAACGAGAATGGCTTCGGTTTTGGAGCTGTTTAATTGCAGGAAGTTGTGCTTTATCTATGCCTTTGTCTCCTCCAAGCAGGCAAGCAGGTGGTCAGGGTGGATGATGGCAGGACTGTAGATGGGGTAGGGTTTATCTTGAGGTAAAGTTGGGTGTCATCAGCATAGCAGTGGAATGATATTCCATGCTGGCTGATGATAGGGCCAAGGGGGAGCATGTAAAGTGTGAACAGGGTGGGGCCGAGGACTGATCCTTGAGGGACACCACAGGTGACATGGTGAGTATCCGACCTTGCCTCTCCCAAGGAGACATACTCTGTTCTACCAGTGAAGTATGATCTGAACCAGACAAGGGCAGAGTCTGAGAGTCTGATGGTGGAGTGAAGATGGTGGAGGAGGATGTTAGAGATCAAGCTGCAGTGAGATCAAGGAGGATGAGGAGGGAAGGAGAGCCAGCATCAGCCGTCATCAGCAGGTCGTTGGTGACTCTGACCAGGGCAGTTTCGGTGCTGTGGCCAGAGTGGAACCAGACTGGAACTTCTCAAGTAAGTTGTTTAGGTTTGGACAGGAATGGGAGGTTGGAAATGGGTCTGATACTTGCGAGTCTAGGGAGGGTTTTTTGAGAAGTGGATTTATGACAACAGTTTTTAGGGCAGAGGGGACATGGCCTGAGGGGGCTGAGGGAAGGGGGGTCCAGGATACAGGTGGAAGGCTTCATTCTCCTAACGATGACCTCAACCTCTCGCTGTGTGAGATGTTGGAAAAGCAGCAGAGAGGCTGAGTAGTTCCAGGCTGTGGGTCGACTGTTGGAACTGGAGGGGCAGAGGGGCTAGAGAGGAGGGAGCGGATGGTGTCAACTTTGGTCCTGAAGAGAGATTTGGGGTTTGAGGAGGTGGTTGATGGTGGAGAAAAGTTGCTTGGAATTTCCAGGACTGTTATTTATGATAGAGTAGTACTGGGGCCATGCATCTCTGAGGGATTTTGAGTAGGCCTTCTGGTGTTCTCGATAGGCCAATTTGTGTACAGTGAATCCTGAGACCTTAAGCCGCTCAAGACACACCCAGCTGTCTGCATCCTCCACAGCTCGCTGGTATACCAGGGGGCAGAGCATGCCAAGGTGATCGTTGTAATGTCTTCATCCTCCACAGCTCGCTGGTATACCAGGGGGCAGAGCATGCCAAGGTGATCGTTGTAATGTTGACAGGGGCGTGGAGATTGTTGGAGAAGACTGTTTAGGCATTTATTGTACAAGTCCGCTGACTCATTTGCTGATGAGAGGTTGACAGAGGAGACAAGCTGGAGGTCCAGGGTTATGGTGTCCGGGTTGATGTTTTTGAGGTTCCTGAAACGGATTTGGCGCTTGGGCATGCTGAGTGGAGACTGGAATGGCAGCTCCATTGAGATGATCTTGTGGTCAGATACTCCCAGATCGTAGACTAGCAGGTTGCTGATGGGGGCGGAGTTTGTGATGACCAGGTTGAGCGTGTGGCCCGTTGTGTGTGTGGGGACATCAACGTGTTGTGTGAGGTTGAGGCAGTCCAGAAGTAGCAGAAATTCAGCTGCAGGGTGGCAAGAGGGCGTGTCGACGTGAATATTTATATCTCCAAGTATTATGAGTGTAGTGAGGAGGTCCTGCATCTCTGGGATGAAAACAGAGTTGGGTTTGGGTGGCCGGTAAATCAGAAGTATTGTCATGGGGAAAGGGGGTTTACATTAGAATGCAAGAAATTCAAATGAGGACAGTACAGGCAAGGGCAGGGGGGACAGTTCCAATTCCTTTGATTGATTGATTGATTGATTGAAACGTTTATTAACAGATTGCAGAATGGGTACAGTACAGTACAGCTCAATACATACAATTGTTAAGGGGATGCAGACCAGAGAAAGACTTTCGTCTTGTTTACATCAGGGTCCCCCATTTTCAATTCATCATAACATATATGACATACATGACATACAGATAGACAGTACTGCTACATCTATACATTTATGACATATCAGATTTGCAAATACAGTACTGTTTGTGATACAAAAGTGTCCAGAAAAAGAGTGTATATACATTTGACGTAGAAACTGTACATTGGAGGAGGTTGGGTGGGTGGGGTGGGGTTGGGTGGGTGGGTGGGTGAGGGCTGTACATTGGAGGTGGGGGGGGGGGGGGGGGGTTGGGTAGGGGACACACACACATTTTACACTGTACATTGGAATACTGACAAAGCCTTACTTGGTCATTTACTGTACAACTAGGTTAGGACATTTGTAGGGGCCAGTTTCGAATTGCTGTCTCACGTAGGTGTTTTTTGAGAGTGTTTTTGAAAGTGGGTAGTGATTCACATTCCTTTACAGCTTTGGGTAGGGCGTTCCACATTGATGTGGCATAATTGCGAAACGTGTTTAGTCCCTTGTTTGAGCCGAATCTGGGTTTAACATGATTTGTGGAGCTCCCTCTGGTGTTGTGATCGTGGTATTCACTGACCTTTGGGAAGTATTTTGACATGTACATGGGTACCTTGGTCGCGTAGTGTATCTTGTAGACCAGGCCCATTGCAAGTTTCGGTGAATAACGATTAAGCCTCCACCACGACCGGTGCTGCGGGCTTTCTCCAGGTAGCTGTAGCCAGGAGGACAGGCTTAATTTAGGGTGAAGTAAACCTCTGGCTGGTGCCAGGTTTCTGTGAGGCACATAGACTGAAGCTTATCTCCTTGTCGATAATGTGGTCTTATGAAGGATGACTTGTTATTGAGAGATTGTGTTTTTTAAAGTTCTATTTTGATCTTTGATGATGTGGTGAGTCTCTGTAAGGGCCGGAGTAGGTTCAAATCCACTCCACTCTAAACTCCTTTGTGAGTAGTGATCTCGCGATGCTCCCCGTGCTATCATGCAGTGGTCTCAGAGTTTCCCGTGCTACTAGCGCCAGCTGCAACAGAGCTCTGATGACGTGTCAGATCTGCGCCACGACGGCCAGCAGAACAGATGGATGGAATAGCTGCGTACATTATAGTATATGCTATCATACAGAGTTAAAGGAAAACTCCAACATTTTGGGAAATTAGCTTATTTGCCATCTACCCTGGAGTTAGACAAGAAGATACATAAATGTTTTCTTCTCTGTGCATGCAGTAGGAGTAGGAAGACGTGCACCGTTAGCCTAGCTTAGCGTCAGTCACTGGAAGTAGGTTCCTCCATTAGCCTAGTTCCCAACGTCTTCCTACTCCTACTGCATGCACAGAGAAGAAAAAGGTATGCATCTTCTTGTCTAACTCCAGGGTTCCCAAAATGTTGGTGTGTTAAGATACATACCTTTTTCTTCTCTGTGCATGCAGTAGGAGTAGGAAGACGTGCACGTTAGCCTAGCTTAGCATCAGTCACTGGAAGTAGGTTCCTCCATTAGCCTAGTTCCCAACGTCTTCCTACTCCTACTGCATGCACAGAGAAGAAAATGGTATGTATCTTCTTGTCTAACTCCAGGGTAGATGGCAAATAAGCACATTTCCCAAAATGTTGGCATTTTCCTTTAAGGGTTATGTGCAGGTGTACAAGCAAGTATAGAGGGGTTATATGCAGGTATATTCAGACAAATATGCTTATATACAGTATATGCTGTAATATAATGCAAATGTGCTGTATATACAGTGCTGTTGTACATGCTATCATACAGAGTATATGGGTAGACAGTGAAGCAGTAGGTATAAGAGTATAAGCAACAGAGTTCAGAGTCATACAGTATGGGTAACAGAGCCTAGGGTGTAGGCAATGGAGTTCAGAGAAAGACGCTGTTCCTGAGTGTGAGATAATCCTGCAAAACCTGTTCATGCTTTTGGTAACAATGAGGAAACATAATAGTACAAGTAACCAATAAGATAATAGTTACTATATAGCTATAATATGGTACATATAGTCTATAATATATATAACTATAATATAATATAGCCTATACATGTGTGAATTTTTCAAGACTTCTCTTGGCAGAAAATGTAAACAACATGCAATACCAAGGGGGGCTCTTTTACCTAGAGCGCGGTGTTTGACTGCATTACAGATTCCACCTTTAAATGATGTGCTTCTTTCACAAATAGAACTCGGTTTGAGTCTACATGGTTCGCATCCCTAACAATCAAATATCTTACGGATGACCTTTAATGAAATGTTCAAGTCTGTGGAAACCTGAATAATGTGAAGAGGGTTAACCTAGACCAGGCATTCTCAAAGTGTGGCCCTCTGAAAAGTTCTTGGCTGCCCGCGATGAGTTGTTTATATGCATGCATTATATTTGGTTCGGTTCCACTACAGTTTTAAAATAATCTACTACATCACACTGTACTTTTGCTTTTAATAAGGTAAAACTATGTTCCCTGGGCTAAGCTGTCATGTTAGTTAGTTAGAATGACAGCTTGCTAAAATGAAAGCTTGCTAGGCTACTGATTACATGGCAATTAGGCATTTTTGTTACGTCTCGGGGTATTGAACCCAATATGCAGTACAGAGCAAAGGTCTTGTTCAAACCCAGTCTTGGTATATTTAATAAATATAGAATGGTCGAGCAGGCAGGGGTCAGAGCACGTCTTTGTCGGGAGCCAGAGAACAGGGTGAAGAGCCAGGTAGGACCGCGGGGAAGGATGAGAACAAGGGTTAGACATGGTCGAAGAACAATGGGCTAGAGAACAATACGAGAGAGAGCATAATAACATGACTAACTGGGAAATACGAAGTTACGATCTGGCAGCCTCATGACATCTGGGGCGGGGTTATATTACTGACATAATTGCTCACAGACGTCAATCAGCTGCTCCGCTGACAGCATCACACCTGCATTCTGCAGAGAGAAGGAGAGAGAGAGAGAGAGAGAGAGAGAGAGAGAGAGAGAGAGAGAGAGAGAGAGAGAGAGAGAGAGAGGAGAGAGAGAGAGAGAGAGAGAGAGAGAGAGAGAGAGAGAGAGAGAGAGAGAGAGAGAGAGAGAGAGAGAGAGAGAGAGAGAGGAGAGAGAGAGAGAGAGAGAGAGAGAGAGAGAGAGAGAGAGAGAGAGAGAGAGAGAGAGAGAGAGAGAGAGAGAGAGAGAGAGAGAGAGAGAGAGAGAGAGAGAGAGAGAGAGAGAGAGAGAGAGAGAGAGAGAGAGAGAGAGAGATTTCAGTGCCACGCTTTACCACAACGGTCAATCACTCCCTCTGTCCGCGCAGGTCGACTCGGGCGCAGACGAAAACCTCATTGACGCTGGGGTAGTGTCCCACTACCACATTGCCACCGACGCCTTGCCAATTCCCCGCGATGCTCAAGGCTAAACGGGAGGTTGCTCTCGCAAATAACCCACCACACCACGCCTCTCCGCCTTCAACTCTCCGGGAATCATAGCAAGGAGATCCGTTTCCACGTCACTGAATCCCCCCATAACCCCATCGTGCTAGGCATGCCTTGGCTAAAGCTACACAACCCTGTAATAAATTGGCCAACAGGCTCAGTCACGAGCTGGAGTGCTCACTGCCACGCCTCTTGTCTACGGTCGGCGCGGTCACCACTGGAAGCCGCAGGTTCTCCCGTTCCCAACGAACCTATTGACCTTTCGACTGTTCCTCCAATTTATCACGATCTAGAGGCTGTGTTTAGTAAATAACAGGCTCTATCCCTGCCACCTCATCGCCAGTACGACTGTGCTATTGATTTGCTCCCGGGAGCCCCGCTCCCAGCTAGTCGCCTGTTTAACCTCTCACGCCCAGAGAGAGAGTCTATGGAGAAATACGTCCACGAGTCCCTGGCCTCTGGCATTATTACCCTCCTCCTCTCCTGTCGGCGCGGGGTTCTTTTTTGTGTCCAAAAAGGATGGCTCCCTTCGCCCCTGTATCGACTACCGGGGTCTCAACAACATCACGGTCAAGAACAAGTACCCCCTGCCATTGATTAACTCTGCTTTCGAACCCCTGCAAGGTGCCACCATTTTCTCGAAGGAATGCCTATCCCCTTGTCCGCGTCCGGGAGTGTGACGAATGGAAGACGGCCTTTAAGACCCCGCTCGGACACTTCGAGTACAAGGTATGCCTTTTGGGTTGACCAACGCCCCTGCTGTCTTCCAGGCCCTTGTCAACGACGTTCTCCGTGATGTCCTTAACCACTCTGTCTTTGTTTATCTGGACGACATTCTGATTTTCTCCCGCTCTATGGAAGAGCACATCCAGCATGTCCGCCGGGTCCTCCAACGCCTGCTGGAGAACAAGCTGTTCGTCAAGGCGGAGAAGTGTGAGTTCCACGTCTCCTCCATCGGGTTCCTCGGCTACATCATCGAGGGCGGCAAGATCCGGGCGGACCCCGAGAAGATCAAGGCGGTGACCGACTGGCCCCGTCCCACCAACGTCAAGCAGCTCCAACGCTTTTTGGGGTTTGCTAACTTCTACCGGCGTTTCATCAGGGACTACAGCCGGGTCGCTGCACCCCTCACCCAGCTCACCTCGCCTTCCGTGCCCTTCGTCTGGTCAGACAGAGTGGACTCCGCCTTCGCCGAGCTGCGCCGGCACTTCACCTCCGCGCCCATCCTCGTCCAGCCGGACACGTCCCGCCAGTTCATGGTGGAGGTGGACGCCTCAAGTACCGGAGTAGGGGCGGTCCTTTCCCAACGCTCTGCTCTTGACCAGAGACTGCATCCCTGCGCCTTCTTCTCTCGCCGCCTGACCCCGGTGGAGGTCAATTACGATATCGGGAACCTGGAGCTCCTGGCAGTCAAACTGGCCCTGGAGGAATGGAGGCACTGGCTGGAGGGATCGGAGATCCCCTTCCTGGTCTGGACTGACCACAAGAACCTCGCCTACATCCAGACAGCCAAGCACCTGAACTCCCGCCAGGCACGCTGGGCACTGTTCTTCGCCAGGTTCAATTTCACCCTGACCTACAGGCCTGGCTCCAAGAATACCAAGCCAGACACCCTCTCCAGGCAGTTTGTCCCCGAAGAGGGTTCCGCGCACCCGGACATTATCCTCCCCTCCTCCTGCCTGGTGGCCGCCGCCACCTGGGAGATCCAGTCCGTCGTCCGGGAGGCCCAGCGCGTCCAGCCTGATCCAGGTAACGGCCCACCTAACCGGCTTTTTGTCCCCGACCTTGTCCGCTCCCAGGTGCTCCAGTGGGTCCACGCTTCCCGGTTCGCCTGTCATCCTGGGGTCAACCATACCCTGTCCCTGCTGAAGCGGCACTTCTGGTGGGTCACCATGAGGGAGGACACCCGCGACTTCGTCCTTGCGTGCACCGTCTGTGTTCGTGGGAAGGCTTCCCACCAACCACCTGCCGGGCTCCTCCGGCCGCTCCCTGTTCCCGGTCGGCCCTGGTCGCACGTTGCCCTGGACTTCGTCACCGGTCTGCCTCCCTCACACGGTAACACAGTCATTCTCACTATCGTGGACCGTTTCTCGAAAGCCGTGCACTTTGTTGCTCTCCCCAAACTCCCCTCTGCTTCAGAAACCGCGGACCTGATGGTGCTCCACGTCTTCCGCCTCCACGGGATCCCGGTGGACATCGTCTCCGACAGGGGCCCGCAATGTATCTGCCAAGTCTGGAAGGCCTTCTGTCGGGCCCTGGGGGCCACGGTCAGTCTCTCCTCCGGGTTCCACCCGCAGACCAACGGTCAGTCGGAGCAGGCCAACCAGGACCTGGGTTCTGCCCTTCGCTGCGTGACCACCCGGGACCCCTCCGGCTGGAGTACGTTCCTGCCGTGGATTGAGTATGCCCACAACTCACTGTCCTCCGCGGCCACAGGTCAGTCTCCCTTCGAGTCCTCTCTGGGCTACCAACCCCCGCTGTTCCCTGCACAGGAAGAGGAGATCACCGTTCCTTCGGTGCAGGACCACCTGGGAGGACACGAGGGCCGCGCTGCTCCGCACCGCTGAGCAGAACCGTCGCTTCGCTGACCGCCACCGGACCCCGGCTCCCGACTACCAACCAGGTCAGATGGTTTGGCTCTCGTCCCGAGACCTGCCACTCAAGTCCTTTTCCCGCAAACTCACCCCCCGTTTTGTTGGTCCCTACAAGATCTTGTCCATTATTAACCCCTCGGTCGTTAAACTCCAGCTCCCCGCCATCATGCGCATTCACCCCTCCTTCCATGTCTCACAGCTGAAGCGGGTGCTCTCCAGTCCCCTGTCTCCTCCTGCTCCGGAGCCTCCCCCTCCACTGGTCATCGATGACCACCCGGCCTACATTGTCCAACAGCTGCTGGACGTGCGTCCTCGTGGCCGTGGGCATCAATATCTCGTGGACTGGGAGGGCTACGGCCCGGAGGAACGCAGCTGGGTCTCCCGCGGGATGATCCTGGACCCTGACCTCATCCGGGACTTCCACCAACGTCACCCGGACAAGCCTGGAGGGCCGCCAGGAGGCGCGTCGAGGGGGGGGTCCTGTCACGATCGGGGCTCGAGCCTGCCAGATGAGGATCAATCAGCGCGGCTGCAAGGGATTCCCTCATCAGCAGATCCCTATATCACCTGGCAGGTCCTGTCATCCGGCGTCGCAGTGTTAAACTGCCTACCTAGGTACGACGACTCTACCTGAAGACCAGCTGTATCTACCCCTGTGTTATCCCTTCCCTGTTTCTTGTGCCCCAGGACCCCGCTCCAGCGCCCTTCCGCCTGGACGTCTCGAGCCAAGCAAGGAGTACCCCTGCTCACTCTCCCAACGCAAGACCTGTGCTCCCCGCTCCAGCGCTCTTCCTGCCTGGACGACTCGAGCCAAGCAAGGAGTACCCCTGCTCTCCCAAGCGCAAGACCTGTGCTCTCTGCCGACAGCTGCACTGGAAGTGCACCTGTTCTCACCCCCCCCCCAAGAACATTATAACTTCCATCTATCACACATTTCTGTTATAACTCTGCTTGTTTGGGGAAGAACAATTAAAGAACCCTAAACCGCTCCATTCTCTCTCCTCCTGTGTTGCTATTGGGCTCCGCAAGAACCCCTATCCTCACAGGGAGGGGTAAGGCATGATGATGAAGACTTTATTTCAGACTCAAGGTCCATATTACACATATACAGAACAACAACAAGAATACAATAACAAAAGAAACAAGGCCAACAACATAGATTAAAAATAAATACATTAAAATACATAAAGGCATCGACTCCAATGTTTCCACAAATCAGAGGAGTACCTTGTATCACTTTGTTTTACATCACTAATGGCACCTATTATCTTGTTTTTTTACTCTAATAAACGACACATACATTTAAACATCAAGTTCCTCAGCAGAGCATGGAGGGTGGGGACATTTGTAGTGACAAACAAATGGCTTGCACTAGTCCGTCTTGGGAGCTTAAGGAGGATCCTAAATGCATCATTATAATACCTGCAGTGCATTTTTTTTGCTGTGCTATAATTACACCATAGGTGTGCAGTATAAAATGAAGTACAATAGGCTCTGAGCAGGCCTTTTTCACATTTTCACATTGTCTGTACAAATTTTCCGTGCAGCATATTGGCCTGTGCATACAGTTTGCAGCACTGGCGCTGCACATCAACATCATCACACATGTCATCAGTGATATTGTGACCCAAATATCACACACTCTTCACCACATCTAGAGCGCAGTCAGACAGCAAGAAGGAGGGAAACTTTTGCTTCTGGTCCTCCTTAGTTTTCACTATCATAACAACACTCTTTTTAGGGTTGAATTTGATATCATGTTGTATACCATTACACAGAGCAGATTTTAAGCAGTTGCTGTAAACCAGCACTATAGGGAGACAGTATGACTAAATCATCAGCATAGATCAGATGGTTGATAAGGCTCTCCCCCACCATACATCCAGTCTTACATTCCCTTAGTTTAGTGGAGAGGTCATCCATATATACATTGAACAGGAATGGAGATAAATCCCGCCCTGTCTTACTCCATTACCCACATTAAAATGAGCTGACATAGAGTTACCCCATTTAACTTGTATAAGCTGATGGGCATACAAAATGCTAAGATCCTAACTATGACCCTCTTTGGGACAGTTTATGGAACAGACAGTATTTATTCTATCGAATGCCTTAGAGGCATCCATAAAGCATAAGAACAAATTCTGTCTTCTATAATTGGCTACTTTTTATTTTAAAGCATATATGCACATGTCTGTTTCAGCCAAACTGATTATCACTGGTGAGAATGTACATAGTACATAGATAGTATGCTGGCTAATGCAATTGGCCGATAGTTGCATGATGTCCGCCATATTGGATTTCCTTTTCTTTTTTTTGCCCCCCTTCCATTGTTAACAGGAAGTGATGTGCAACTTTTTGTCAGATTTGCACTAAACATAACTCATTTATTTGTCCTACGACAGCAAGAAGGCCTGTGAGGCTTTGAGTTATTTGGCCAAATGGTGGCGCTATTCTCAGAAAAGAAAATAATTTAAACGTCAACTAGTCCTCAATAGCTTGTTAGTTACTGTTGAAGTTAGATGTTATGTATGATTGCATGTAACTGTCTAACTGTTTCCACAAGAGGGCTCTATAAGCGTAGCTATTGTAGCTGACGCCAGGTGAGAAGTATAAAAGGAGATGTTACCTCCCCCTTCACTCTCTTCCTCCGTCGCTCTCACAAGAGTAGGACTCATGTGTACTGTTGGGTGCAATGTGAAATAAACCACGCCAAAGGCTAAAGAGAAACCTTGTCGTCATGAACACATTATTGTCGCTCCATAGCTGACTCTGTCAACAGTTACCTTTAATGAGCTGTAACTAGATCCAAAGTTGTCGAATTACAGTTGCGTTGCCATATGCGATTTCTCCAACACCAAGACCAATATGAACACGCACTTCACAAAAAAGGTCAGCCAAGCACCCCAGTCCCCAGCTATTACGACTGGAGCCATTGACTCAACAACTGGTTAAATTGCCAAACAATCTCTGTCGAGGGGGAGTGGGATCTCATCTGCCATAAACAACTTGCTTGTTAACATTACGGTTAAAAAGGAAAATTATTCATACTAGGTGTAGAGAGATTTGCGCCAGGTTGCATAAAACATAATCAGCGTGTTAGACAGTGTCACACTCTAATGTGCAGGAACATAATTTTTTATACAGAAAGAACATTTTTACACAGAAAGCCAGATTAAATCCGTGTGTTGATTCAAACCTCTAAGACAGGGGTTCTCAAACTTTTTTATACCACGACCCCATTTTATTTAGGATTTTTTTTGGCGACCCCACACTTACGTGGAGATAAAGAATATCAAAATAAAAGCACGTTGTTTAGAAAATGAAATTACAGCACTATGTTATCAATTAAATGAATGAATATTATCAACAAAAGCAATGAAATTGTTTCTGTATACACATTTATAAAACAAGGCATATTTAGCCAAAATATGTTGCCAGAACATGAAAAGAAAATGCGCTCACGTGCGCTTTGGCAGAGATCCGCCCTCACAGAGGTATGTTGATGTGAAGGGGACACACTTTATCAGGGCAGCATTACACAACACCTTTCCTACTCGTTCCGGACTGATATCCAGAACTTTGCGAGGGCCTGTCCAGTGTCCAGTGAACTTGACTTTCAGTAGCTCGTCACACGAAAGATCATTGAGCGCCTCCTGGCTGCATTCTGTTCCTACAAAAAGCCATCAAGGTGAGTAAATACCCCCAAATCTCCACTGATTATCCTGGAGTGCCATTAACGGAGTTTCCAACGCATTATCAGCACATTTCTCTGCCAATGTGTTGTTTTTGTCTGCAAGGAAAATCTGTGTTTCTTCTCCGAGTTAACAAAGGCGAATACTCTGCCTCGAGATCAGAGGCAGAGCCGATTTCATCGCGGCCAACCAGCACCGCTTCTGACAACAAACCTATCAATTGCGAGTCTGGGTTACACACAAAAGACCAGACCCCCCTCCCGCGATTATAAATGCGCAGGGTGTAGTGAGATGTGTATTGGAATACGTGTGTCGGCCTCCATTGATGAAGGGGCGAGAGTCGCGAGACATGGCAAATACGTTTTTTTTGTTGCCAATGCGCGACCCCACTGACCCGTAGTTTGAGAACCGCTGCTCTAAGACATCATCCTCCACTTTCCTTTCCCTCCCCCTTGCTAAAGCTCATGCACTGTCTCGAAAATGGCATCACATGCACAAGATCACTTCTTTGCGCGTGCATGAATGGGCCCAAAACGCTCCGCTTATTGCTGAGCTGTTGAAGGGCCTTGTCTGCGCTAGGCACTTCATAAAACGTTTTCAAAATCATTGTTCTCCAAACCACAGCATCAGCGAATACTTCATCAAATTCTGTATCTATTCAGCCAGAAAACTATATATTACTATGTGCTGGAGCCATTTCACAGGTAACACAGCCTATCAGTGGCCTACCACCTCAAACTGAACCTGAGCTAAATGAAACTACTTCACTTGCTGGTTGAATCTTCCCCACTGACCAACCTTTCAATCACAGTGGAGAACATAACCGTGGCTCTGTCCCTGACCGCCAAGAACCTTGGTGTAGTCCTTGACGACCAGCTGGACTTCTCTACTCACATCGCCTCAACAACCAGAACTGGCAGATTCTTCCGTAACGGATCCGCCCCTTCCTGACAAAAGAAGCCATCCAACTCCTCCTGCAATCAACAGTCATGTCTCACCTTGACTAGTAGTGGAACAAACATCCCACCACAGTTAGGACAGCTGAAACCCATCCAATTTTCCGCCATCGACTAAAAACACACATTTTCAATCAATATTTGAATGAAAAAACTACTGCTACTATGTCTATTCTACCATCTACTATTTACTATGCCTATACTACTACCTACCATGTTAATGTGTCTATACTACTATGCACTCATCAGCTGTAAATGTACATACATAAGGAATGGCTTGTTGAATGCTCCGTGATGTATGTATACAATAGGATGCTGCCACGTGAGGTAGGTAATGGGCAGTGCCGTCTGGGAGAAATGCGAGGCCCTGTGCGAGATTTAAATGCGAGGCCCCGCCCTAAAGGTAAAAAAAAGAGAAATTAATAATAAAAAAAGATTTGTTATTATTAATTAATAAAAATTACAAAAAATATATTTTGCATACAGTCAACGTATTCTTAAATAATAGCGCTGCCCGAGGCTGGGCATACAGTCAACGTATTCTTAAATAATAGTGCTGCCCGAGGCTGGGCATATGATACAGTCAACGTATTCTTAAATAATAGCGCTGCCCGAGGCTTAGTGGCAATGCACCTGTACAGTCGTACACCTGGCTGGCAGTAACAGGGAAAATGCATAAAACACCCCTGGAACCTGATAAACAAGCTTAAAGCCAGGTTAATTTTTCAAGCACGACATGCATATTTGCAGTTTTGCCTTATTTGAATCTAACTCTATAAGCTTAGTACACATGTCACAAACTGCACGAGCACAGTGTGAAATGTTCCCAGAGAGCAACTTGTAAAGCTGGAGTGATCATGTTGAGCAGTAATGTAGTCCAGGCAGCAGAACAGTGCATAGCATTACTGCACATTCAATATTGATACCGGAGCAGACCCTGTTGCATGATGCAACACACCGAGTGAGAGAGAGAGAGACAGAGAGAGACAGAGAGAGCGCGAGAGAGAGAGAGAGCGAGAGAGCGAGAGAGAGAGAGAGAGAGAGAGAGAGAGAGAGAGAGAGAGAGAGAGAGAGAGAGAGAGAGAGAGAGAGAGAGAGAGAGAGAGAGATCCACGGCGGGAACAGAATATATTGCATTAAAAACTCACCCTAACGCAGAATCAGGTCCAAGAGGAAGGAGACGACCGTGGAGATGACAAAGTTCACCAGTCCCATGATATTGTCCCCCCCCGTTGGGATGAACTTGGGAGTCTGTTCCTAGTTTATCTGCCACACGTTAGCACTCGATAACGTAGCTGACGCTAGTTAGCTGTCCCTGCCTTTAGCTAAGCTACTAGCCGACATGGCTAGCCCGACTGAACGTTCTAACACGCAACAACTTTCATCTTCAGTCCATCTGCCGAACATCCTCTTCGTCTTGGCATAACCTAATCACTATACTTGATATTGATAAGCTTACGGCACGCAGCGTTATTTCTTCTGCTCCGATGCTGCACATTTGGTTTTCAAAAGAAGGATGCTCTTGGCCAAGACATCCACTCGCTCCCGCGGATAGTGCCAAATAGACCCCGTACCTGTACCCCCTCCCCTCGTGGATAATACCGGTCTTCTTCACATCTCTCTACCGACTACCAGACCGACACCAACCAGCTCCCCCTAGTGTTAGTCCTCCCACGATGCTTTGCACAAAAGTAAACGGGTCATTGAATGAAACCAATAGTATATCTGCAGAGCCGCAGAGCCCGGAACACTATTCTACAAACGTGTCTAATGTGAAATATATAAGCATGTAAGCAAAACTAGATTTTAGGTCTGTGATGGAAAGTGACATAAACATTCTATTTATTTTTATTAAAAAAAAAAAAAAAATCTCGCGAGGCCCCCCTACTCGCGAGGCCCTGTGCGACCGCACTGCTCGCACACCACTAGCGGCGACCCTGGTAATGGGATGCTGTCACGTGAGGTAGGTAATGGGATGCTGTCACGTGAGGTAGGTAATGGGATGCTGCCACATGAGGTAGGTAATGGTATGCTGCCACATGAGGTAGGTAATGGTATGCTGCCACGTGAGGTAGGTAATTGTGATGGATCACGGTTTATGTGGGTTTTAAACCACGGTTTATGTGGGTTTTGCGCGAATGCAACCGAGAGAGAGAGCATTCTCACTCGCTCCACGTCAGGAGTGGAGTTTACCAGCTCTCAGGAAGTCACCAAATTGCTCCGCATCTCTCCTGGGAGTAACGAGCCCATGCAGTTGGGACGCTCACGGCTCTCTCGAGCAGAGAGAGAGAAGTGGATGAGCAGTGGGTCTTGTTTGTATTGTGGAGAGACACTTCGCAGGTGCCCCACAATGCAGGGAAGACCCGTCCAGGGAAACGAGTCAACTCGTCAGAACTTCGGGAGGTTCTGCCGAGGAAGAATCATATCCCCACAGCAAGCGATAACTGCACATTCGTACGAGTCTAACTGTCCTTAGATAGAAATAAATACAGCCTCCCTGCTTTCGTGAACTCGGGAGCGGCTGGTTGTTTCATTGACTTGACCCTGGCCCGTAATCTTCACATACCTTTATTTTCCGTACCTGACTGTTCCCCTTGACATCACTGCGTTGGATGGTCGTCCTTTGGGCTTCGGGAAAGTGGAGTAAACTACGGGTCACATTAAGATGTGCATTGGCACACATTTTGAAATAATTATGTTTCCCCCCCCGAATTACCTCTCATTTTAGGGCACCCATGGCTTGCTAAACACAATCCCCATATGGATTGGAATTTGGGAGGGGTACAGAAGTGGGGTTCCACGTGTGCATCTCACTGTGTAGCACCCAACCCAGTTCCACTAGGTCCTTGTTCCCTCCAGCCCTCCATGGCTACTGACGTCTCCGCTCGTGGGTCCTCCTGTCCCATAGGGAAGACCGCAGATGACATCTGCAACCCAAGTCCCATCGGGGTGCCGGTGGAGTATACTGAACTGAACGCGGTCTTCAGCAAGCAAAGTGCCTCCGTCCTGCCCCCCATAGATCCTATGATTGTGCCATTGACCTCCTCCCACAAACGACACCCCCCAGGGGTCGGTTGTTTTCCCTGTCAGGGCCTGAAACCATCGCTATGAATAGCTATATCGAGGAGGCTCTCGAGGCTGGTTTCATCCGCCCTTCTTCGTCCCCGGCAGCAGCTGGGTTTTTCTTTGTGGGGAAGAAAGATGTAGGGCTCAGACCCTGTATTGACTATAGGGGCCTGAACAAGATCACTGTTAAAAACCGCTACCCTCTCCCTCATGTTCACAGCATTTGAACGCCTGCAGGGGGCGTCCTTCTTCACTAAGTTGGATCTTAGAAATGCCTTCAACCTGTTGCGTATACGGGAGGGGGATGAGTGGAAGACGGCCTTTAATACCCCTAGAGGAAACTACAAATATCTCGTCATGCCTTTTGGCCTTTCCAACTCCCCTGCATTCTTCCAGGCACTGGTAAACAACGTTCTCAGGGACATGCTTGAGATGTTTGTTTACGTGTATCTGGATGACATCCTGATATCAGGAGCATGTGGGTCATGTCAAACAAGTACTGTGGAGACTGTTAGAGTATTGACTCTATGTTAACACTTTGAGTGCCAGCAACATGTATTGTCGTCTTATCATACCCCCTGTTGAGTGCCGACGACGCGAATTGTCGTTTGATTTTTAGCGATCTGAATTCATATTTCATCAACCGAGTCTCCTGTTGGTACAGCAGACCCTCTAGGAGCTCAGATGGGAAAATACCGCCCCCTATCGTCTATCCTTGTGTAACTGCAGGCCATTCGATTATACTGCTGGATCCCTGTGGGGGGAGCCAACTGGTTTCATTATGCTGGCGAGGGATCTGATGATGAGGGAAGTGATCGCAAGTTGGAAAGCAGCGTGGAATATATATATACAGCAGCCAATAATCAATCAATAAACACGATCGATATTTGGAATGGCGATCAGGAATTGGAATAATCTTTTTGGAGAACATCTGATCTAAGGTAAGGAGTCTATGTTACCAGTTTTAGGATAATCAGAGCTGTATTCACTGAGATAACAGTGTGTCCCGTATGTGTATGTGTGTGTGTGTGTGTGTGATCTTGAGGAAATGAGAGAATCGATTTCTCAGCTCGCTTCTATAGCGTGCATAAGTACACATATACTATCGATAATCTAGCGTTTATTTGAAAACGATTCATAAATAGGCCGACAAATGACAACGTGTCTAGTGTATTCGAGAATATTCCAATAAATGCCGTTCGGATTCGATACCGGTGTCTCACGCGTTGGTGACGAGCGCTTAGACCACTGCGCCACCCAACCGTCTTAGTGTATATTATATTGTATATTATAGTGTAACGATCTCCTCACGACCAGAAGCTGCACCCATGTGCATTCTTTTC
Source organism: Notolepis coatsorum (assembly GCF_963971535.1). Taxonomy (NCBI): domain Eukaryota; kingdom Metazoa; phylum Chordata; class Actinopteri; order Aulopiformes; family Paralepididae; genus Notolepis; species Notolepis coatsorum. The sequence goes on along the minus strand of NC_140182.1, from coordinate 100,234,872 downwards.
TCGGCAACTCCTGCCGGCCGAGAGAAATTATGACATGGGTAACAAGGAGCTCTTAGCGGTGAAATTAGCCTTAGAAGAGTGGTGTCACTGGCTGGAGGGGTCAGAGCATCCATTTGTGGTTTGGACAGACAGAAGGCTGACGTGAACTCCTGTCTCTTCGACCGCTCTGACCGGGACAGCCCTCCCAAGCCCATTGTTTCACACGCTCGCATCCGCACGCCGCACACTTGGGGAATCAAGACTAGGGTTCAGGAGGCTCAGCAGCAGGAGCCTGACCCAGGAGGATGTCCGCCTGGCTGTCTATATGTTCCCACTAACATGCGCTCGCAGGTCCTCCAGTGGGGTCACTCCTCCTGTCTTATTAACCATCCTGGTGTCCACCGCACCCTAGACTTTCTTAAGAGGAGGTTCTGGTGGCCGAGGATGATGGTAGATGTGCCACTTGTGCCCAGAATAAGACGTCCCATCATCCTCCGGCTGGTCTCCTCCAGCCCCTCCCTATTCCCTGACGCCCCTGGTCGCATGTTGCTCTTGATTTTATTACTGGGTTACCCTTGTCAAGTGGTTCTACGGTCATCATGGTGGTGGTGGATCGATTCTCAAAAGCAGCTAATTTTATTCCCCTCCCCAAACTTCCCTCAGCTCCTGAGATGGCCAGGCTGGTCGTCCAGCATGTGTTTCGCCTCCATGGTCTACCTCAAGTCAAGTCAAGAGTTTTAATTGTCACGGCATACAGGTATACAATGAAATGCGGGTGGTCTTGCCCGCAACGATGTGCAATACAGTGGTACATATAATAGAATCAAAAGAAGGAAACAACATTGTGCAGTAACAGGTAGCAGGTAACATGGAGTGACATCTCGGTATCTGTACATAGTTATTTACAGAGCATGTGGGACATGCTAGTTAGCTTTGGTAGTGCAATACACTGTTCCTGTTATTCTAATTTAAAGTGTCCTTTCCTTTGGCCATAAGTGTGCGTGTGTGCGACATGAGTGTGTGCCCGCTCATGTTAAAGTGTTAAGTGGCTGCTCGTGTGTGAGCGTGCACAGTGTGCGTGTCGTGTGTGTGTTCATGTGTGCTTGTGTGTGGACAGTTCAATGTTCTGAGCACTCAATGTTCATTGTTCATGGCTCTGATGGCCTGGGGGAAGAAGCTGAGCCTAAGCCGCTCTGTCCTAGTAGCTGGGGTTCGCAGGCGTCTGCCTGACCTCAGCAGCTGAAACAGGCTGTTATTGGGGTGGTGAGGGTCTTTCATTATCCTGCAGGCTCTGGATTTGCACCTCTTGTTGTATAGAACCTGCAGGGGGGGTAGTGCAATACTCGTGGTACGCTCGGCTGAGCGCACCACTCTCTGTAGGGCCTTCTTGTCCTGTGCCGTGCTGTTTCCATACCAGGCAGTGATGTTTCCGGTCAGGATGCTCTCTACAGCTCCTGAGTAGAAGGACTGGAGTATCTTCCCCGATACTCTGAACTTCCTTAACTGTCTCAGGTGGTAGAGACGCTGTTTCGCCTTCTTTACTACTGTGTCTATGTGTGTTGACCATGTCAGGTCCTCTGAGATGTGGACCCCCAGGTACTTGAAGCTGCTCACCCTGTCCACGGTAGCCCCGTTTATCATCAGTGGTGTGTGTGTCTCCTGCTGTCCTCTCCTATAATCCACGATCAGCTCCTTGGTTTTACCAATGTTCAGGAGCAGGCTGTTGTCCTGGCACCAGCGTTCCAGTACCTCAACCTCCTCCCGGTAGGCCTTCTCGTCGTTGTCCGAGATCAGCCCCACCACCACCGTGTCATCTGCGAACTTCACTATGGAGTTGGAGCTGAACTTGGCCACACAGTCGTGTGTGTAGAGTGAGTACAGCAGGGGGCTCAGAACACAGCCCTGGGGGGACCTGATGCTCAGGGTGATGGTGTTGGAGGTCTGACCCCCCACCCTGACCGCCTGGGGTCTTTCGCTCAGAAAGTCCAGTACCCAGGCGCTCAGGGCGGAGCTCAGACCTAGCTCGATCAGCTTGTCCACCAGTCTGGTGGGGACTATGGTGTTGAACGCTGAGCTGTAGTCAATGAACAACAGTCTCACATAGCCCCCCTTCTGACGGTCAAGGTGCGAGAGGGTGCTGTGCAGTACCTGGGAGACCGCGTCGTCGGTGGACCTGTTTGTCCTGTATGCAAATTGCATAGGGTCCATATCACTGGGGAGGGAGGCACAAATGTGGTCCTTGACCAGCCTCTCGAAACATTTCATGACCACAGAGGTGAGTGCCACCGGTCTGTAGTCATTTGGACATGCTGGGGAGGGTTTCTTCGGCACAGGGATGATGGTAGACATCTTGAAGCAGGCAGGGACCACTGACTCCGCCAGTGATTGATTAAATATGGCGGTGAACACAGGGGCCAGCTGGTTGGCACAGGTCTTGAGTATACGTCCTGTTATGCCATCTGGGCCAGCAGCCTTCCTGGTGTTCACCTGCATAAATGCTCTTCTCACACTGTGTTCCGACAACGAGAGAGCGTCCCCCCCCCCTCGCGGTTGCCCCCCCCCCTCCACAACAGCCGGCGCGCCAGTGACGTCACTAGCCGGAGAGCCAGCAGCGCCACTGTCTACACCAAACCGAGCGTAGAAGATGTTGAGCTTGTCCGCGAGGGAGGCGTCGTCGCTCCCCATTGAGGGGGCGCTGACTTTATAGTCAGTTATTGTCTTCAGTCCCTGCCATAATCCTCTTGTGTCGTTTTGTGCCATTTGTGTCTCCAGTTTATCAGATGTGGTGTCTGATCGGGGTCCGCAATTCACTTCCCGCTTCTGGAAGGCGTTCTGCTCATTAGTGGGAGCTTCAGCCAGTCTGTCATCGGGGTTTCACCCAGAGACCAATGGCCAAATGGAGGACACTTCGGTGTCTGGTTTCCTCCAATCCGACCACCTGGAGTGATCATCTCGTCTGGGCAGAGTACGCCTATAACACCTTGACAAATGCATCCACTGGGTGCTCTCCATTTGAGTGTCAGTATCAGTATCAGTGTCAGCCAGCACTGTTCCCAGAACAGGAGAGAGATGGAAGTCCCCTCAGCCGCACGTTTCATCAAACGGTGCCGCACTACCTGGAAGCGAGTTCGAGCGTCCCTTCAGCGTGCATCTGCGTGACAAAAGGGGTATGCTGACCATTATCGGTGTAGGTCCCCACCATATCGAGTTGGTCAGAGGTTGTGGCTCTCCACTCGGGACCTCCCCTTGTGGGTAGAGTCTTGCAAACTGGCGCCGCGCTTCATCAGTCCCTTTAAGATCGTTCAAAGGATAAACCCAGTTGCGGTCCGCCTTCTGCTTCCCAGGTCCATGAGGATTCACCCCACGTTCCACGTCTCACGACTTAAGCCAGTTCTATCCAGCCACCACCACCTCCCCGTGTTATCGGGGGTCAGGCTGCATACACGGTCTGACGGATCCTGAACAGTCATCTCATGGGGCGCAGGGTGCAGTACCTTGTGGACTGAGAGGGATATGGTCCAGAGGAACGACCCTGTGCTCCGGCTAGGGACATATTGGATCCGGAACTTATGCGGGAGTTTCGTCTGCGTTTTCCAGACAGCATGACAGGAACGTTGAGTGCCGTTCCTTAGGGGGGGGGGTCCTGTGATGGATCACGGTTTATGTGGGTTTTATTTTTGTTTATTCTAAGGTGCTTTGGCTTTATTTCGTCTTTCTGTGAGGGACAGCTGTCAATCACTGGCCTCTGCAGTTAATTGCCATGCGGCATGGCAGGTGTGTCGGCTTGATTGCTACGTGATTGGTGTCAGGTGTGCAGTGCCTTTAAGTAGGTTTGGTTGACTGTGTTCGGATGCTTGTCCATTTCATGTTTTTCCCTCAATAGTAGAGGAGTGTCCCAGTAGAGGAGTAGAGGAGTTTGGATGACATTTAGATTTTTTCTCGTAGTGTTGAGGAACACATCCAGCATGTCCGCCAGGTTCTCCAAAGACTTTTGGAGAACAAACTGTTTGTCAAAGCCAAGAAATGTGAGTTTCATGTCAGCTCTGTCAGTTTCCTGGGGTACATCATTGAGAGCGGGCAGATAAGGACGGATCCGGAGAAGATCAAAGCGGTAGCTGAGTGGCCCAAACCCTCCAACCCCCAGCAGACTCAGCCAGACCCAGGTAACGGACCCCCTAACTTTTTGTACCCGACCCTGTCCGCTCTCAGGTCCTCCAGTGGATCCACACCTCCTGGTTCGCCTGCCACCCTGGGATCGGCCGTACCCTGTACCTGTTGAGGCGTCACTTCTGGTGGTCCACTATGAAGGAGGATACCCATGCCTTCGTCCTGGCCTGCACTGTCTGTGCTTGTGGGAAGTCTTCCCACCGACCTCCTGCTGGGTTGCTCCGTCTGTTGTCTGTCCTGGGTCGACCATGGTCCCACATTGGCCTGGATTTCATCACTGGTCTTCCTCCATCACACAGTAACACAGTCATTCTCACCATCGTTGACAGATTTTCCAAGGCTGTTCATTTTGTTGCTCTTCCCAAGCTCCCCTCGGCCCCCCGAGACTGTGGACCTCCTACTACACCATGTCTTCCGTGTTCATGGGATACCGGTAGATATTGTGTCAGACAGAGGTCCCCAGTTCATCTCCCATGTCTGGAAGGCATTCTGCCAAGCCCTTGGTGCCTCTGTCAGTCTCTCATCAGGTTACCACCCCCAGACCAACGGACAGTCCAAGCGGGCCAACCAGGACCTGGGTGCTGCTCTCACAGCCCGGAACCGCTCAGCATGGAGTGACCACCTTTCTTGGATCTAATACGCCCACAACTCCCTCTCTACCGCTGCCACAGGTCTGTCCCTGTTTGAATGCTCTGTGGGTTATCAACCCCCTTTGTTCCCAGCCCAGGAAGAGGAGATTGTGGAACCCTCGGTTCAAGCCCACCTTCGCTGCTGCAGGAGGACCTGGAAGGACACAAGGGCCGCTCTGCTGACCGGAATCACCGCTTTGCGGACCGCCACAGGACCCCTGCCCCCAACTGCCAACCAGGTCAGAAGGTTTGGCTCTCGTCTAGAGACCTCCCTCTTTAGACTGTCTCCAGGATACTCACACGCCGTTATGTCGGTCGGTATGAGATCCTGTCCATTATCAATCCTTCAGTTGTCAGGCTCAAGCTTCCTTCCCATATTTGAATTCAGCCCTCATTCCATGTCTCCCAGTGTCTAACAGTGTGAGTAACAACAGAATTCCCTTTGTGTGTGGCGCGTGCGTCTGAATGCATAATCTATGGTTTGTTGTTTTTGCAGTTTTTATGATTTAGTGGCAGTAGGTTTTTTCCTTTTTTGTTTCCACTTTTTCTCCCTTATTGTTATTTTGGTTTGTATGTGCCGCCATCTTAGGTGTCCCGATTACCCCAGTTCAGTGGCACTAGGCCAGGGTACCGCTGTCCCAACTTACTGACTGCGGTCACAAGGCGTTACACTTTCATCTGCTGTCCTGCTGTTACTGTGTTGGGAATCTGAAAGACCTGTGACACTTTTACTTTTGATACTTAGGTAAATTCAATATCAAATACTTCTCTACTTTTACTTGAGTATAATTTTTAATGGAGGACTATTTTATCTGGGTATTTTTACTTTTACTAAAGTAAAATAACTGTGTACTTCTTCCAGCACTAAATGGCCAATTTGTAAATAGTTATTTATTGGATCACTCAACAAACGAGAGGTGTTGAAAGATACCATCTTGTACTTTATGTAGGTAAAAGTGTTTTATGCGGTGTCTAAGTTTTATGGGGGGGGGGGTAATTATTGGAGTAATATTTAAATAATGTGTGTGTAGCAGGTATATATAAAATATACTGTTATGTATTCCACGAAGAATCCCTCCCTCACGTTTTATTTTAATTTGTTTTATTATTTTTTTTATTCTCAAAGTCTTTTATTTTGAAATCGTCACTTCCTGCCGAAGTGACGTATTTCCCCTTGCGCTTCCCCCTTCACGCCAGATTGTCTGGGTGCTGGAAGGGGTAAGATGGTCATTCAGTGTCTGTAAATATATCTGGTCTAAAAGAACGTATGATGGTTTAAATATTGTAAATAAGTTACCGGGCAATGAACCGGGTTGTGTATAGTGGTAGCCGTGTTAATAATGAGCAATTCTGTACTTGTTGTGATGTGGTTTAGCTGTGGTGGCGAACTGTTGTAAGGACACATGTGATTTAGTTAGTAGTAATGGCTGAGCAAAGTGTGTAGGCCGCCCGGTATGAAATGTGACCTGATATTTCCCCATTGCAGCATGTGAGCTGTTGACGCCATCTGCTGGCCAATGTTAAATATGTGCCTGTCTGGATGTCTCAACAGGTAATTGGAGATATCTTATTGTTTATTTTGTATTATTTCATTGTATTGTTTGATTTTAATGTGATATCTCAGTGATTGATTCTAAATGCCAGATTGTCTGGGTGCTGGAAGGGCATGTGAGCTGTTGACGCCATCTGCTGGCCAATGTTAAATATGTGCCTGTCTGGATGTCTCAACAGAAATAAATGCTGAAAATGGATCACGGCCTGTCTTAACTTCACATACACGACCGACATTAACACTTTGATCGCCATGGTTAAATTCATAATTTACCATCCCTAGCCAGCTCTATTTGTCTATGGAGAAGTTCCCCTTCTTTGCAGGGCTATAACTTTTTAAATTCTATTGCTAAATTGACATTATTATGGCCCATTCAATGTCCTATATCTATTGTTCAGGGTGTAGCAACGTTATACTTTTTCATTCACATATTCATACTAAAATACGGTCTAAAGTATAATTATGTTTTTATCATTTTCTGCAGCTTTCTCCAGAACTTGATTTATAGCCCCAAATGCATTATATTGATGATCAAATACAGTTTGGTAGCGATCGGTGCCAGATAAAAAATTTCAACTGGAGGTACTTCTAGAAGTTACTACGTATGATCTGATGTTGACCGGATGGGGGGGGTCGTTTATAATTCCGTGGGCAACGTTATATCATTCATCTAGTGTGGGTCATATGATCATCAGAGCAGTTTATATCGAACACGGTAATAATAAATGCTGAAACTTACCCCAGTCTCCTCGGGCCGTTGGGCGATCAGCTTGGAGTAGACAGTTTTCTATTATGGGATGTTGATCTAGATAAACCATTTCCAGATTGTATAATACTATATACGTCCAAATAACGTTGTTTATTGAGTTAGGGCGAGCAATTGATTATCCAGTGTGTCGAGATGGTGTCCTGCTAACGATCGCGAGTGCCCTGACGAAATATGGGTGAGCACTTCCTGTTTGGCGCGTCACTTCCTGTTGGGCGATCTGCCGATCGGCCACCAGATGGCGCTCTTGAACCGTTAGAGCGTTGAGTGGAGATCAGCAGTATATCTCAGGTCCCAGGAGGAGAAATATGATTTCGATCACAGATTTTTGAAATATTGATATCAAAGACGTTGTTACAAAGGATCAGATTAAACCGAATATATATATTTATTTATTGATATATATTGCATAGTATTTGTATATCGTTTGATATCCCCTGTATATTCCTTGTACATATACACGGAATATCCCTTTAGCCCAGACCATAATAGTTCATTCTCCTATTGGACAGCGGTCCACCGGCGCCAGGGACCGGCCTCCGGAGTCAGGTTCAAAGTCACCGTCAAGACGTGTCTGGACATGCCCGGCCTTGCCCAGGGATACGCGACAGAAGTGAGATTGGTACTAGTTTGTTCACCGTGCGTATAAATACGGCGCAGGTGAATATAGAAGCCCCTTTCGTCCTTAGTATGTTACCCAATAAGTTGAAGCCTCACCCACGATACAACGTGCGGTGAAGTATGGCCTGTTTGGCCCCAGAGTGGAGCATTGAGACCGCGTGCGAATTAATAACTGAATTGTCAGAGTTTGGCGCTATACCGTCGAGTGCGACATATTTCTATTGAGTCAGTAATGGTCTATTTGTGTATAGTGTATCGTGCGGTTAAGGTTCTACAGTGACCAGCATCTCCAACGCTTCCTCGTATTAGCTAGAGTTCTTATCCAGGCTGGGCTGACCACATGGCGCTTTCACCCGAGGAGACCTAGACGAGAACCGTGTGGACATGTGCACTGGATTAATCTACCCGACGACTACATAGCCCTTTGCGGCTGGAATATATTTGCTTTGGTCCTGTGATTTATGGAGCGGATAATCGCCGACGCCTGCACGTGTTGGATTTACCCCGCGAGGAGTCAAGTCGAGTCGGCGCCTCAGAGAGCCTGAGGCCGACTAGCTTTCTTCACTGTGGAGCTACAGTCTACGGAGAACAGCTGTATTCGTCTGTGGATCAAGAGGCTACTGCACCTGGAGTCTCCTTAGTCATCGTTGACCAGACGTCCTACTACCGACAGATCTTCTACCCCTGCTGGCTTACAACCAGGGGGAACCCCTTCCAGTATCTCCCGCTATATTACTAGTGTACCATAGATATAGTTCCCTAAGATTCAGGTTGTATAATTACCTCCTGCGTGGCCAGAGAATGGACATTCATTATTGATTTGCCTACGCATATTCCTTTGCCTTACAAGTGCATTCAAAGAATAATGTAAAGTATGTTATGTACCCTTTGCTCCATTAAATACTTGATTGTACCTTTGTTTGGAACCGATTTCATTGTGGGAAGTGTTCATCATATTCATATATCGTGTACTGTATGGCCAGTAATTAAAGTACATAAAGCGGTAGTGGTTTAGTGATACCATACTTATCAATACAGTCAGGGAATTGTACCCCTCAGTTACAATTGGTCCTTCGAGCCGGATGGTAACTAGTGTAATATTAATATAGCGGTATTAATATTGACATGGCCTATGATGAACACTCCACAAAACGGTTCTCCTAAAGTAGATCGCCCGCAGCGTAGACGGCAGACACCTCAGTACTTAGAGGATTACGTTGCCAATATACTACCTAGCCTTCTACAGACGGTAAACGCGGAAAAAGTAGATAGTAAAATTATGTCCGACCCTATCGCCCAGGCTACCCCGCCAATAGAGGCCCTAGTGGGTTCTAACGTAACTGACCAAGCTCACGGTAGGGACCAGGAGGGACCTGACACGACTTTACCCCCCGCCAAGACCAAAGAAGTAGTCCCCGGAGAGCTCCAGGATAAAGACAGCTCTCCAGGGATGGAACTCTACCCGCTACAAGAAGAGGAGAGCACCCCGGAGATGGATCTCCAGGACTCGCCACAGGAGAACAGATCTCCAACGAGTACTGCCAGGAGCGGATCACCTCAACCAGCGTCTTCCCCCAGCGAGGCGGACAAGATGCTGGCACAGGCATTCCTCGCCAGCCTAGCAGCCTCAACAGAGCGCGATCGACTCCAAGCACAGACGCTTAGTGAGCGCGAACATTCTTCCATGGAAAGAGAACGCCTTCAAGCGCAGCAACGGAGCGACGAAGATCGTATACGTCTAGAGATTAGACGCCTTCAGGCGGAAGAGAATATGGTAAGAGACCGGGCCGAAGCAGAGCGCGCCGCCGCCGAAGCCCAGCGCGCCGCTGCCGGTGCCCAAAGAGAAGCGGAGCGCGCCGCCGCCGAAGCCCAGCGCGCCGCTGCCGGTGCCCAAAGAGAAGCAGAGCGCGCCGCCGCCGAAGCCCAGCGCGCCGCTGCCGGTGCCCAAAGAGAAGCGGAGCGCGACCTCGCTCTCACCAAGCGCGAAGCCGAGCGCGACCGATTACAAGCGCAGATAATGGAGCAGCTGATCATCAGGGCAACACCCCCTCCCTCCGCACGGGGTTCCAGGGCCTCGTCAAGACAAGGGTCAAGGGCACCCTCCCCTACCCGATCAAGCGACCCTGAGCCCGACCACCAGAGAGAGCCTATACCCCCCTCCGAACTCCTTCCCCGACCGGTCCACGCGAGGACCAGCTACAAGGAAGAAACGGTCTACACCGCGGAGAGGCTAAATAGACGACTACAGGATCTAGAGGACCTGCCAGAGCAAGAAGAAGAGGGAGAGGAGGAGAGTCAAGCCCGACAGCAGCACAGAACTCCACAGGACCAGGAGGTCCAGTACAGCCCAGGCTCTACCCCCGCGGCTCTGCGCTACAGACCCCCGACTCAATTCACGGGTGAGCTTGACGCACGACCAGCCCCGAGGAATAGCACCTGGATACGCGGGCCATGGTACCCAGCAGGTACCAGCCCACCAAGAGGCGTAAGAGGAGACTCGCCTAGGAGGCCTCTCTTCCAACGCTCACCGATGTGCCAGCCATCCATGGCATCATACATTGGCACACCGACGTTTCCGGACTTCACCCACGAGAACAGAGCACAGTACACGGAGCTACGAATGTGCTTAGAGACAATGATGTCCGATGTAGCTGACGAACCGTACAAGTATGCTATCCTACTGAAGCACCTCAAGGTGCCCCGAGCGCACAATATAGCGCTGGCCTATGTGAAGTGAGGGCCGGGTGCTCTTATCATCGTACATCATCTCACCCACCTCTCTTCCTCCCTTTTTTATTTTTGTGTCTATCAGCTGCTGCTCGACAGTTTGACCCCAAGCTGACCGACCAGGACTACAGCGAAACTGTCAAGAAGTGGCTTCGTTATGCGCCAGACCGGGAGGGAGGCATCTCAAGGAACCGAAGTGACCCAAACTTAAGTCAAGCGAACCAGAGTCAAACTTAGGGTACCCCAGCACAGCACAGCACACCACACACTGTTTCCCTGGTTCATACAGTACAAGGAATTACCCTGGCATCTACTTGAATGACTTATGCTGCTTCAGCCTGTTCTTGGAACCGAAGTGACCCAAACTTAATTGTCAAGCGAACCAGAGTCAAACTTAGGGTACCCCAGCACAGCACAGCTACCCCAGCACAGCACAGCACACACTGTTTCCCTGGTTCATACAGTACAAGGAATTACCCTGGACACTGTTCTTCCATGGACGGCATCTACTTGAATGACTTATGCTTCAGCCTGTTCTTGCAGTGTTTATTTTTTTTATTTGTAATTTTAACCTTTATTTACCCAGGGTAGGTTCGCTGAGCACAGATGCTCTTTTTCAGCTACGCCCTGCTTCACATTCACAGAGTTCCATTCACACCTGGGAGCTGCCCAGGCCTAACAAAATTAATAGTTGGTTTCAGGTTGCCGACCGACCCTGCCGATTTAGGTGCGACCCAATATATTTTATGAGTTTTTAGAAAAAATTATAAAAAAAAAAAAAAATCCTTTTTTATTTTATTTTTTTTTAATAAAGTTTCATAGAAATCTTAGTCAAACATTTAGTATTATGGATATTAAACATGCTGGCAGAGTACATGCATCCATGTTGTTGTGAACATTTTAATTAAATAAAGAAATTCCCTACCCTACCTACCATGGCCAAACTGACAACCAACCTGAAACCAACTATTAATTTTGTTAGGCCCCAGTACAACCACAGTCTGACACTGTTGGCCACTGAGCAACTCCACTGGAGCAGTTGGGGGTTTAGTGCCTTGCTCAAGGGCACTTCAGCGGTTGGTGTTAAGGGTATGGGAGAGAGTTATATGGGAGAGAGTTATAGAAACATTAGGGGTGTAACGGTACACAAAATCCACGGTTCGGTACGTACCTCGGTTTTGAAGACACGGTTCGGTATTATTTTCGGTACAGTGGGGGGGGGGGGGGGGGGTAATCCAAAAAAAATTGCTTTTCATTTATCTATTTATTTAACTGTATTAAACAATATAAAACGAATTGGCCATAATTGACTGAGCAAACTAATGCTTACTGCTGTAACCTACTAATAACACTTAAGTAAATCTGAAGATTATTATATAGCAGATGCCTTGGAGGATAAGTCGTGGACAACTGTAGATCATCTAAGCTCCACTGTGTTTAAATTCAAATCCTATGCCATTGTTTATATTTAACCCTTGTGTCTGAAAACTAAAGTATTATACTCTTATTAGGGGACTAAATTGAAAAACTCCATAAAAAGATTATGTTGAAATAATTTCCCACTTTCTTTTCCATAAATATTTTATTCAACTTCAGCCCTGGTCATAACCATTTTTTATATTATTTTTGTAATGAAATACTCCCACTTTTCTGAAAAGAGTTGTTAAATATGACAAAAAAAGAATATGTGGTGGTTATGATCGGGCTGAAGTGGAATAAACAATTCATGAAGAGTAAAAAAAAATACAAGATAATTAAAAGATTATGCCACATATTATGTTGGCTCATCACTGCAAAGTTATCAAACAAATACGAATCTGATCAGACACAAGGGTTAAGTTGTTGTTCCCTTTCTAATTTCCTCAAACATCTAGTCTAGTTAATGTGATCAATATTATTTGACAATTGATGCTTTTTGTTGGACATTTCAGTCAGTAGTGAGCTCATACTTTGAGCTCATAAATTTATAGTTAAAATGATTGCAATCTTGTCTTCGTTGTGCATGAATGCGTGTGCTCACCACACACAATATGTGTGTCACTATTCTGGCAGTGGCTATATTGTTAATGAAAGCCTGTTATAAGGTCTGTTATTTGTTTTTTGTAAAGTTTTAGTCACTGGAAGTTCTGATACCCTAGAAAAAAAAAATTTCATTTTAAAAGCCATGTTGTCATTTTTGTTCACACATTTTTGGAAATATGGTCATATAAGAATTGTATTATTATTTATTTAACAATAGTGTGTTTAACAGCAGGAAAAAAACATGTAATGTTATGATGTATACATATCAGCAGCAATATTTTAATGTAAAATGTACATTAATCAGTATTGATTCCTTAACTTTACAAGTTACAAGTAGATGTACAAGTTACAAATGTACAAGTAGAGTACCATTTAGATTATGGTTGAATAAACATTGATGTCTAACATTGATTCAATATAAAATCAACTAAAATGTGCATGTAGATTACCATTTAGATTATGGTTGAATAAACATTGATGTCTAACATTGATTCAATATAAAATCAACTAAAATGTGCATGTAGATTACCATTTAGATGATGGTTGAATCAACATTGATATAGTATCAGCTATGGTTGACACCTAACGTTGATTCAACGTTAGGGTCATAGACAACGATCTATATAATTTAGATGTCAGGCTTCAACATAGATTCAATATTTCTGCTGAACCCTATTTCAACGTTGATTCACAAATTGTTTGCTATCTGGGTGCTCACTACCAGAAACTACGACAAGTCTTGACAGACATGGAGCAGCAAGGGATAATCCGAAAATCAGTGAGTGATTATTAGGGATGTCCCGATCGCCTTTTTTTGCTTCCGATCCGATCCCGATCATGTGATTTTAAATATCTATCGATCCGATCGTTTCCGATCCGATCTTTCACATTAGTAATCAATTTTGACGCATTTGTCAGAAACTGGCAGAGCGAGACAAGCCCATCTGTTGCCTATAGTCCGGGGCGCGAGAGCGGAGGCTTTTGTTATTACATTCACCCTGAGAAATGTGCTTCTGCTTCATATGAGAAATATTAAAAGTTTCAATATATGTTTGCACATTAGTATACATTCAGTGTTCGACTTACGTAATGTTCCATTCTGGTCTGAAACGCAGACGATAATCCTCAGTCACGTTATCCTCCAGGTGAAAAGTTAGTCTGAAAACTTCGCCTCCAGCCTGTCCTCCTTGCAAACATTGCAACTGGCTTGACTTTCTATTTTAAAATGCTTAGTTCCAAACCTCTGACATTAAGTCTAGCTGCTCAAGTCAGTGGATATTAACCGTGTTTCGGGAGCGACGTGTTGTACTGTTGTTGTGATGTGGTCGAGCGTGTAGCGTGTAGCGTCTAAATTAAAGGGGTGTTTGTTGCAACAGTGAAAATTAAAGGGGAATGTGTTTGTTGTGGACAATTATTCTGCTCTGTGTGACAATAAATACATTAATGATGATATATTATATGTAATTTAAAACCAAAACTAAGGCCTCCGTATGAGTTTAAGACGTGGACATGGTCATGTTTGTTGAATAAAATTTTTCTTTTTTTGACTGCCGATTTTTATTATTATTTTTTCCCGATCCCCGATCCTCTGAAAAGCACGTGATCGACGCCGATTCCGATCACGTGATCGGATCGGGACATCCCTAGTGATTATGCTTCACCGCTGGTGATGGTATGGAAAAAGGACGGTAATCTGAGGATCTGCACCGATTTCCGATGGTTGAATGCGAGAACACTCAAGGACGCCCATCCTCTTCCACATCAGTCGGACTGTCTGGCCGCCTTGGGAGGGAACACCTTCTTCAGCACGATGGACTTGACGTCCGGCTTCTACAACGTTCCCATGGCTGAAGAGGATAAGAGATATACAGCGTTCACTACACCGATAGGCCTGCATGAGTATAAAAGAATGCCGCAGGGACTGTGCAATAGTCCTGCCTCATTTATGCGCATGATGCTGAGTATATTCGGGGACATGAACTTCAGCAGCCTGTTATGCTATCTGGACGACCTACTGGTCTTCGGATCAACAGAAGAGGAGGCGTTACAAAGACTGGAGGTCGTCTTCCAGCGACTGCGAGACCACAATCTCAAGTTGAGTCCGAAAAAGTGTCATCTGATGAGGTCGTCTGTCAAGTTTCTGGGCCATATCATAGATGGTAGCGGAGTGGCTGTGGATCCTGCGAAGGTGGAAGTCATATCCAGCATGTCTAGGACAGATCTGATGGAAGAAGACGGGTGCACACCCTCAGTACGGAGGATTAAATCCTACCTGGGAATGGTCTTCTTCTATCAGCACTTCATCCCTAATTGCTCTTCCATCGCCAAGCCGCTATTCGCTCTGACTGGGAGAGGAGAGGAAGGATGAAGGTGAAGGTGAAGGCGGGAACATTCAGGAGACTGGGACCCGATGACTGGACTTCAGAGTGTGACGTCGCCTTCGTCAGTCTAAGAGAGAGTCTGCTGGACTGTGTGGTTCTGGCGCATCCTGATTTCTCACGTCCCTTGATTCTGTCAACCGATGCTTCTTTGGACGGGCTCGGAGCGGTGTTGTCACAAGTACCAGCTAGTAGTAGATAGATAGTAAAGCGCGCCCCATAGCTTTCGCAAGCAAGACCCTGAGCAGTTCTCAGAAGAATTACCCAGCCCATCGGGTCAAGTTTTTGGCACTGAAGTGGAGTGTGTGCGACAAGTTTAGCCATTGGCTGAAGGGCAACTCCTTCACTGTATGGACGGACAACAATCCACTCACTTATATAATGACCAAGCCTAAACTCGACGCTTGCGAACAACGGTGGGTCGCAAAGCTTGCTCCTTATATGTTCAGCCTGAAGCACATCGCAGGAATCAAGAACGTGGTGGCTGATGCTCTCAGTCGGGATCCGTTTGCCAAGACGGTTGGGCGCCGACTGGTCACTGAGTCCTACGGCAATCTGCTCGCCGAAGCAGGTGAGGTTGGAGTGAACGGAGTTCAAGATGCTTTCCGTTTAAGGGTCCAGTGTCAACGGGCGGAGAGGTCAGAGCGCGTCGCTGTGATGCAGTCCCAGTGTTCGCCACCCTTGTGTAACAACGCTGTGAAGGCGGTCCTTGATTCTCATGACCATTGGGATGCAGCTGCAGAGTCCAGGGCAACAGAGTTGGTCCAAACCGTTCAACATCTTGTTCCACCGGGACAGGATTCGCTGCCTGCCTTTTCTCTGGCAGAGCTTCAGAGGAGCCAAGAGAGTGACCCTGACATATTAAGGGTCACGTCTTTTCTGACTCGACAGAGGAGGCCGTCGAGGCGAGAGAGAGACGGTCTGGGCGCGAGTGCTCTGGTGCTGATCAGACAATGGGAGAGACTGAAGGTCACTGATGGAGTGCTCTATAGAGTCACTAAGGATCCGTTGAGCAAGCAGAGGAGGCTTCAGTTCGTCTTGCCCCGGAGTCTAGTGGACAAGGCCTTGCGGGGCGTACATGACTTAGCTGGACATCAAGGGCAGGCAAGGACGATCTACCTGACAAGACAACGCTTCTTTTGGCCGAGGATGGAGCGTCAAATTAAATGTGAAGTGCTGCCAGAGGTGCATTTTGGCCAAGACTCCAGATCCGTCTGCCAGGGCTCCACTTGAGAGTATAAGGACCTCCGCTCCCATGGAACTAGTGTGTTTAGACTTCTGGAGTGCAGAGGATAACAATCAGCGTTCAGTGGATGTCCTTGTCCTGACAGATCATTTCACGAAGTTGACACATGCCTTTCCCTGCTCAAATCAACAAGCGAAGCAAGTTGCGAAGAAGTTGTGTGATCACGTATTCTGTGTATATGGATTTGTGAAGCGCATACATACGGATCAAGGAGCGAACTTCGAGAGCGAGCTCATTGCGGAACTGCTTAGATTGTCGGGAGTCTCCAAGTCACACACTAACGCCTACCATCCCATGGGGAACAGAGGGACTGAGAGGTTTAACAGAACCCTGGGAGGCATGATCCGTTCACTGCCGCTGAGGGAGAAGGCCAGGTGGCCTCAGCAAATACAGACCCTGACATTTGCGTACAATGCGACGGTGCATGAGACAACTGGGTATGCACCCATCCACCTAATGTTTGGGCGGGTTCCGAGGCTCCCTGTTGATGTGATGTTCAGACAGGTTCTGCGTGACCCAGTGGTTGTTGACTACAGCAGTTATGCGACGACGCTTATGTCCCACCTCCATGAAGCAGCAGACGTTGCTCGGAGACATGCCGTCAAGGAGCAAGACAAGCAAGCCAGAGGTTACAACCGTAAAGTCAAGGGGATCTGCTTGAACGTGGGAGACAGGGTGCTCCTTGCAAACAAAGGCGAGAGGGGGAAGAAGAAACTTGCGGACAAGTGGGAACCAACAGTCTATACTGTCATGGACAGCAACCCACAGACATGTCTACAAGCTGGAAGATGACAAGGGGAAGGCGAGAGTAGTGCATCGCAACCTTATTCTGGATATCAGCTTCCTACCCATAGAGACTCCTGATGGGGACGCACCGGTGACTGAGGACAGTCTTGGAGAATCAGAGGACGGGTCTCGGTTGGGTCTCGTCAACTCTCTGGAGGAAGAGAGAGAATCAGAGGACGGGTCTCAGAGGGGTCTCGTCAACTCTCTGGAGGAAGAGGAAGGTTTGGAGGATAGGACGGGCGCATGGGTGTTGAGTGGGGCTGAAGAAGCTACCAGTCATGGCTCCTGTGACGTAGCTGATGCGGACGAAGATCAGTCTGATGTGGACCAGAGTCTGCGAAGTGTACCAGGGACGGTGTCGGTGGTTGATGCAAGTAGTGCCCAGTCCTCCAGACCAGTGTCTACAGTTGACACATCAGACACAGTGCCAAGGGTCCCGACCATTATTCCTGTAGTCATTCCGGCTATTATTGAATGGGACAGAGACTGCCGAACACCCACACTAAGGGGCACAGAGGGTGTAGTCAGGACACGGGCTGGCAGGGTGGTTAAGAGAGTCGATTGTTTGATAGAGACAATGGTTTAGAGGCCGTTCAGTTGGTAGGAGGTCCCAGTCTCTTCTCGCTCTGTCCTAGGCGTTCTGTGCTATCTCTTTCAGTTTTTTTTGTTAATAAATTTTTTTTTATCTTGCACTGTGACACTGTAAGTGGCGTACTTACCACATGTGCTCACAGATGAGATATGGGACTCGAGTAGGCCGGGTAGTTTGGTGTACAAGGCACCGAGTGATTCTAGGAGAAACATAGGACCGATCATCTTTTTGTTTTCTCTGAACCTGTTTGACAGGTAGCTTCTAGCTGATTCTGGAGATATGTTTCTTCATGTAAACCTGTGCCGGTTCTGACGTAGTGTTGGAGGTCCCTGTTAGTGTGTCCTGTAGGTTTGGGATTTTAGCGGAATTCAGGGGGGGAGTATGTAGCAGGTATATATAAAATATACTGTTATGTATTCCACGAAGAATCCCTCCCTCACGTTTTATTTTAATTTGTTTTATTATTTTTTATTCTCAAAGTCTTTTATTTTGAAATCGTCACTTCCTGCCGAAGTGACGTATTTCCCCTTGCGCTTCCCCCTTCACGCCAGATTGTCTGGGTGCTGGAAGGGGTAAGATGGTCGTTCAGTGTCTGTAAATATATCTGGTCTAAAAGAACGTATGATGGTTTAAATATTGTAAATAAGTTACCGGGCAATGAACCGGGTTGTGTATAGTGGTAGCCGTGTTAATAATGAGCAATTCTGTACTTGTTGTGATGTGGTTTAGCTGTGGTGGCGAACTGTTGTAAGGACACATGTGATTGAGTTAGTAGTAATGGCTGAGCAAAGTGTGTAGGCCGCCCGGTCTGAAATGTGACCTGATATTTCCCCATTGCAGCATGTGAGCTGTTGACGCCATCTGCTGGCCAATGTTAAATATGTGCCTGTCTGGATGTCTCAACAGGTAATTGGAGATATCTTATTGTTTATTTTGTATTATTTCATTGTATTGTTTCATTTTAATGTGATATCTCGGTGATTGATTCTAAACACCAGATTGTCTGGGTGCTGGAAGGGCATGTGAGCTGTTGACGCCATCTGCTGGCCAATGTTAAATATGTGCCTGTCTGGATGTCTCAACAGAAATAAATGCTGAAAATGGATCACGGCCTGTCTTAACTTCACATACACGACTGACATTAAAGAGAGTGGCCTTAAACCAGCTACATGTGCTCACTTTGTAATAACTACCCACTGGCCCACAGTTAAGATGGCAGACTGCCAGGACCAATCCATCTACAATGTTGGCTCCAGTATCCACCATCCAGCTACTCATTCCATCTTCCAACAATCTCCACAACTGCAGGCTCAGAGGTCTATAACTGGAGCTCCTCAACGCACTGTCACTCCCCAGTGTCTCCCCAAGTATCTCTCTGTTTCCACATGCATATGGTTAGATGTTGAACAACCAGCCACTGATCTCATGTGCCATCGGAGGACCTGGTTTTTCAGACGGAGCACATTTCTATGCACTAGTGTTGTTTGGCTTTCTGCCCTGTGTGTATTATCTGGGTCAACTGCAACTGTGTTGGCTTTATTCTCTCCAGGGCAGCAGCATTTTCCTTGCTTCTTGTTTATTTCCTCTCCCCAGCCATTATGTATGTTTGTATCTTTCCTGTCCCTGATTCCCATTCTTTGTGTTTTAGTATAGGTACGTTTTTGTGAACAGGTAGTATTTTTAGTTCCCATTGTCTACTTGCATGGCCCACGCGGTGGTCCTCTGGGGTAGAGGGCACACCGGGGACTGGAGCCACATTACCATGTACCCCGTTTCTGATCAGTCACCAAGCAGATCTTTACTTTACAGAGCTGTACGTTTAACAATTGCGGCGCTAGTAACTGTGTGTACGTCACGGAATTTTGTCTCACTGTTGTCTCTTGCTCAGTGCTGGTAGGTAAGAGTGCTGCCCCCGTTTCCCATAGACTGCTGCAGTTACATGAGATGTCCCAACACCATCTCAGCGCTAACGATTTGCTGTTAGTAAGCTGACTCATTAGGAGATTTCCTACCCTATATCCTATTTGTTGACACTTTGTATTAAAATTATTTCCAAATAAAGATTTACCTTCATCAATTGTGTTGTTGTGTTGGTGTGCGGGAACCTGCAGATCAAGTTTTTCCTCAAATGACGAGATGTTTTCTGAGTGTTGTGCCAATTCCCTTCCTGGTCATTGTGCTGTACTGTTGGTCTGGGGGGAGGGTGTATTGTACAGTATGCCTCCTCTGATACTCACCAGCCGCTTCTTTTCACCTGATAGCAAGGAGTTTCACTTGGAGAGCGTATCGCGAGTGGAGATCCCGTCCAACCAGTAGGAGCCGCTAATTCAACGACCAGGACTAATACCCTCACTGGCTTCCCACCCATGAACACTGCCAATCAATCAATCAAATGTATTTGTATAGCACATTTAAACATGACACTGTCAACCAAAGTGCTTCACAGTGAGTCGTGCAGCAAAAAAAATAAAGTATTCCTAAAGTATAAATAAACAGAAAAATATAAACAACCAACAGACAAAAAAAGAAAACAGAACAACAGTTTTGAGCTATAGATTTAAAAGACTCGATGAGGGGGCAGACTTGATGGGGATGCTGTTCCAGAGGTCAGGGGCTGCCTGGAACATCTGACCAAGCCAGAGGTAGTACCGCTGTCAGGAATATAACCTGGGTGTCTGCAGTGGTAGACCTCTGTCTCTACACACTACCCAGATGGCCCGCCCCCAACTTTTTTTTTATGACCAACCATTTCATCCATTTTCGACCATCATTTGAAATGAAAGTCGCTCTGCAATGATTTTCAAGACTAAATAGTTTGGCGGAATGAATGACACATGAGTAATAAAAGTACTGTGGTCTTGTATACTTTTAAGGCTGGGTCTCTCTTGGTATGCATGACAAAGCTATGAGACTAAACAAGGAAGTAGGTAATTATACAGTTTATAAATAGTTCCTCCTCTGTATAACTTGAGCTCAAAGGGGGGGGGGGGATAATGACATAATGACATTGACGCTAATACCATTTCATTTCTGTACTGTCCCCTAAAACTCGAGCACCACTGATGAAGCACAACACTCGATGGAGTACTTTTTAAACGCTTATCTAATTTCATGTTTCCCCCTGGTGACAATTTCCATTCCAGTAGCCCCTTTCGTGACTGTGATGCACCGAGTGAATCCACAGTCACATGCTCCTCAATAGGAAACCAACGTATGTTGACCATGAAGGACTGGTTCTGGCCGAACCGTTCGTTATACAGGTATCACAGAGACCTTTCAAATGTACTCACAGTTGCACGAGGGTTTCGGACAGAGATACGGGATGGTTTGAAAGCTCGGCGTTGCTAATAAACATTTTAAATATTTATTATAAACTGGTCAACACTGCATTATTTCCGGCGTTGGGTGCACGATGCGCATGCGCTGTGATCACAGCGCAGGCGCACCAGGCAGCCAACGCCGGAAATAACGCCGTTTTGAGCAGTGTTGACCAGTTTATAAAGAATATATTTAAAATGTTTATTAGCAACGCCGAGCTTTAAAACCATCCCGTATCTCTGTCCGAAACCCTCGTGCACTGTGAGTACATTTGAAATGTCTCTGTGGTACTTGTATAACGAACGGTTCGGCCAGAACCAGTCCTTCATGGTCAACATACGTTGGTTTGCTATTGAGGAGCAAGTGACTGTGGATTCACTCGGTGCATCACAGCCACGAAAGGGGCTAGGTTACCCAGCTGTGTATCCGCATACTAGTAGCTGGAGTCGCCACTGCCAGTCGTTATCTCCTGTGACAGTCTAGTGGCGGTTGGCTAGAGGGTGTGCGTTTGTGATTCCACTACGCAAGACCACATAGAGACGGTGAGTACACTGCTATGAAGATGCTCTGAACTTAGCGTAACAATTATATTTCAACTCGAGTTGATACTTGTATGTGTAGTTTGTGTGTACAGTATATCATTGGGCTTCGCGCTCACACGTCCCCTTGCATGTTGCAACCTGCTGCTGCTAGCGGTGAGGTAATAATAATACGAATAAGTTGTCCCACCCCCTCCTCCTCGATCTGGGGAACAAACGTGCACATATTTTTTTGTCATTTTGACAACACATTTAGGAAGATAAGATATCCTTCAGTTTGCTCAAGCTTTATGGAGGGAATCGCATGAGAAAAAAAGTGTCGCGGAATGAAGGAAAAAAAGAACTGTATTATTGTATTTTAACGTTACATCAGTCAACAAGTGCAATGATGACTCCCGTGTGTCAATGCACATTTAGCTAGGTTTGAAAATATAATGGACAGCATACATGTTGTTGAACTGCCAAGGTATGAGAACGTGAACAAATGACCAAAAGGTTATCTATGCATTACTGTTAGAGCCTTTTTTTTCTTTCTATTTGGCGGTTTTTCAACATAGGATACAGAGACGCCAATGGGATCAAGAGCATGAGAACAAGAAGAAGATTGATGGCCATATTTATTTAAGAGTTGGCTGACTGACTCCATGCTTTTATTGCCCCCTTTCTGCGCATGCATTCGTATAATTTCAATTTGAAGTAAACCTCCAGGAATTTGGGTCGATGTACTTGTTTTACTTACAGTGTTTCTTTTTTTTATATCCACTTTTTCTCCTCTTTCTATTTTTCTCCCATCCCAATTCCGCTGTGCCAATTCTCCCCTCCCCTGTCTTGAACGTTGCTCGCATATGCCCCCCACTGGCCGGTTGTAGCCAGGGAGGATAGAAGCCTTGCATCACGCGAGGAGGCAGCCTGTCACATCTTTTCACCTGCCAGCGCAGACTCTCAGTGGTGAGGTGTAACGTGTGGGAGGCTCATACTACCCCCGCCATTTCCTGTCTCTGCTGTGCAGGCGTCCCCAACCGACCTGTAGGAGTCGCTGTCCACAACGTCCAAATTGCCACCCATCGACTTCCACCCGCTAACTCTGCCAATTGAGTTAGTATGACGGCCGGCCCAAGCCGGAGGCAACGCCAGCCGGAGTCGAACCCGGTGTCTCTTGCGTTGGTGACAAGCACAATGTCCGCTGCGCCACCCAGCCGCCGATTTACTTGCAGTGTTTCATAGATTTATTAGCGGTGGCCTGCCGAGATATCAAACCGGCCCACCACAAATACATCTCCCAAACTGATCATCAATAATATGCCTTGTCTTGCATGAACACCTTATTTTCCACCGCTCCAGCTGTGTATATTGCCAGTCCCCGCTTGATGCAATAACACATTAATTATGTCTTCTCTGGCATGGACACAGTTTTTTCCCCACTGTTCCAGCTGTGTACCAGTATATTGACCGTCCCCTCTTGATACAATAATACATTAATAATGTCTTGTCTCGCATGAACACAGTCTTTTCCACGCCCCCAGCTGTGCCTGTCCCCTGCTTGCCACCACCACAGACAACCGAAGAACCTGTGAGAAACACTCACGTCTGTCTCAGTTTTCCTCGCAGAGGTGATTTTATTTATACATTGGCTCATCTTATCCCATTCTCCTAGTGCTCGGCTGCATAACTCCAGCTGTTTGCTTTATGGCTGCTTGCGTCACTATTATTAGAATACGGTAGATAGATGCAGCATATTCCCACACCTCTGTCTCTCTTTGCACTGTGTGCGTGAGTAATGGTTTCTGAGGAATTCCAAATCCTTGCACAACTTGTTCTTTAGTTCTGTACTATTCTGGTAGAGCTAATGGTGCAGTCCAATATCTGGCTAGCGCTTGCTAGCCAGGCATTTCCTCAAAAATTAAAACAGGATTTGCCCTGCCTAAGATGTAAACAGATGACTGGCGCTGGCGGTCTGCTTGCAGGAAACAAGGCAGACTAAGTTAGTGCTACAGTATCAGTTATGACTCAAAACACTTAATAATAATAACTTAGTTTTATATAGCGCCTTTCATAAAACCCAAGGTCGCTTTACATAGGGGGAAAAAATAACAAAAGTAACAAACATAGTGGACAGACACAACATACAAAGTGAGAAATTAGGGGTTAAAGGCCAAGTTGAAGAGGTGAGTTTTGAGGAGTTTTTTTAATGAGTCCAGAGTTGGGGCGTTGCGGAGTTCTGCGGGGAGGGAGTTCCAGAGGGTGGGAGCTGCCACACTGAAAGCTCTGTCCCCAAAGGTCCGCAGTCTGGTTCGGGGAATGGAGAGCTAACCAGTGTCTGTGGATCGCAGGGACCGTGACTGAGTGTGGGGGTGGAGGTGGTCAGTGAGGTACTGAGGTGCCAGAGTGTGGAGGGATTTGTAAGTGAGCAGGAGGGTTTTGTAGGTTATGCAGGATTTGATGGGGAGCCAGTGGAGGTGGATGAGGATAGGGGTGATGTGCTGCCAGGGTTTGCTGCGGGTGAGAACTAGGCTTGGGCGGTATCATTTTTTTCATACCGTCATACCTTGCATGACTTTCATTTTCATCAGCGTGCGGGGGGGGGGGGGGGGGCGGAGCTAACAATATACTCGTTATCACCATACATAACGCTTATATTGAAACACGTTGACATTAGGGCCGTTCTTTCAACCTAAAAGTGCACTTTCTTCAACCTCAAACCTAAATTCCTTAGAAACCCGTGTTACCAAGTAAACAAATCACGGAACGATAGCCAGTTAGCCCGCACCAGCCTAGTACTACCAACGTTAGCTCCCAGAACGATAGCCAGTTAGCCCGCACCAGCCTAGGCTACTAACGTTAGCTCCCAGAACGATAGCCAGTTAGCCAGCACCAGCCTAGTACTACTAACGTTAGCTCCCAGAACGATAGCCAGTTAGCCCGCACCAGCCTAGGCTAGTACTACTAATGTTAGCTCCCAGAATGATAGCCAGTTAGCCTGCACCAGCCTAGTACTACTAACGTTAGCTCCCAGAACGATAGCCAGTTAGCCCGCACCAGCCTAGTACTACCAACGTTAGCTCCCAGAACGATAGCCAGTTAGCCCGCACCAGCCTAGGCTACTAACGTTAGCTCCCAGAACGATAGCCAGTTAGCCAGCACCAGCCTAGTACTACTAACGTTAGCTCCCAGAACGATAGCCAGTTAGCCCGCACCAGCCAGGTACTACTAACGTTAGCTCCCAGAACGATAGCCAGTTAGCCAGCACCAGCCTAGTACTACTAACGTTAGCTCCCAGAACGATAGCCAGTTAGCCAGCACCAGCCTAGTACTACTAACGTTAGCTCTCAGAACGATAGCCAGTTAGCCCGCACCAGCCTAGGCTAGTACTACTAATGTTAGCTCCCAGAATGATAGCCAGTTAGCCTGCACCAGCCTAGTACTACTAACGTTAGCTCCCAGAACGATAGCCAGTTAGCCCGCACCAGCCTAGTACTACCAACGTTAGCTCCCAGAACGATAGCCAGTTAGCCCGCACCAGCCTAGGCTACTAACGTTAGCTCCCAGAACGATAGCCAGTTAGCCCGCACCAGCCTAGGCTAGTACTACTAATGTTAGCTCCCAGAACGATAGCCAGTTAGTCCGCACCAGCCAGGTACTACTAACGTTAGCTCCCAGAACGATAGCCAGTTAGCCCGCACCAGCCTAGTACTACCAACGTTAGCTCCCAGAACGATAGCCAGTTAGCCCGCACCAGCCTAGGCTACTAACGTTAGCTCCCAGAACGATAGCCAGTTAGCCAGCACCAGCCTAGTACTACTAACGTTAGCTCCCAGAACGATAGCCAGTTAGCCCGCACCAGCCAGGTACTACTAACGTTAGCTCCCAGAACGATAGCCAGTTAGCCAGCACCAGCCTAGTACTACTAACGTTAGCTCCCAGAACGATAGCCAGTTAGCCAGCACCAGCCTAGTACTACTAATGTTAGCTCCCAGAACGATAGCCAGTTAGCCCGCACCAGCCTAGGCTAGTACTACTAATGTTAGCTCCCAGAATGATAGCCAGTTAGCCTGCACCAGCCTAGTACTACTAACGTTAGCTCCCAGAACGATAGCCAGTTAGCCCGCACCAGCCTAGTACTACCAACGTTAGCTCCCAGAACGATAGCCAGTTAGCCCGCACCAGCCTAGGCTACTAACGTTTAGGGATGGGAATTGATCAGATTTTATCGATACGATTCCATTATCGATTCTGCTTATCGATACAATTCTTTATCGGTTCCCTTATCGATTCCTGATACATTTAAATAAATAAATTGGAAATGCAACAGAACTAAGCTGGTAAGAATAACAACATGCAACTTGACATTTCTGATCGTCATTTATCATTTATTGTTAAGCCCCCATGTCAGAAAAATACCAAAACTGTAAAAAAAATGTATTAACTATACACTTAAATAAAAGAATGTATTTGAGAACTAATTTAATCTATTGAACTGTAGTTGCATTCAACAGGTCGTTATTGCAAAAGAGAATTCGTTAGCTACATGCGTGGCGCTAACGTTATTGTTTTTAAATGCGCAACTGTCGGAAAAACCTGGCATCGATAAGAGGAATCGATAGTCACGGAGGCATGCGATTCCAGGAATCGGACAATTAGGAACCGGTTCCCAATCGATTCCGATTCTCGATTCCCATCCCTACTAACGTTAGCTCCCAGAACGATAGCCAGTTAGCCCGCACCAGCCTAGGCTAGTACTACTAATGTTAGCTCCCAGAACGATAGCCAGTTAGTCCGCACCAGCCAGGTACTACTAACGTTAGCTCCCAGAACGATAGCCAGTTAGCCCGCACCAGCCTAGTACTACTAACGTTAGCTCCCAGAACGATAGCCAGTTAGCCCGCACCAGCCTAGTACTACTAACGTTAGCTCCCAGAACGATAGCCAGTTAGCCCACACCAGCCTAGTACTACTAACGTTAGCTCCCAGAACGATAGCCAGTTAGCCCACACCAGCCTAGTACTACTAACGTTAGCTCCCAGAACGATAGCCAGTTAGCCAGCACCAGCCTAGTACTACTAATGTTAGCTCCCAGAACGATAGCCAGTTAGCCCGCACCAGCCAGGTACTACTAACGTTAGCTCCCAGAACGATAGCCAGTTAGCCAGCACCAGCCTAGTACTACTAACGTTAGCTCCCGGAACGATAGCCAGTTAGCCAGCACCAGCCAGGTACTACTAACGTTAGCTCCCGGAACGATAGCCACGTAACCCTCTGCTGGCGCATGCTGTGCACTACAATCAACTCCGTGTCAGTGTAATAGCAGTCTGTGACGTCACGGTATTGAGAATCATACCGGCGGGATTTCGAAATATCCTGGTATACCGTAATACCGTCATACCGCCCAAGCCTAGTGAGAACCCTGGCAGCTGAGTTTTGAACATACTGGGGGTTTTGCTTGGAACATCGGACAGGACCCCATTCCGTTATGTAACGTTACCAGTATTTGCTACCTGTATATTTAACCTATGACCTATTTGTATGAACCAGAGAAACCTCTGCTACTGCTGACTATGAAACAGGAAATACATAATACCTGCACCAAATCCAATTCTACCAGCTGTGTGGCAATAAAAGGAACTTGAAGTGACGTGGCTGAGGTTGGAGTGTTTTGGCTCTTGCCACCTATGCTAATAGACTTGATGTCCCTGACAGGCCACCAGACATCAAGATGAAGAGGAGAGACACGCCTATGTTTAAGCAGCAGTCGACCCCTTCCTTGGGAAAAGGCGAGTTAACATGTTGCGGTACCAAACATTAAAGGGATAGTACTGATTTTTGGACCTCTAGTCCTGTTACCTTACCTGTTGACAGTACAGCAACTTGCAATGGGCCTGGTCTACAAGATACACTACACCACTAAGGTACCCATGTACATGTCGAAATACTTCCCAAAGGTCAGTGAATACCATGACCACAAATCATGTTCAACCCAGATAAACAAGGGACTAAACACGTTTTGCAATTATGCCACATCAATGTGGAACGTTCTACCAAAAGCCGTAAAAAAAATGTGAATCCCTACCCACCTTCAAATCCGCTCTCAAAGAGCACCTACGGGAGGCTGCAATTCGAAACTGGCCCCCGTAAATGTCCAAAACCCACCCTCCCACCCCCTCCTAATGTACAGTTTCCCCCCCCTCGTATGTATATATTTTCTGTTAGGATCTCTGTTTAACAGTACTGTATATTTGCATATCTTGTATGTCACAAATGTAACAGCACTGTATGTCATAAACGTCATGATATATATCTGTATGTTGTGTATGTCATACATGTCACTAAGGGGGACCCTGCAGGGCTGTACGCTAAGCTTGTTCACTAGGGGCACACTTGCCCCTAAATGAGAAATTTAGAGGCAAAGAATATTTTTTAGGGGCACATTTTTAAATAACAATTTTACCATTATAGTGCAAAAAAATATGTTCCTCCTGCCTCATTACTGTGGTCCTTTTATTTAACATTTAAGTGCGTTTGTTTTCAGGTTTGTATCTTTTATAATGAACCAACTGAGAAAGTGTGTAAATCACTAATAGAACAAAAACAACAAACTGTGTGTGTGTGTGTGTGTGTGCGAGCGCTTGTAGTGCTCACCACAACACACACACACCATTGCATTAATCAGGAGGACAAGAAACTCTGCATACCTTTGTTTCACAATGAAAAGTGCTTTATAAATAAAATGAATTATTATTATTGTAAATAACCCCATGAAAGGTCTATTTTTATGGGTAATTACCCGCTTCATATTTGTGATGTTACTGGTTTCAGGGTGCGCCTAAAGTGATCAATGTGTTGGGCCGTTTATAGAGATCTAACTGCCATGTTTATGTATATCCGGGACTTTTTTTATAACAATTGAGAGGCCTACTACGGTATGTGTATATGTGACCTTTATTTTGAAAACCGTGTTGCGACGCAACCTTGTTTAAGTTGCCGCTTTTGACAGTGAAATGTTCAGTTCAACTTAGCTCGAAGGAAAGACTAATCAAAAAGCTTTAATTGACCCGTATGAGGCTCTTACGGTAGGACTTTGATTGTTTATAGAAGTGGAATGTAATACTATGCTAAACGAGAAATAAACAGTGATTTTACCAGCAGTAAGTTGCAAGCCACTTTCATTTCATATACGGGGAACCGTGACAATTATTAGTATTATCTTATTTGAATATTGTCTCATTATTAGATAGATAGATAGGTTGATACTTTATTGATCCCCGGAGGGAAATTTAAGTAGACAGTATTTAAGTATTGAAAAACGTCCTGTGGGCGACTCACCTAATGCATGGCTGAACGTTAGAAGTGTGTCCCGGTCAATCATCACTAGGGTTGGGCATCGTTTGGATTTGAACGATTCCGGTTCCGATTCTCCATATCGATTCCTGTTCTGAACGATTCTCGATTCCGATTCCTTGAGGTGCAGGTCACAGCTTATTTCGCAGGAGGTTTTTCTTTTTTTTTTTTTACATTTTTTTCATACTATTCACATTTTCAGTTGACTTGATACAGTTTAATTTGTTTGCTGTACTGTAACTAGGGTATTAATTAACAAAGTTTAAATTTTTTTTTAAGGGTCGAAATGCAGGTATGTTACTTCCGGTTCCAGAACCGGAAGTTAGGAACCGGTTCCTAATTAGAACCGGTTTTCGGTGCCCAACCCTAATCATCACTGTCAGATCCGACTTAATTTAATCGGCTATGGTCTTTTATCATCTCTCCACATCGGACGTGGTTGTCATAAGCTGGACTGATATCCGCTCCGTTCTTCTTGCAGAGCTAAATTAGCGGCTTAAACTTATTGAAAGGAAGTTCTTATTTGGCGATGCATAGCCCACATTCAGTTTCGATTAGATTCGATGGTTCGCTAGGAATTATGGGATTTGGTGTTGGATGTATGGACTCTACGCAGACGGGACATGGTATTTAATCGCACGATAGACTACAACTACCAAGATTCACTTCACACGCAAATATTGTTTTCACTTAGGCTATCGCAGTAAATGAATTCATTGCCGACAGATTTCATAGCACCGCAACGTATTATGTCGCACTGTACAGCCCTGGTTGTAGGCTAATATTTTACTATTCTTTTTATCCAATTTGTATGGATTAATTTAGGAGTGAAATCACTACTCGCAAGGTTGCCCCCAAATATTATTTTCCACTCGCACGGGCCAAATTAAGGGGCAATTTGCGATCATCTCGTCGCAGTGTACAGCCCTGCCCTGATGTAAACAAGATGAAAGTCTTTCTCTGGTCTGCATCCCCTTAACAATTGTGTGTATTGAGCAGTACTGTATTGTACCCATTCTGCAATCTATTAATAAAGTTTTCAAACAATCAATCAATCAGTCCTTTCTCAGCACAATCCATGCTGTTCCTTGTACTAACTCTGGATAGTTAGCCACACACCAATGCAAAGTGAATGGGGCCACGCTCCTATCTGTACAAGCTGACTGAGGCTAACTGAAATGTACTCCACAGTGCACATAAAGTGAGCCCATTGACTTTGCATTGGTTTGTGGCAAACTATCCGAAGCTAGTATGACGAACAGCATGGGTTGTGCTGAGAGGATTCTACTAATCAACATTATTATTGGTAAATAAGAAATAGGGTTCCAAAAATCAGAACTATCCCTTTAATGTCAATATGGTTGTAGCTGTAACATGCAGCATAAATCCAATAACATTGCTCCATCCCCTTACCAAAAAGTATCATGGTAAGATTCAAGATTGTATTTGTATTCAAGATGTATTTGTCACATACATACCAGGGCATACAGTGAAATGCGGGTGGCCATGCCTGCTTTGATTGTGCAATAATACTAAATAATAAAATAGACATAATAAACAGGTAATAAAATAGACATAAAATAGGCATGATAAAATAGACATGTTAAAGTCCTGAGATCATGCAATACAATGTTAGCTACGAATTAAGGCACTGGGTCCTATGTACACTACTATACAATATACAGTTTTTACTCTATATCCTTATCCTATACTTGCTATTTCTAAACTATACTATACAAGAACCACACCAGTTCTTTCCTTAAAGTGACCTTTATTTTCCTCGTTCCTTTAAAGTGTCCTTTCCATTTAGTTTAAAGTGACCGTTTGTGTGAGCGAATGCAGGATGTGTGTTGTATGTGTGTGCTCATGTGTACTTGTGTGTGGAGAGTTCAGTGTTCAATGTTCTGATGGCCTGGGGGAAGAAGCTGAGCCATAGTCTCTCTGTTCTTGTTGCGTGTGTGCGTATGCGCTTGCCTGACCGGCTGTTGTTGGGGTGGTGGGGGTCTTTCATTTTTCGCCTGATTATCGGATCTTCCTGAAATCAACGCTAGATCATCACTATTATCCTTTGTTGTGCACGCATGCAATGTGATTTAGACCGCCCCCCCTCCTCCTGCAAAAATATCAGATCAACGCAAGCTTTCATAATTATATGGTGTCCTTACCTGGTCTCTGAAGTAATGGAAAAAAATAATCCAATAATCTCATCGCCATTCCAGTTATCCACAGAGATCGTGCCTCCGACTTTGTTGGACATTGCTCTTCAACGGGCGGGCGGGGTCAGTAGTCCAAACCATCCCTACAAGCGTGTGTTTTGCCGGAGTGTTTAGGACCCGCCCCCATGCCGCAGCTCGGTAGAGAAAATAAACCAACCCGTTTCTAACGGGGTGCATTACTGGCCGAAGGCATTAGAGGGCGGTATAATACCGTCTGCCAGCTCAGACACACTCGGAACAGTATGCACAAGGTGCCCCGCTGAATTATGAATGGCAAAAGAAATACCGTGACAGAAACATAGATCTACGTTTCCGGCACTCAACCGTCGGGCGACAGAAACGTAGATCTAGGTGAACGGCAGTCAATGTGTTAAAGGTCCTTATAAATAGCCTTTTCCAGTGTTTAGCATTGTTTTCTAGCAATGGGGGTTTGTATCAATGGGGTCTGTGTCTCTAATTCCCATTTTGGCTCATCAGTCTAGTCTCGAGTTCATGAGATCCTTCCTCACTGAATTAAGCCATTCAGATTTGACTGTTTTGCTGACGTGAGTAAGGCACTGGTTGTAGTCACCGCCCACAATCAAAAATTCGCTCAACAACAGACAGAGTGGAAATACTGACACTTCCTCAAATAGGTTGACGTGCGCAGGTGCCGACAGAGACAGCAGAGAACGAGCGAGAGAGAGAGAGAGGGAGAGAGAGAGAGAGAGAGAGGGGGAGAGAGGGGGAGAGAGGGAGAGAGAGAGGGAGAGAGAGAGGGAGAGAGAGAGGGAGAGAGAGAGAGAGAGAGAGATTTACACACAACCTCCCGACCGCCACTCGCATATCACTGTCAAAATATCATTGCGCACGCTCCCACGCGCGCGCCCATATTCCGATCCGTGGCGCAGTGGGCAAGGCGCTCGCCACCAACGCAGGAGATACTGGTATCGAGCCCAGCTCTCAGCGTTGCTTCCGGCTTGGCCGGCCGTCGTACTAACACAATTGGCAGTGTTAGAGGGTGGGAAAGCCGGTGGGTGGGTCCTGGTCATTGTAAACAGCGACTCCTACAGTTCGGTCGGGGCGCCTGCTCAGCGAGGGAAGGATCTAAGGGGGGGGGGGTAGTGTGATCCTTCCACACGTTACACCCTCTCAGTGAGAGTCCGCGCTGCCAGGTGAAAAGAAGCGGTTGATTGGCTACACATGTGTCGGAGGAAGCATGTGATAGCCTCCACTCTCCCAGACCGACTGTAGGGGGTAAGTGCGCAGCGACCAGGAAGGGGATTCGGAATTGGCATAACGACTAACAATTGGATGGGAGAAAAACTGAGGAAAAAGGAGGGGGGAAAAGATAAAAAAAAAAAAAAAATACAAAACAATGAATTTTTTTGAATTTTATTTTACAGATGTGTTCCATAGACTCACAGGAATTCTGTAAAGTTGCCCAAATAGTGAAAGGAATAGCAAGACATGTCTCCTTTAATTGTCTCAGGTGATAGAGGCGCTGTTTCGCCTTTTTTACCACAGTCTATGTGTGTTGTCCATGTCAGAGTTTTCAAAAAAGGCTGTTGTACTGCTACACTTTGGCCGCTTCATATCGGGCAAATTTAGAACCTTGGATCTCCTGGGTTATGGTACATTGTGTCATTTATTTTGACTTACTCAGGAGCATTTTATAGTAACTAAATATCTGGGACGCTTATTTGTCAAACACTTACCCCGAAGTTGTTGAAATGGTCCAACTTCTCCAAATTACAATGGAGAGTCTGTCTATTTACTGGGGGCTGACATCTTGATTAGAGCATAAAATGTGTTATTTTCATTCCAAGTCGCATTCGATTCATCATGGCTGCGCCCAGTAAACAGACTCTCCATTGACATTTTGAGAAGTTGGACCATTTCAACAACTTCGGGGTAAGTGTTTGACAAATAACTGAAATGACATGAGATACCGTCATGGAGATCAAAAGTTAATTTGTCTATGTTCATTTGCCCGGCTGTGACATGAAACGTGCGAAGCGTATCGGTACATACTGTATACAGCCACGAACTAGCAACCTTAAGTACAAAAGTGGTACCATGGTAAATTATTTATACAATGGCTGGTAATGTTAGTATAGTAAACTGAAATGACCATTATACTACTGTGATACTTTTAAGGGTCAACAACAACACTTTATATTCAGTAGTAGTTCAACTCTGCATAATACTCCCAAACGGTGAATGCAGAATGGCGCCCTCTGTTGGAACACTGTTGTCCCACTACCAACTTTGTTTACATTGTAATTTCTTGAATTGAAGATATTTTTTTCCAGTATCAAATATATTGTCTGAGCCTTTGATACAAGGACTGACAGCCTGTGGCAGCGGAGCATGAGTTTTACCAAAGATACTGAATATAAGGAAGATGACGCATCCCAAGCTGGGCCAATGGGATGACAATGGACAACAGTTCCTGTCTCCTAAATGGGCTGGACTTTTACACAGGTGATATTGATTGTTGGAAAGTCTAAAAAAAGCTTGTCTCAGTTTCTGACCCCTGGGAGGAAAGGTGGTGTTGACAGCGGACACAAGGGACAGCAGTGGTCATTTAATAAAATGTACAATCCCTGGGAATAGAGGTGTGACGTTTGTCAATAAGAATTAGTTTTCAAGGGAATTGATTCACCATATTGCTGAATAAGGAATGGGACAGGCTAGGAGGGTAGGCTCCCTAGGCTGTGGGCAGGTCAGGTTGAAACACAGCGCTGTAGAATCAGGTGGAACAAAGAAAGGCTTTCCACAGTGGGCGTGGTTCCTCTCACGTGTTTCCCCTGTAGAGGCTGGGAGGGAAAAAACAGAGCTTTTCATGAGATCTCTCTCCACCCACTCACTTTGCTCCAGTCTTCTGTAAAAACCCAGTGGACACAAGACTAAGCAGGTAAACTGTATTCTCAATTCTCACGTTTTTAGATTTAAGTTTAGCTTGAACTTTTTTGTGAGTTTTTACTGTGCAATACAGTATGTGGTTAACTGGTAAGCAGTTCGGCATTGCCAGCCTTCATTTAGGCAAGCAACTATGTGTGAGCCTCTTTTATATGCTGTATAAAAGTGTTTGGATACATGCCTCTGAATGACGTGTGACCTGGGTTCTGTTACTGGGCCATTATACAGTATGATACTGTATGAGAAGAGTATACAGATAAGGATTCTTGGTGTCCATGTGAATATACAGTGTGTGAGACCAACCAAGAGCATTTAGAAACAATAATAAACTCATAGTGTGGTGCCTCCACCTGTAAAAAGCTATGCCAAGTGTATAAGCTATAATTAACTCTATAGGGATTGGGGGGGGATTTGGACATTTACAGGGGCCAGTTTCTAATTGCAGCCACCTGTAGGGTAGGCGCTCTTTGAGAGGGGATTCACATTCCTTCATGGTTGTGGGTAGGGCATTCCACATTATTGTGGCATAATTGCGAAACGTGTTTAGTCCTTTGTTTGAGCCGAATCTGAGTTGTACATGAATTGTGGAATTCCCTCTGGTGTTGTGGTCGTGAGTGAGTGACTGATTGAAGGAAGGAAGGAATGAGATAGGAGATAGTGATATTGCCGGTTATAGAGGTGCTTCACATCTAATGAAAATCACAACACACATATTCAATCACTTGCTAGTTAAAATAAATTAGGCCTGTTATAATAAAAAAAACTCAACAAGATAAAGACAAACTTAAATTGTCCAACAACTGAACATATTAAAGTACGAGTGATCACTCAGCCACTAAATGCATAAATTAGGGAGCAATGTTAAAACCATTTAGGAGGTATAGGGCCTAGGCTATAATCCACTCCTCAAATGATAAAGCAAGCACTGCACTGGCAACCCTGTTGCAGTCAGCTGAGAGCTCTCTTATAAGAAAACAAGATCAGGCAGACATTGCCTGGCATCAGCTGCAGCGAAAGTATTCAAGAACATCCAAATGTAGCCGGAGAGATCTCCCCCTGGGCCCTCTTTGGCCCCTCCCTCACATGTCCCTCCTGGGCCATTTTCTTGTGTGAGCTACTGTGAGACGAAATCACTGAATGGCTAAATTGGGGGAAGCTCTTCTCACTTATTAGCTCAGATGCGGTGCCATAGATGGAACAATAATGGATCATTTAAAAGAACTAGGCTAATTGTTAACCTAATGAAGTTTTGCTTTTTAACGGGCCTTGGCAGTCTGTCAAGCGACGAGCACTTGTCAGAAGATTGACAACAGTCATATGACGAGGTCAAAGGGAATTTTGTCGGAATTAAGCACAGATTTGAGTGGTTAGTCTACATGGTTGTCTACATGGCTGTGTATTTTAGGACTGTGTTGTTATTATCTAGGACTGCGTGACTGTTAGCACCTAGGGCTGCATTTAAAATTTCGTTACTAGTACCATTCTTGTGACAATGACAATAAAGATCATTCATTCATTCATTCATTCATTCATTCATTCATTCATTCATTCATTACCAGACTGTTGAATGACAACCGACAACCGCATAGACCCAACAACTAAGTGTATTCCAACAAGTATTTTTTTTCAGGATCAGCGTATTTGAAAAAACATAGTTAATTACTTTGATGTATTTTGTAATTGGTAGGTTTGAGAAATTCATGTAATTTATACCCCCCCCCCCCCCCCATCTTTCCATTTAGCTGCAAGCCATTAAAGGTGCTATAGATAACATTCATCCACTAGATGTCGCACCAGAGCACCAGCATGAAATGTATCCAATCAGCTGCATTCCATGTGGGGAAATGGGAAGTAGGGAGGTGATACTTGCCTGCAACATGTAAACAACAACATTCATTTTGGACCCGCATATAATTTTTTAAATACTAAATTCATCAATATTTTGGGGGGGGGGAATAGGGCTGGGCGATAAAACGATAACGATAACTATCGCGATAAATTATTTCCTCGAAATAAACATGAAACGTGGTCGCAAAGTTTCGATATATCGATTTTCCAAGCTTGGATATGAGCACACGCACTAACAACCAATCAGTGAAGGAGATGGCCGACAGCGGAAGGAGACCTCTGGGTAGAGAGGTAGGACTCAAGTAGTAAACAAGGCTGGCTAGAATAATTAGCTTGCACGGCGCTATTTTATAGTTTACGTGCTGAGTGGGTGTGTGGCGTGAATTCTGAGGCCACGGTTATAGTAGTGTGGGGTATACGGTGGACGTCGTTGCAATGTATTGGGGCGGAACAGAGTATTTTAGGGTGATATTTAGTACATTGGAACAAGGCTGGCTAGGATAATTAGCTTGCACGGCGCTATTTTATAGTTTACGTGCCGAGTGGGTGTGTGGCGTGAATTCTGAGGCCACGGTTAGAGTAGTGTGGGGTATGCGGTGGACGTCGTTGCAATGTATTGGGGCGGAACGGAGTATTTTAGGGTCATATTTAGTACATTGTCATGGGATACACCGCTTGCTCTGGCTAACTGCTAACGTGCGCGGACTGATGACGACATTAACTCGAGACATTCGCAGCAGCAAAACAAGTCTATTAATAGCCCGTCCATCGGCGCCGGGCATAAGAAGTTAATTAAACTTGACAGACATTATATCGACGATAATTATCGATATCGAGTTATATGAAAATTATTTTATAATTTTATCGCGATAACGTTTTTGGCCATATCGCCCAGCCCTAGGGGGGAAGCAATACTTTTATTCCACACCTTTCTAAAAGCTCTTTGGATGTGTATTTATTAGTGCTGTCAATCGATTAAAATATTTAATCTGATTAATCGCATGATTGTCCATAGTTAACTTGCGATTAATCACGAATTAATCGCATTAAAAAAAATGTATCTACTTTAAACCAAGTTTTAATACTCTTATCCACATGAGAGTCAACAAATGCTTGCTTTATGCAGCCAATCCATTTAACACAAAAGAATGACCCTCATGCATTGCAAATTTGCATCAAATTCAAAACAGTGATGCACAAAATAACTTAAAAGAAAATAATAATTTAAAACAATGAATAAAGTGTGCATGAAATAATAGGGGAAAGAAAACGTTAGGAACTTGTTACATTCACCCACACAAGGGCTGAGTACTCACCCCCCCCCTCTCTCTCACACACACTCTCCCAACTCTCTTTCTCTCTTGCCCCTTCCTCATCTCTCTCACCCCCCCCCCTCTCTCTCTCTCTCTCTCTCTCTCTACCTCACACACACACACACACACACACACACACGCACACACGCACACACACTTTGAGTCAGAAACAAACATAGTATCAACGAGAGTATCAATAATCAATAATACACCTGAGTGAACTCTAGTTAAAAAAAAATTAAATTTTCTTCTAAAAAGTTAATCGTGAGTTAAAAAAATTTGTGGCGTTAACTTAGACAGCCTTAGTATTTATTTATTTATTTAATTACGATTACTTTACATGAACATGTTATCTGTAGCACCTTAACTCATTGGACGCAGACAACGCTTATATATGTGTTTGTCTGACAACCGTTGAACGCCAACCACATATATATACGTTATTTGATCGTTATTTATTTTATTCGATATTTCCATTCATTATCCATCCAGGGAGCCTGGTGTTATCATGGGGCTGAGATCGATAAAGTGCAATACTGGCCGCATCCTACTAGGTGGCGGTATCGAGCACCATTTGAAACCTTGTGTATTGGGCTGTGCGTCAATGAAATGCCTCCGGGCGCTCTTTTCTACTAACCTGAACCTAGGGCTTCACCCGATCGCATTGAATAATTTTCTGGACCCCCCATTCATTATGCTGTGGTGGGTTATGTCGTGGGCCAAATGGACATACGATCTACCAGATGGCAATCAAATAATTGGAATATTCTTTTTGGAATCCCACCGGCCACAGGTAAGAGCAATTTAACGTCAATTTCAGCTTGATTGTGCCTTGTTTTCATAGCCATCGCCCTGATCAGCGTATGTTGTTGTACTAACGAATGCCGTTATTGACAATCAATTAATCAGAAACCTTTCATGCATTCATGATGGAACATAATACTAGGGGTGCACCGATATATCGGTCGGGTATCGGTATCGGCCGATAAGTGCCTTGTTGACTGCTATCGGCCTATCGGCCGATAAGCTCAAATGTGCCGATAGCAGTCGCCGATAAATAACCATCAATTTGTGTAGCGTCAAAAGGCAAAAAAAAAAAAGTTCACTCGCGACCTACCTGCACAACGCCCGCCTTCCCCCACACACACACAAGCTACTGCATCAAAGTTACTACTTATGATTAACAAGGCATTCGTTTTGTGGCATTAACGTTTAGTGATGCACGATATATCGGCCGCCGATATAATATCGGCCGATATGGCAGTTTTTTTACACATCGGTATCGGACCGATATCAAGATAGGACCGATATTAATTTTTTTTTTTTTTTTTTTTTTTTTTTACATGTTTTGGCCTTAAATAGTTTCAAAACATCAGTCATTTCTGAAAATAAGTTACAAAAGTAAAAAAATTATGCGTTTTGGAAAATAGCTCTTTATTTGATTATCATAAAATCGTGTTTTCTATACAGAGATATCGACATCGGTAAATATCGGTATCGACCAGAACAGCAATATTAATATCGGTTATCGGTATCGGCCACAATTTTCACATCGGTGCATCACTAACGTTATATAGTTAGTTACACGTTCAATTACATCAGCATAGTATTTACCCGAAGATAGCAAGCAAGCCGTTCATAGCTCGGTTCCATTCCGTTGCTCATTCCGTACCCAACTACACATTCTGCAATCTGTTAATAAAGTTTTCAACCAGACAAATGTATAGAAAGGCTTTGTTTTATTATAACATTTGTTGCAGTAAAATCATTGTGTCTCGTTTGGCCATCCTGTGGAGCGCGCTGGTCGGCGGGCACTGCCGGGCAGCTAACGTATTAGCTTGTTGTGGTTCTGAGTTTGACTCGCAAGCAGATCAATGGCGGCATGCCACGAAGTAGAAAATGAATAAACGCTTGCCGATTGGTGGTAAGAACAGCAGGAGGTGGGTGCTAGCGGTGTGGCGTAATTGGCCGAATCGACTGTCAATCAAAATGGTTCCATTGCATTGGTTGAAAGCTCTGGTTGAGAGAATAGTATCCCGCTGCAGGCCGCCAGAATGGTTCCATTGCATTGGTTGAAAGCTCTGGTTGAGAAAATAGTATCCCGCTGCAGGCCGCCAGACGATACTGGGAGAGGGATAGTGATACCATAAACATATTTCTTGAGTATCAGTATCATTAAACATTTTAAAAAAATTAAAAAAAAAAATATTAAAAAAAATTACAAATACTTATTTTTTGCCACAAGTATCGGTATCGGTATCGGCCGATTGTGTTAGTTGAACAATCGGTATCTGTGGCCAATTCTCATATCGGTGCATCCCTACATAATACCGATCATATGCATTTAAATTTTTAATTGTAGCGTGTGTAGGGACGAAATGCCAATGGATTTAGTATAATACACGTCGCA
This sequence comes from Notolepis coatsorum, assembly GCF_963971535.1. NCBI lineage: Eukaryota > Metazoa > Chordata > Actinopteri > Aulopiformes > Paralepididae > Notolepis > Notolepis coatsorum. The sequence goes on along the minus strand of NC_140182.1, from coordinate 100,195,527 downwards.
GGCTATTACTAGCCTCCCAGGAATTACCATAGACCACTCTAAAACCATACTTATATTCATCACGGTATAAAACGGGAATGTATGGATGGAAAAATGATTTCTTTTTCACATATTGAACGATAGATACTCGATGTCAAATGGGCCATAGTATTGCATCCATAGCTATAATATGACAAGAGTAAATGCCGCATTTCTGTGCAGTGGTAGAGTAGGTAAACACTGGAAACACGCATTACTTTTATTACATTATATTTCTCATACACCTAGCAACCGTTGGTTGGACAAATGGGTATTCTAAACATTCCATGCAAGACCTCTATAGAGACTAGTATGGACTACTAGGACTTGACTTTGGACTTAGGACTTAGGCGACTAATCGTTGATTTCTTTTTTTTAAACTTAAATTTTTATTTTCATTTTTTCAACAACATACATAGACAACATTCATAGACAATACACAGTACATAAATTAAAACAAATAGACAAAAAATGGGTAAAGAAAAAGTGTGACATGGGTCCTTCGGTCCCTTCTACATTTGCATTATTTATTTACATTTTTATTCATTTCCTTGTATCCTTTTCAAACCTCTGTGATGTCGTTACTTCCCCTCCTGTATTCTTCCCATTTTCCCCATTTCCATTCAAACTTTTCTTCTTGCAGCCTCAGCAGATGTGTGATTCTCTCCATTTCCTGTATCCCCTCTACCAACTCTATCCATTGATCCTTTGTCGGCACTTCTACCTTGTACCACAGTTTAGTTAAAGCTTTCTTGGCTGCCACCATCAATATCTTAATCAAATATTTGTCTTCCCCTTGGATTCCTTCCTGTGACAGATTCCCCAAATACAACACTTGGCCTCCCTGGGGTATTTCGTATCCTATTATTTCATTTATTATCCCTCCTATCTCTTCCCAGTAGTGCCTTATCTTCTGACATCCCCAGAATATGTGTGTATGGTTCGCCCCTTCCTGTCCACACTCCCTCCAACATGTTTTCTTTGCTGGTGTGTAATTGCCCTGTATTTCTGGTGTTATAAAATATCTAATTATATTTTTCCACCCAAACTCCCTCCATATCCTTGATCCTGTGGTTGTTTGTTGTGTCTTACATGTGTCATACCATTCCTCCTCTGTTATCTCTATTTCCAACTCTCTTTCCCACTTTTCTTTCACATACAATGTTGTATTTCCCTTACTGTCCATTATTGCCTGATATAGTGCTGATATCACCCTCCCCTTCCGTCCTTCGTATGACTTTACCATTATCTTAATTACCCCATTCTGTTCTTTGTCTCTATCTTGCTTTATTTCTTTGTTATAGTAGTCCCTAATCTGTAAATATCTAAAGTGGTCCCTATTCTCTAGTCCGTATCTTTCTTTCAATTTTTGTAGAGTCTGCTCTGCATCTCCCCTCCTTCCGTCATCGTGCACATTGCTGTTATACCCCCCCGTTCCCACCTATTGAACCCATGATCTTCTATCCCTGGTCTGAATTTGTTGTCGTGTGCTATCCATCTCAGTATCTTAGATTCTTTTTCTAGCTTGTATTTCTTTACTATTGTGTTCCATATGTTTATAGTGAATCTGGTAATTTGATCTAGTAGTTGTTCCTGTCTTCTGAACAGCTCCCTATCTCCTATCAGTGTCTGCACTTTGAATCCCTCTCTTTTGGTTTCTATATCTTTCCATTTGGCCTCATAGTTCACATTGCACCAGCATGCTACTGTTCTAAGCTGTGCTGCATAGTAATAGCTTTCTAAACTGGGTACTGCCATCCCTCCTTTCTCCTTTGGTAATTGTAGAGTCACATATCTGATCCTTGGCCTTTTCCCCCCCCAAATTAATCTTGATATCTGTCTATCCCATTCCCTAAATTGTTTTTGTGGTATTAATATAGGTAGGGATTGAAATAGGTATAGTAACCTTGGTAATATGTTCATCTTAATGATTTCGATCCTTGAACTGAAATCTAGGGGCATCACTGTCCATCTTTCTAGATCTCTCTTGATTTTCTGATTTATCTGTGTATAGTTTGCATCGTATAGCCCCTCCCCCCCCTCTTGTGATGTTCACCCCTAGGTACTTGATCCTGTCCATGTCCCATTTGATTTTGTATTTTTCTTTGATCTCTATCGTTGGTGTGTAGTTCAGTGCTAATGTCTTTGTCACATTAAGTCTATACCCTGAGTAATATCCATATTCTGTCAGCAGATCCATCAGTGTCGGGAAGCTTATGTCTGGTTGTCTCATATATACTATCACGTCATCTGCGAATAATCCCAATTTATGTTCCGTCCCCCTTATCTCCACCCCTTTGATGTCTTTGGTCTGTCTAATTAGTTGGGCCAGTGGTTCGATGAATACATCGAAGAGCGTCGGCGAAAGACAACAACCCTGTCTGGTAGCTCTCTCTAGTTTAATCCGGTCCGTCAGACTACCATTCACCTTAATCCTAGCCGTCGGTTCTTGATATAATGCCCTAATTGTTTTCATAGCATTTTTGTCTAATCCAAATCTCTCTAATACTTTATATAGAAATAACCAGCTTACACTATCGAAGGCTTTTTCTGCATCTAGGCTAACTAATACTGCACTTCCTCCTTCCTTTTGTATCTCCTCTACTATCTGCACTGTCTTCCTTATGTTATCCTGTGTCTGCCTTCCTTTAATGAATCCAGTCCGGTCTTCGTCTATTATATCCGTCATAAATGTCTCAAATCTTTTGGATATTATTGATGTATACATCTTGTAATCTACATTAAGTATGGACACAGGTCTGAAACTACTACACAGTTCTCTATCTTTCCCTTCTTTTGGAATTGTAGTAATTATGGCCTCTTTCCATGAAGGTGGCATTGTGCCTTTTTCCATTGTGTGTCTGAATGCTGCTTCTAACATGGGGCTCAGTTCCTGCCTAAATGTCTTGTAGAATTCCGAGGGGAATCCGTCGCTACCCGGTGACTTACTACTCTTTGCCCTACTGATCGCATTCCCCACTTCTTGTTCTGTGATTTCTGCATTTAATATTCCATTCTGTTCCTTCCCTATTGATGGTAAATCCAATTTTTCTAAAAATGTTTCTATCTCCTCCTCCCCTGCCGCTATCGGTTGTGTGTATAGTTTCCTATAATATTCTTCAAATGCCTTCTCTATTTCCGCTGGTTCTCTCAGTATTTTGTTTGTGTTTGTGTCCCTTATTGTATGTATTGTGTTTATTTTTTGTTGCGTCCTAATTCGTCTAGCTAACAGTCTGGTCGCCCTCTGTCCCCCTTCATAGTATGTCTGTTTCATGTATCTAGCTTTCTTCTCTATTTCTGACAGCAGCTCCCTGTTTATCTGTCCTCTAACTTCCTTAACCTCTCTAAGTGTCTCCTGGTTCTTTGAGCTTTGGTGTTCTTTCTCTAATTCTTTCAGCTTCTTTATCAAGTTCTGGTATGTCCCTATTCTAGCCTTCTTGAGTAATGCCGTCTTTGCTATCAATTTTCCCCGTATTACTACCTTTAGTGCATCCCATAAAATGTTTGGATCTACCTCCCCATTATCGTTCTCTTCTCTATATCTAATTATGTCTTCCTTCACCTGGTTAACCAAACCTTTGTTGTTCAATAGTCCTACATTCAGTCTCCAAACTGTATTCCTCCGTCTACTTTTAAGATTTACTGTCAGATATATTGCGCTATGATCTGAAATATCCGTCACTCCTATCCTGCATTCTTCCACCCGATATCTGTCCCCTGTTGTCATGAGAAAATAGTCTATCCTTGAATATGTTGTGTGCGGGTGTGAATAGTGCGTATATTCTCTATCTAGCGTGTTCATTGCTCTCCATATGTCTATGATTCCTAATTCTGCCATATGAATATTCATATATTTGCTAATGTTTGTCCTCCATTTCTTTGTGCTAGTCGTGTCTATGTCATAATTCAGTACCACATTGAAATCACCTGTACAGATCAGGACCCCCTCCCCTTCCAACGCTATAATATCAAAGATCGTTTCAAATAGATATTTCTCACTGTCCGGTGGAGCATATACATTTATTAGTGTTACCATTTGACCTTCCATTTTCCCCTTGACCAACACATACCTTCCCTCCTTGTCCCTTATTTCCTTGATCATCTCAAATTTCACTGTGTTCTTAATTAGTATAGCCACTCCTCTTCTAAGGTTCTGTTTAAAAGAACTATAGAACAGGTTTTCATACCCGAATCTCTTCAGCTTTTCATGTTCTTGTGATATAAGATGTGTTTCTTGCAAGAAAATGACCTGCGCCTCTTCCTTTTTAAGTTTCGTCATCACCTTACTCCTCTTTACCGGGTTATTCATACCATTCACATTTAACGACATCATCTTTACACCCTTAACTTGTGTCATATTTCTTTTCCAATTGTTCTCCCGTTCTACCCATGTCACATAAAATAATATTTGTGGTTGTAGCCTCTGCTATCTCCTTCTGACTTACATACATATTTACATAATAAACATCAACATCAACATCAAAATTCACTCTTTGAACTTCCATGGCATTTGAGGGTCCTATTCTTTCCCCTCTTTTCCCCGCTGGTGGGTGGGGAGTAGTGGCTCTCCTAGTGAGAGGGCCCCCCCTAGTGGCTACATTGAGCGCACTATATATGTCCAGCTCTGTGTGTGGTCTGACCGAGCTCCCAGTCAAAAAGCTCCGTTTTAGTCACTTTCATGTTTCCGTCTAACTGTGTTATGCGACATGTGTTTTCCTGAGTCTCTTTAATGTCCGTCTCCATATATCTCTTGAATGCACATGTCCCCCCTTTTTTTTTATCACTTTCGGTTTAATTATCCCCCATGTATTTTGTCATACTCTTCCTGCCCAACAAGTCTCTTTCATGTTTTCACTCTCTTGCATTATGTGCGTCATACGTATATCAGTCCAATGTGCTTCGAATCTCTATGCTTCCTTTCTAAATTTTGGTCTACCTATAATTATCTCATGTACATTACTATCTTCTCACTATATATTTTGTGTGTGTGCATTGTACTCATCCACCCTTTGATCACCGTCTCGTCTCCGCCCCCTTTCTCCGTGTCCTTGCGTCCTTCTTCTCAGTTGATCTGCTTTGAATCAATTCAGATCCCCTTCACCTTCCCGTTCTCCTCGTCTCCTCCTCGTCCCCCGCCGACCCTGGTCCATCTCCTCGCCTTCTCCAACCTCTGCAGCAGCGTAGGTCTCTCGTCTCCTCCTCCCGGCACCTTCCATCCTCTCTGGTTCATGTCCCTCGCCGCCTCCCGCACGTCTCCGTACACCTTTGCGCCTTCCTTCCAATGAACCTTCAGCGTGGTCATTGGTGATTGAAATCTGATTCCGCCTTCCTTCAGAGATTTTTTTATCTGAACATAGCTCCGACGCTTTACCGCCACCTCCGTTGCATAATCATGGTCAAAAGTAACTCTCTGTCCCCCCACCTCTATCTTCTTCTGCCAGGCTGTTCTAAGAATGTTCTCTTTCACCTCGAATTCCAAGAAGTTTACTATAACTGCTCTCGGTGGTTTGTCCTCTCGCGGCTTCGGCGCCAGAGTCCTGTGCGCTCTCTGAATCCCTGTCTTGTCGAGGGCTGTCATTTTTAATTCTCTTCGAATCAGGCTGTCCACATACTTGACCATCGAATCTCCTTCCATCCCCTCTTTCAGACCCCATATTCGTATGTTGTTTCTCCTCGACCTCCCCTCCAAGTCCATTAGCTTTCCTCTCATCATGTTCTGTTGTTCGAGCGTCTCTTTCAGAATATCATGCATTTCTGTATTCCATTCTTCCGTATCGGCCGTCCTTTCTTCCAACATCTTTATGCCTTTCTCTTGCTCTTGTATTTTTCCGTTCATTGCCTCGAGTCCTTTATCCATTTCCCCTCTGAGTTCGTCCTGTCCCCTCTTCAACTCTTCCCTCAGTCCATCAATGCTGTCTTGGATATTCTGCGTGCTCGCCTGGTTAGCCATCACGCTAGCTTGTATGCTAGTTTGTAACTCTTGTTGGCTAGCCAACGCGCTAGCTTGCACGTTCCTCGTGTTAGCTTGTGTGCTAACTTGTATGCTGTCTTGTATAGCTTGAATAGCCTTTGCATTGGCCTGCACGTTAGCTTGTAGCTCTCGGTTAGCCTTGGCTTGTAGTTCCTGCCCAGCCAGCATGGTCGTTTGTATTCTTGTTAACCAGGCGGGCTCCACGGAGCCTCCTTCCCTGCCTCCCTGCGTCATGCTCGCCTGAGCCATTTCTTCAGTCATTTCCTCGAGGTTAGATTTTTCCTCCGGTGTTTGTACGTCTTCTGGGGTCTTATTTCTCTCACTTTTTCTCGTGCACATCCTTCCTTTTCTCTTATATCTTTGAATTTTCACCTTTTATTCTGTTTTAGACGGTTTTACTTCCCTTTCTCGAGTTATTTTGACCGGGAGCTCTTTCAGTAGTCTCCTATCCACCCATCTCAAAACCGGAAGTCAATCGTTGATTTCATCAACAAATCTGTTCAATTTGAGTTTTCCAGGACCTTGTTCAATCTAGTGCTTATCAGAGAAGTGTTTATCACTTTTCTGGAATGAGCAGCATGGACAAAAACATAGAAATATCTCAAATCAGCTAACAGTCTGGGTTGACTAAGACCAAACCAATGATTAATTGACTATTATATGGACATTAAAACCCTAAACACCAAACTTAGCTTCCTCATCTATTAACAGATTTTATGCTGTTAAAGTTTTGAATTTATTTGTATACCTTTTTTGAAGGAGTATGTGTTAGTCATAACAAGATGCATTTTAACACTTTGAGTGCCAACAACGAGATTTCTCGTTAGTTCATGCTAGGGATGACCCCTATTAGTAGATTAGTCGACTACTCGGTCGAAAGGAGCCGTAGTCGACTAACCAACCTCTTAGTCGAATAGTAAAAAATCTATAATATTAAAAAAATTTAAATAAATTATCATTCTTTCCAAAAGAAAAGGGGCCTAGAAGCGTGGCTAACGCTAATGGCACGCATACCAGAGGCTAACTGCCTACGAAAACAGGCACAGAGGCACTGAAAGAGGATTTCACCCATCTAATGAACACACTAGACTAGACAAATATCAAGATGTATCTAGAGCCATATGAAATCCGTTTTATTATTTTCCAAATTCCATTTTATTTTTTCCCAAATTCCATTTTTTCCGTTTTAATATTTCAGAATTCTGTATTTTGCCTTTTATGCTCATTTTACCATCAGAAATAGTGTCTAATAAGTGGGAATGAATAAATGTCCACAATTGAATAAGATATAACAGTCCATTTAATGTTTTTAAGTGCTGCAACTCAGAAATACAGTTCAATTTTACACAATATTTTTCAATTAATATTGTGACAAAATAAAAATACATATTTCAAGTGTAAACAATAGATACAGCTAGCTACTACTGACATTATCACAATGACAATGTCAGTAACCTAGCTATATCTATTATATTGTGATGAAATATAGTAATGCATAATTTAGGCACCTTTAGTTTAGTTTATTTCGTTTATAAAGGACAGTGTATAATGGCAATCGTTTGCATTAAACAAATGGATGGGTGCACTAGATTTAGCAAGAAGCTATCATTTCCATCTATAGTCCTATGTACTGTAACGTTTCATAGCTATTTAAGTTTATTTAGATTATAAAGGGCAGTGTATAATGACAATCGTTTGCATTAAACAAATGGATGGGTGCACCAGATTTAGCTAGAACTTCTAGAAGCTATCATTTCCATAGATAGTCCTATAACGTTACATAGCTATTTAAGTGTATTTAGTTTATAAAGGGCAGTGTATAATGACAATCGTTTGCATTAAACAAATGGACGGGTGCACTAGATTTAGCTAGAAGCTAAACGTCCTAACGTTATAGCTATTTAATCACAATAGTGTCGCAAGTGTTTTTGCGGGTCCAGTCCACGGAACGTTGACAGAATTAGCAAAACACCTTATCACTGGAGGCATAAAAGTCATTAGGATACTGTTCTGCTCTGAATTGAGGGCTTATTGTGGAATTGTTTAGCTTCTTGACGATGTTAACACTGAAGCAGCCAGACGCTTGAGCACCGCGGCTGTGTTGTGTGTAACACGCTGTAGAGTCCCCGCCTCCCCGGTCGCGTGTGCACCAAACGTTCCACCCAAAAACGAAATTTCAGTCCAGATTAGGCCAAATTCTGCAATATTCCACGTTTTGCAGTTGATTCAATTTTTATTGGTTAATTCCGCGATTCCGTCCGCGATTCCGTGAACGCGGATTTCATATGGCTCTAGATGTATCCATCAGTGGACCAATTGCATGCTTTTGCAGAGGACAAGAAGCCTTCAGTCGACTCCTTCAGACATTAAGCACCCCCCACAGCCCAAATGGAATGATAAAAAAAATAAAAATAAAAAATGTAATATTATATATATTAGGGATGCAGCGAAATTTCCGCCACCGAAAGTTTTCGGCCGAAAATGGCCAAAAATGCCCTTTCGGCTTTCGTCCGAAGAGTTTTTTTCAACGAAAATATATCACCGAAACAGAAACAACCTAACGCGTGTTGTTGTGATGATGTCATCAAAACGCGGCTTCAGTCATTACATGCTTAACGTGAGCTCTTCAGTCCTGCATTCTGCAGCCTGTGAAAACTCCTCTTGGGACTCGGGGGAGTCGCGCTGTTTCTATATAAACTTTATATCCTTATTTACTATATGCCCGTCGCCAGGGACCGAAACTAAAGCCTGCCGCCCGCCAGGGGCGCTCAGTTTTTACCTTTGGCGCTTGACACTTAGAGGGCTGCCCGCCGTGTGGCGTGTAATCAATCAAGTTCATAACGATACTCTTATTTTGAAGATCTGTGCGGGTCTCATTTCCACCCCAAGCGCATCTCCAGTCATAATATCGATGGCTCCGGCAGTTAGCAACATTAGGTTCGTATGATACTCTTATTTTGAAAAAAAACGTGGCAACGAGTCATATCCGCCCAGCCCTGCAGCGGGATACTATTGGCTAAGGGCTTCTGCAGGGCCGGAGAATCCTTGCTGGAGCTGGAGGCTACTCAAGTATACACACAGACAGTGGAGCTGTTTGCAGATAGCGAGCATTTTGACTTATTGCGTGGTGGCGATGTCTCGCAGATAATACAACTACAAGTATGATTATATAATATATATTTTATTTAAAAAAAAATTTTTTTTATAAAATATATATATATTTTTTTTTAATCAAAAAGAATTTGGCAGGTAAGAAATATGCTTGGTGGGTAGATTCTTCCCATCTACCCGCCACTGGCCGGTGAGTCAAAAAGTTAATTTCGCTCCCTGCCCGTCGCGGTTAATCACTGAGTGATCTAATATGCATATTCTTCAGAGCGAGAGGGGGGGGGGGGGTTGTGTTTCTCACATTGACGCTGTCTGTCGTTGATAATATAATCTGAAGAGCATTATTATTATTATCATTCTCGAGCTTGCACGTCTACTGTGCCAAAGTCAAGAGAGCACATTCATCTGGGGACTAGAAAGGTGCGCTCAGTAGAGCACAGATGACGTCCACATGTCTTCTCTCTCTCTATCTATCTATCTACCTCTCTCTCTCTATCTTTCTATCTCTTTCTTTCTCTCTCTCTCTCTCTCTCTCTCTCTCTCTCTCTCTCTCTCTCTCTCTCTCTCTCTCTCTCTCTCTCTGATTGATTGATTGAAAACTTTATTAACAGATTGCAGAATGGGTCCAATACAGTACAGCTCAATACACACAATTGTTAAGGGGATGCAGACCAGAGAAAGACTTTCGTCTTGTTTACATCAGGGTCCCCCATTTCAATTCATCAGGACATATATGACATACATGACATACAGATAGACAGTACTGCTACATCTATACATTTATGACATACCAGATTTGCAAATACAGTACTGTTTGTGATACAAAAAGACCCATAATAGTGATGATTTATTATTTAAGTTAAGTTTTGCCATAATCATATATTTTTCCATAATCAGGTAGCTGAACAACATTGGTAAAAAAAATTCTATTCTATGAATCATTTTCGGCATTCGGTTTTCGGCCAACTGTTTTCTATTTTTGGTATCGGTTTCGGCCAAGAATTTCCCATTCGGTGCATCCCTAATATATATATATATATATATATATATATATCTTTTTTTTTAGTCGACAAATAGTCGACTAACGGCAAATTTTGGCCAATCATAGTTGACCATCCAAATCCTTAGTCAGGGACAGCCCTAGTTCATGCCAACCGTTGAGTGCCAGAGAGACGAGAGATCTCGTTTTTGATCGTTATTTTTTTTATTATCGATTTCCATACATTTTTCATCAATCTAGCCTCACGTTACCAGTGGGGATCTGTCTGAACTCGAACAGGGAAAATACCGCCCCCTATCGTCTCTCTGGATGGTACTGCACCCCTTTGGATTGGATTGAATGAAACGCATGGAGAAAAAAAAGTCCTGCTTCCACATTTTACTTGTCAGGCATGTAACCGGAGACGATCGAAGTCATCGCCGACCACCAGAACAGCGGATAATGTGTGTTTCCAGTACCCAGCATTAGATCAATAAACGCGATCGATATTTGGAATGGCGATCAGGAATTGGAATAATCTTTTTGGAGAACATCTGATCTGAGGTAAGGAATCTATTTTACCAGTCTTGGGATAATCAGAGCTTTTTTCACAGATATATCAACGTGGGCCCTATGTGTGTGTGCTGATCAGGAAATAAGATAATAGATTTTTCAGCCCGCTTCCCTAGCGTGCATAAGTACACATATACTATCGATAATCTAGCATTTATTTGAAAACTATTCATAAATAGGCCGAAAAACGACAATGTTTTTTGTGTATTCCAGTATATTCCAGTAAAGGGCGATTATCACAGAATCTTCAGAAATCTTCTGAAACTTTCAAGAAACAAGCGTTTTTCAAAATGGTATAAAACGGAAATGAACCGATAACGGTTTGGCAATGTTGACTGCAAACAAGTAATTGATAAGCGACGGCCATATTAGACACATAGCCATCATTTAAGATGTAGTTTATGCGTTCGCAAATATAAGAGCTCTATCATTGAAGTGGGTGGTGGCACGCAACGGGGTTCCGGGGCACCGGACCCGTGGCACTCAACGTGTTAATACATCTACTTCCATTCAGACACATAATAATACCTACAAATGGTGCATTTTCCTGAGGTCATTAGCTTTATTGGTCATTTTCAATTCAAATAAAATGTGTTCATACCAGCTCAATATGTTGTTGTAAATTTCTGTTCATTTGGCATCTCAATGAATACAATGAGGGCTGTTTAAAAGGTGGGTAAGGAGGCATCATGTATGGATAATTGGCTGTTATTATAGATTTATTTTTTTACAGATTTAATTTACATTATTCACCCACAAGAGTTTGTAAGATTAGCAATTATATGTTAAACTGGTCATGGACTTGAGTTAAATGCCATTTAAATACATATTTAAAATTATGTTCTTCCCTACTCAGGCGGAGGAGGTAGGCTTTCTGCGTCATGCCTAAACCAAGCAGTTATTGAAGATATAACGTTTTGTAATGTTGTTTGCTGGAGCCACTTCATCCAAAACAGCACACCCCGGTCAGAGAGTGGACACAAGAGAAAAGTCCTTTTGTATTTTAATTAGGATTTGTTGTTGAATGAGAGATCTCTCAAAATGATGGAGTGTTTCAGAGTTGTTTCTGCAACACATAAGCAGAAAACAAGGAATTAGCAGAATACATAATTAGCAGAGGTAACGGTCATATGCATCATGCACTATACACTGCCTGCATTAGGCCGCTAGGTGACCCATATGCATGACCACGACTAGTCGCTACCCCGGCAGGGCTCTACAGTGCGACCATATTGCTCGCATATGCCCCTAAAAATATGTGCGTGCGAACATGCAAAATCAAGTACTCGCACGGCGTGCGAGTGGGGCCAGCGAGTGCAGAGTACAGCCTCTCATTCGTCCTTTTTTTTCTCTGCTGCGAGAATCGTTAAAAAACTACAAGACCCACAGCCGCACAGACCCACAGCCGCATAAACGTTCCAATCACAGTAGTTTCCTGTGGTCACGCGACTGGAAACCGAAAGTAATGATCAGCGGCTGCGTCACTGTCTGAGTCAAACAATAATACAGCCATGTCGAAGCCCATTCATTTTTATTTTGCGCGAAAGATACCGGAGAATGAGAAGTCAGGCGAGGCAGCTCATGTTACAGAGGTGATGGTTAACGTTAACCAAGATACTGACGCTAGCCAGCATGCTAGCGAAGTTGGCCAAGCTAGCGAGGCTACACCCACTGTAGCACCCAATGTAGCCACTGTAGCTAGCGAAGCTACACCCACTGGAGCCGGAGGGAAGACATACAAATTTAACGTGAATTGGCTAAACATTTCCCCATGGCTAGAGTTCGAAAACAATGTCATGTTTTGTAAATATTGCAAAGTAGGATCGATGCATTGCGATGCATTGTTACACCCCTACAACTGGCCCACTGTGTATGTGTGTACAGCTAACTTGGCTAGCGTTATCAACCGCAGAGGTGGGCAATGGGTCCAGCTGTAGCGCCGGACGGCCAGAGTGCAAGCGGTGTGGCAATAGGGTCCAGCTGCAGCGCCGGACGGCCAGAGTGCAACGGTGTGACGTCGTAATTGGCAGAATCGACTGTCAATCAATGGTCTACCTGACACGCAAACTACTGTACTGGAGGTGTACAGTATTTCAATAGGCAACCCTGAAAGGATTATTTTTCTAAAAGAGCAACACTAGCTCCCCCCTCTACTGACGGCCCTGGTTGTAAAGCCAGTGTCTCCTTTTTGTTCAATATCACTGCCTTTCTTATTAGGCCTAGTTGTTGGCTACAACTTTGCCATAGTAGGCATTAATCACTTAATTAATAGTTCAAATGTCTGTGTCCCATTCCCGTTTGCACACGCAGATGATACACACACACGCACACAGTGGGCCAGTGACTTTGGTGGTATGTGCTATTGCACAGATGTGTCCCGTTTGCACATGCACGCACAGTACAAATATACATTTATTTTTGAAAAAAAAAAAAAAACTCTGTTACTTGACATATTTTCACTGTGCTCCTAAATATTTTTGGGTGCTCCTAAATTTCTTTGTGTGCTCCTAAATTTTTTCATTTAGGAGCACCTGTGCCCCTAGTGAAAAAGGTTAGCGTAGAGCCCTGCCCCGTGCCATGCTCGGCCCATGCGGCCAACCGAGCCAACACTAGTGCTGACATGCCAATGGAAATATGCCATATAGCATAACTAGCTGGCTAGCATTAGCTCAATTAGCGGCACAAACCAAACACAACACAAAGCAGCAAACCCCAAGTCACAATCATACACATAAGTCACAGCATCCCAACAACACACAATGCAGGCTACATATGACATTTATCTAGCATAAAGCACAGGCACTACATTTTGGAGGCTGGTGATAACTTACTTCCTCAAGAACGCACTCTCAGTCTGCAATGGAAACACAGGTGCCGGCAATTCACCACCTGTATTTAATGACCAGACTAAGGACCCTTGGGCTGTCCAGAGAGATGCCTGACTAGGACTAAGAATACCCCTGGGCTGTCCAAAGTAGTGCCTGAATGGAAATAATAATACACAGTATGACAAATAGTGGGGAATTTACAACAGCCGCCCCCAGAATAGCATAGCTATTATGTAAACACGTTAAATTCCCTAAGTGGCTACGGAGGTCTCTGGATTGTCATCATCGTTCGCCACAGTCGGGTCGGGAGCGTAGGACACTTGTGGCAGGGAGGTGTCCCGCCGCCCCATCAGCAACCTGTTTGGTGTCACAGGGTCCAGATCCGCAATGTCTGACGACACATACTGGCGGCTTAAGGGGCCGCAAACGGGCAGGAGGTAAGTCTGCCATCATTGGAACCACCGGCTTCCACTTCCTACATCCTGTGCAGGTCCTCTGATGAGGCTTGATGGCCCGTCTTCCCCACAGGACCCAGTACTGGTGCCTGATCTCTGCGAAGACCGTATCGGGCCCTGGGTGGAATAGGCGGGCATCTACATCCTTGATGAGTTTCGTCACTGCATGGCCAGGATCGAGGACTATGGGGTGGATGTCAGTGGAACAGGAGGTGTCCAGGTGACGAGAGCGTCCACCAGCTGGGAGGCACTTAAGTTCCTCTGGGAAACAATCCGCCTGGCTGGTCTTCAGCAGGAAGATGTCTGTGTCGTGCAGGTCAGGTTGAGGTAAAGAGGAGTCGGCCGCCACCCTGTGATGGGTGAACCATGACTCGTCAGACTTATTCACCTCTTCTTCACCCATCTTGGTAACACATCCTCCGTCGATGAGATTTTGGATCTCTGCTCCATGGTTAGCCGTAGCTGGATCTTCTACCAGTCGTCGCTCTGTGCTACGGAGCATTGGCCTAACTGCTTCGGCAGCGGCTTTCAGTGGTGGCATGTCCTTTACACGGAGCAGAGGCGTGGCGTACCGGAGTGTGTCACCAACCTTCACCCTCTCGATACGTGCTTCCAGGATGCCCACAGCCCAGGGTTTCCGTTACCCGGTAATTACCGGTATTTGACCGGCAAAATCTGTTGAAGTCCGACATATTTAATCTCTCCGGTCATAATGTCCGGTGAAAATAATTCCCTCTAAGCACAATTTGATTATTTGAATTGTATTAAAATAGGCTAAAATTAAATAGCCTATGCGATGAACGAAACAATCATTACATTTGTTTCATCGTTGCTTCACCAAGCAGATCTAAAAATAATGACAACGACGTTGTCAGCGAGAGCTTAGTGCTGGGTTTGCGAGTGCATGTGCAGCTGCAGAGCCACAGAACCCACCAGCAGTGGGCAATTCAGCCATTGGAAATTCAGCTGTTGGGTGGGGGGCGCTGCTGAGCGGTCCCCAGATAGGGCCTGAAAACAGCTGCATCTCTGGCTCTGCAGCGGCATACTCTCGCAAATAAGTCGTTGGGAGGTGGAGATTCATCACGCAAACCCACGATAATGTTGCCGTCTCTCTCTGCCAAATTTCTCTTGATATAATTAATACAAATGTCCAATATAACGGAATTCGTTAGCTCATAAAAATGTGATTATAACAGACTGCTGTTTATTAATGTCGGGCCGACTGCCCACAGACACCTATTTGATTTAAAGTCAGCAGCAGCACGGAGTCTCAGGACTTATTTTATTTGGAATATAATGACTGTATACGCAAAAGTAGCCTAGTTTTAAGTTAACATATTATAAATCTACATGCCTTGAGGATGTCATTCTTTATATAGCCTGCCTATCAATTGTTTTTAAGCTCAATAAACTCTGACCGGAATTTCTCTCATTTGACCGGTAGATTGAAATCTACCGGACACTGAGGCCGGCAACAATTCTTTCTAACGGAAACCCTGCCACAGCCTCCTGATCCAGACGGGACCTTACTGCTAGCTTTTCACTTCGGAATGGAAGCACATCAAGCTGCCGGAGATGTTCAACGTGTTGATCGAAGTCCTCCGGTGCAGGTTTGAGAGATGTAAAGTAGCATGAGATACAAGACCATCTGGACCTTGGAGTGCCCAGCCGAGCACCGTGTGAACTGCTGCGGGTCCACCTTTGGGGCCGAATCTGATGGGTTCTCTGGGTGTGATCAGGTGGGTGCAATCTGCACCAATTAGCAGTAGTGGATGCACTTTACCAAAGCCCTGCAGCTGTAGCCCCCGTAAGTGGCGACAGCGCCTCTGAAGTGCTGTCACAGGGTAACTCTGCTCCGACAGGGCTAGTCGACCCGCTGTGAAGGCACCCTTCACCAGGTGCTGTTCAGAAGGATGAGTCAGGGAGGCCACATGGAAGTCTACCGACTTGCCAGTGAGGCGAGCCACGTCTTGGCGAATCGTCCGCAGTGCGAGGGACTCCACTTTGCCTTTAAGGTCCAGGTGTCGAGCGGCAGCTGGCAGTATTATCGTGCGTTCAGCTCCATCATCTAGGATCGCATAAGTGTGCAGTGACTTGCTCCCGTTTGTAATAACGATTGGTACCACCTTAAGGTACACCTTTCCCCCTTGTCTGGAGTTGGAGAGCGAGGCACCATCCTTCGGTGTGATGAGGTAGACGCAGGGACCCGGCTTGGCGATGGCATGGAGAACTCTGAGGTGGACCTCCTGGCACTCACTGCATGCTTTCCTCAAGGTGCAGGCATCTTGCTCATGGCTGGTACGACCGCAATTACGACAACGTTTGCCATTTGCTATCCACTTCTCAACCTTTCCCGGCGAGCATTGGACAATGTCTGGACACTGTGATAAGTAGTGCTCGGCACTCCTACAGAAGAGACACATCCTCTTGAACTTCTGATTCTTGGCTCCTGATTAGGCCTGCCGCGATAAGCAATAAATCGATTAATTGCCGCGATAATTAAAATTAATGCAATGATTTTGACGGGCGCGATTAATTGCTATTTGCGCGTTTGTTTTAATGAGGCGGAACCAGTTACCCCTCGTCAGTCACTCCGTGTGGGGGGCCGCTGGCCTTACTACAGAGCACAGCACGGGAGCTCCGTGGGGCACTAGCAACGCCACATATAGCTTAACTACATTTCTCAATAGTGTTGCTCCTTTTAACCAAATAGCGTTCTTTGTAGTGTAACGTTAGCTATTTTTAGACCCAAGTAGTTACTCGCTACTGCCCGGAGAAACTGGACTGCTAAATAAAGATTAAAGATCTAGTGTTGATGCTCATTCAATGCCAACAACATTAGCTAAATAGCTAACAAACGAAATACAACGTATAGCATAGCTACAACACAGAATAACGTTAATACAATTACATGCATCATTGTTTACAATGAACGGGTGGGACTAGTCAAAGGACTGGACACGGGGACAAGTTAAACATGAATTCATTTATTATAACAGGTAATCGAGTTGCGCTCCCGTGCCTACGCACCACAGGGCTATTCTATTCTATACGGCTTTGACGCTTCCTCCTCATCGTTGATTGCCTGTAGTAGCTGCATCTAACGTTAGTAGCTAACGTTAAAACTAACCTAAAGTTAGTTGCTCACCAACAATCTCAACATTTGTTTTATCATTAGCTCAAAAACACAGAACCGGACGAGTCAAGTTGGCCGCTCATAGATGCTGCTAGGATAATAACAACAATACTTCCGCTCCGGTCGGTGGGCTTCAAAATAAAAGTCTAAAACACCGGAAAAGACGGAGCGGTGGGCTTCAAAATAAAAGTTTTGGGAAATTAAAAACAAATTAAACAAAAAGGCCCAGTCATCTATTCACCTTTGTTTAATACACACAGCGTTGTCTCTAATGTTATCTAACTATTGATAGCTCCCGATATCATCAGTTTTGGTGCTGGCTAACTAGCGTGAGCTAACGTTAGCTTCTAGCCACAATGCTATATTGTTATAATGGCATATTCCATTGACGTTAGCATGCAGCTAACTGTAGCTACCGATCTTTTTTTATCAACAAATGACAGGCAGAACACACAGTGAATGTATCCGTTTTGTTTATTGCACTTTTATTAGGCTTTGCTGAAAAAGAATTGCTGCATTGAGTAAATAGGCAAGATGGTGGCGCCCATAGGCGTGTAGCTTATTGCCAGCGGAAGAGTGCAAGAATGCTTCCGCATTCGTCACCGACGCCCATGTGACCGCGGCAGCGCGAGAGAGCGGCAGTGCGGAAATAGGCTGTCTATTGCCATTCTCTAAGACAAACTCTAACCTTAACCAGCTCCTTAACAGCGCCTAAACTTAACCCTTCTAACCTTAACCAACTCCAAAACAATGCCTAACCTTAACCTTAACCTTAACCATGCCTAACCTTAACCTTAACCATAGAAAGAATATTGCCATTCTCTAAGACAAACTCTAACCTTAACCAGCTCCTTAACAGCGCCTAAACTTAACCCTTCTAACCTTAATCAACTCCGAAACAATGCCTAACCTTAACCTTAACCATGCCTAACCTTAACCGGCGAAAGAATACACGTTAAAAAAAAAAAAAAAAATGATGGGATTCGAACTTGTCACCAATGGACCGCAGGACCGCAGCGCTGCCAGGTGAGCTAAGCTTCGAATGAAAATCATCGCGGATTACGGCTACATAATGCCGCAAGCTCTGCCGCTCCGCTCTGCGGCTGCCGCGCCTGCCGCGGGGCGTGTCGCAGCCAATCAGGGAAAACGCGGAAGCACTCGGCAGCACTCCTCCGCTGGCAATAAGCAATAAGCCGCCCATAGGCGCCTGCCTTGTTGACATTTTCTTTGCTGGAGCTTCCAGGAAGTGTATTGGTACATTCAAGTTCTGATTGGTTGAAATTGCCTTCATGTTCGCCACCTACTGCCACCTACTGCTTTGGCAGTGTACTACATCACTGTGTCCAGGTGAAAAAAACGAAAGTGTGACTCAAGGCTGCCACGTTGCGGCGAAACTCACTGACAATGAAACGAAAATGAAACGACATACAGATGTCTTCAATAGACTCACAGGAATTGTGTAAAGTTGCCCAAATAGTGCTAGGAATAGCAATGCAGGTCCCCCTTAAAAAAATATAATAATAAATAAATAAAAATATTGAAAATGTTTTATGTTGTGGGACTTGTACAGCACTTGTTCAACTTTGTCAGTGCTGTAAAGTTTAAACCTTTTTAAATCTTAGACAAACAAAACACTTTGCTTTCATGAAATATTGTGCCGAGTTCGACCTCATCTTAAATAACAAACAGCATTGCTTGTTGTAGTTAACAAAGAGAGGCAGAGTTGATTTTGCACACACACAAAAAATCATATAAAAAAATAAAATAATTATAATCAAATTTTATTTCCATATTCGAATCCCATGCCCATCGAACGAAGCTTCGAAGTATTTAAGACAGCCCTACTAAGGACCCTTGGGCTGTCCAGAGAGATGCCTGACTATGACTAAGAATACCCCTGGGCTGTCCAAAGTAGTGCCTGAATGGAAATAATAATACACAGTATGACAAATAGTGGGGAATTTACAACAACAGTATTTCCATATGTCCAAACACGTCTGCCCTGGAGAACTGCATGCTGTGTACTACATGTCCAAAAAGGCAACTCCAGGCAATGCATGCATTGTCCCAAGTGCATGTCCAGATTTAAGTGTAACATGTCATGCACAAGCAACACACAGAAACATTCTCTCACCTCAGCATCTCTTTCTACCATAGCTATCACTTATCTTGTGCAAAACCAATCATTTCCAAAGATTTGATTTCAGAGTATGTATGATGAATTAGCAATAATTCACTTGATAAAGTCAAGTTGGATGCAACCGAATAAAACCATGTATTGAGTCGAGTGAAAACAGATGACTGACAAGCTTTTAAAATGGAAAGTAATTTGTAATTGCCGTGCAGGGAGACCGAGGTGTGGTTGATTTCTGTCACAGGCCAGTGACACTAGGAGAGGCAGTGGGTCAAAATGAATTGATAAGCAATGGCCCGCGGGGCCTTGAGTTTGACACATGTGGTCTAGAGAGTCCTCTCATGGCCCCACCTCAGTGTTTGTTGCTGCCTGACCCCTTGTGAGGTCAGATTGTGACATACCACTTGGATTAGCAGGCCGTGTCTTTGTACCCTAAAATAGAGAAGTAGAGGGGACACTCAAGACTAGCAGCTGCATCACACTGTGTAAACGTAGACTACAGGAGCATATAAAAGAGAGGCAGTCAGGCTGCTGAAACCACCTGGAGTCACATCGGTAGATACAAAGAGGCACAGACAGACACAAACCGAGTCCAGACAGAGTGGAGAAGTGACCACACGAGACTGAGGCCCTGAGACACAGCAACGAGTGGCAGACGCAACAAGAAGTTAATAGAGACATAACAAAGTGCCAAAGGCAAGACACAAACGGTGCGTACATCAAAGCTGTGGTTGACACTCAGTCACACACATAAGGTTACTGCCTGGAAATAGAGAATGAATGAATGAATGAAAACTTTATTTAACAGATTGCAGAATGGGTACAATACAGTACGGCTCAATACACACAATTGTTAAGGGGATGCAGACCAGAGAAAGACGTTTGTCTTGTTTAGGCTCAGCAGACAGGGGAGAGCCAAGTATGGCCTGAATCGCAGTAGAAGGTAAGAGACTGATAGAGCTATACCTCTACTGACTATGCAGTTCTGTGGTGGTGACAATGGGGTGTTATGTGTGTGCAATTCTAGGTAATGTTTGAGGGTCAGTGAATGCGTATAGCCCGGGGGGACTATGGGGGTCAGTTTGTGGTGGATAGGCCATTTCCTGAGTGCATAAGAAAGGCAGAAAAACAGCAGATTGTAGACTAAAGCCTCAGCTAAAATACGGGCCGTTTGCACAGATACCACACTAACAATGAGACGGGGTGAGTCGACAGTTTGGCGACATGTTGGTATGTTGTGATTGAAATGGGATGTGGAGGTTTAACATTACCGAAGAAGCACAACATTCACAGTTGTCCATAAAAACACAGTACAACCAATTAAATGTTCTTGTACACATTAAAAACCTTACTATACACTGGTGATTGTCTGGTATAGCTCAGGTTGCCATAGACAGGATGTGGATCTGGGTTACCCATGAGACCGCAGCTGTTGTGAAAAGGACCATATGTATGTGGCAAGGGAAGACTCTTTCCAAAGGCTCTGGGCGCGTAACACAGGCTGACAACATTCCAGCACGGGGCACACTCTTCCGGGCTTCCGGCTCATGTGTGAAGGTGCCAGGACTGTTGAAAAGCTAGCCGATGGGTAGAGTTGCATGTAACTATTTGGTGGGATGGGGTCAACAGCAAAGCAGTTTGCCATTTGATAGCTTGGTGTTGAATATAGCAGTAATGTAGGCCTCACTTGTTGATTTAAATCACTGCATGAGTAACGGCACTGGAATTGGGAGTGGCTGAGTGACCTGCTTTCAGATGCCACTGTTGGCATATTAGCCATCATAAGTTATAACATGGTGTTTCAAACAGTCAAGACTGATCCAGTGCTGCTTGACTTTCAGTGCTCCACATAACTTCTGGTTGAAACACAAATCAGCGGAATCTGTGCTTAAAATAGGACCATAGTTGATGCCACGGGTATGAAAGAGAAACATGACATTTTGATAAAACATGACTTGAAAATGGAATTTTCCCATTGAAAGGTCCTGGGAATCAAAAGTAATGGGAACCAAGTTACAGTGTGGAGAGGCCGTTTCCTCTTCCAGTAAGAAGAGAGGACTCATTAACCCTCTGCATTCTGTTCTCAGACAGAAATGAACAGAGTAGGTCAAATGTTTTTGATCTGCTTAAGTTGCGATAAACCATTATATGTGCCACGGTTCAAATACAAACAAATGCGAAGGTCCACACGAGCAATATCAATCAATACAAGTATTTATTGAATTTATGGTGAATCCAGGGGGGAAAAGCAATAGACCATATAACACAAAACAGGCTCGCAGACAGAAAGAGGGATTGTTCACAGTTCAGGGTCGTCGTCCAGTCCAAACGGTCAGTACACAGGGGGGTATCTCAGCCAGTCCAGGGTTCAGTACACAAAGAACACCTATCTCGCTTTCTCCTCTCCTCTACTTTCTCTCACCGTCGCAACTCTGAACAATAATCTCTCTCTCTACACCAATACTCCAACACCATACTCCGCTCAACACAACTCTCTTCATCTCAGGGTTAATGTAATGTGTGGGATGCTTGTGAGTGCACGTGGGGTGTGTGTCTAGCTGATTAGTACTGATATAGTACACCTGCACATAATTAGTAGTGTGTGTGTGCATGTGAGGTGGATGTGCCTAAATGCTGTGCAGGTGTGTTACATCAGTACTAATCAGCTACCTAAGTGACTGATATATCTCCCATCCTTCACGTATCCCAAGGAGGGGGGAGGAGATCTGTCAGTTTATATATTTATTAGGCGTGTAACGATGCATCGATCCTAATGTGACGATTCAACTGCATCGATTTGAAAATGTTAGAATCTATTTATAATCAAAATAAAAAAAAAATTTAATTGTTTTTATTGACCTATAGTCCATTCATGCTGAGTGAATCAGTTCCCCCAGCCACATTTGTGTATTCAACCTTTTTTGGGGAATTAACTGATGGAAAATTCATCGAATCGAATCGTGGTCAAATGAAGAGATTTCATGATGCATTGAATCGTTGCCTGAAGAATCATAATAGAATTTAATCGTTGTGAGGTCGCATCGTTACACCCCTAATATTTATAGATTAGATTCGATTGTACTTTATTGTCATATTTGCATACAACGAGATTTGGGACTCAAACTTAAGGTGCAGTAATAAAATCACACAAGTAATAAAAGAGAACATAAAATACTATACAGAAACATAAAATACTATACAAGAAACATAAAATACTATACAATAAGACAATGTTACAATACTGTACAATATACAAAATAACAACAATATACAAAGTAACAATACACAAAATAACAATCACAGTGTCAGACGGTAGTGGATGGGTATTGCACTGGATATTGCACTTGAGGGGGTAGGATGTTGCACAGTGTGGGAGGAGGGGGAAAGGGGTGAGTTATATAAGGGATAATAATGTATAGCTACGAGGTCATTGTCGCAGGCGCCTCGGTATTCTAAACTCCGTGTCGGTCAATTATTTTGCGACAATGACCAAGTATACGTATACATTATCCCGCTTATTACATGGCTAACTTGCTAACAATATACCTAATTCATTTTACACCATCGACAAGACGAGATCAAATGCAGACGCAGTTGTTCTGTGGCTCCGTCCACTGTCAGCCCAAATAAAGTTATTATTACGCCGGCAGGTGTGTGGACTGATTGCACTGCTGCAGTGTGTCAGTGGGCTTGATTTGCGAACAGCTGCGAACAGCGGTCATTATTGCTCGGCAGAGGTCCGTTATCGAGTAATAACGGACCTCTGACGAGCGCTATTGACCAATCACAATCAAGCATTTTGGCGAATGTTAAAACGCCATGTAATAATGGTGCTTATTACATGGCGTTTTAACATTCGCCGAAATGCTTGATTGTGATTGGTCAATAGCGCTCGGCAGAGGTCCGTTATTACTGTAACGGACCTCTGCCGAGCAATAATGACCGCTGTTCGCAATCAAGCCCACTGACACACTGCATCAGTGCAATCAGACACACCTGCCGGCTGCCGGCGAAGCTGCCGGCGATGACAGTGCGGAGCGGCAGAACAGAACTGCGTCTGCATTTGATCTCGTCTTGTCGATGGTGTAAAATGAATTAGGTATATTGTTAGTAAGTTAGCCATGTAATAAGCGGGATAATGTATAGCTATACTTGGTCATTGTCGCAAAATAATTGACCGACACAGAGTTTAGAATACCGAGACGCCTCGGTAATGCTATACATTATCCCTTACATATTGGGAGTTCAAGGTGGTGATGGCTCTGGGGAAGAAACTGTCTCAGCCTGTTTGTTCTGCAGTCTATATGTTACAATATAGACATAAAAGTGTAAGAACTCAGGGGAATGCATTCTTTATAACCACAACCAACTGTCAACATCATAAATACATTTTAAAAGATTATATAATATAATATATATATATAGGTCTATTTTATTAGACTTTGAAACACATTCTATTAATGGAATGGTGTCCTTTGCTGACTCTGTGTTGACAAAAGTCAGGGTAGAGTGGCAGAGTGATGATTAGCTGTGTTTACTGTAACCTGATTAAGATGACGGCCCGACATGGCAACCTCCCAGAAACATGAGTGCTGCTGAGCACATCCTAACCCCCACCTTACCTAAGACTTGTAGGTCGCATATTTACCCCGAGAGTTTGTTTACTGCCCCTGACTTAAGATAATGTTTTGCTTCCCTTAACCGCAGTAATATTTCATTTAATTTCCATTTAGTCATTTTAGCTGTAGCATAGTACTGTAGGTAGTAGTATAGGCATAGTAGCATAGTACATAGCAGATGGTAGTATATAGATATAGTAGCAAAGTACATAATAGTAAAAGACAGTAAGAAGTTTATTCCTTTTTTAGTTTTAATTTCCAATCTATTTCAGAGAAAATTGGGCAAGTTTCAGCTGTCCTGACTGGGGTGGGAAGTTCGTTCCACCATCGTTCTTGACTGTCCGTTCACAACCCACCATTGTACTATGTATCAAACCTTAGACTGGCCTTCTCCTACTTTAAGAAGACAGAGACATTGGCTGCAATTGATTTTCAAATGTATCCATTCTGACTATCCTGCTTACCTGAAACAGTTGATGGTCCCTTTCTCTTGTACTTATCGTCTAAGACACTCTGTACAGTATTTTTTCACAGTTTCTCCATTTTCAAAAGCAATGGCCAAAAAATCTTTCATGTTCAAAGCCCCTTCGGACTGGAACAATCTTCCGGTGTCCATTCGATCCATATCTTCATTTTACCTCTTTAAAAATGCTCTTTGTTCTAATTTTATTGGCAAGTGTACATGCTTCCTTGGTGGGGCTCCTGCGCTGGTGAGGGGACGTGGGGCACAGCCGCCCTTTATGCGGGTGTTACGGGTTAGCTAGTTGGCTCTACTCCTATTTTTAGGCAGGGGGGGCCGATTGGTTGATTTGGGCGCTCGTTGGGCGGGTTGATTGCTCCTCTTCTCCTGCCAGTCCTGGAGCTCAATTTCTATTACATCCTGTTTTCTACTCACCCTTTGAATGTTTTGTTGGGCCTTTCTCGCGGCGGCTGCCGGCGGTGTCATCGCAGGGTAAGCATATTTGTTTGCCCTGCGGTGGCAGCGTCATGTGACTGCCGGGGAGTGGGCCTCTTATGATGGAGATTGAGACATATCCTCTTATCCTCTTATAATGAGACATATCCTCTTACAATGTGTACTTGTTCTGTTGTGTTTTTGTATGTCCTGTATTTATTTAATTTTTGTTGTTGTTGTGTGTCATGTGTTACATTGCACAAAATGTGGGACCCTCTCGAAAACGAGATACTGTATCTCAAGTGGTTTTCCCAATAAAAGAATTTCAATATCGTGGAGCAAGGACAGAGTATAGCTGGCTTCGCTTTGATGACCTCCCAAGCCCAAATAGGAGTGGGTCTCAGGTGGGCAGAAACAGTTGGGTGGCTTCTTTTGTCAGGAAAGGGTGGATCCTTCTCACGTTATTCAGGAAGAATCTGCAGGTTCTGGTTATTGAGGCGATGTGAGCAGAGAAGTTCAGCCGGTTGTCAAGGACTACACCAAGGTTATTGGCGGTCGGGGACAGAGCCACGGTTACATTCTCTACTGTGATTAAAAGGTTGGCGGTGTGGAGTTTCAGCAGTCTTCCCCTTGTAAGTGCATCTAATAATAATAATAATAATAATAATACATTTCATTTGTAACGCACCCTACATTCCTGAGAATCTCAGAGTTAAAAAGAATAAAATAAAAATAGATATATAAAAAAGAAGAACACATAGCAGAACAACATGAGACTAATAAAAGGCCTTTCTAAAAAGGTAGGTCTTGAGTCCACGTTTAAAAGTGTCAACAGTTTGTGGTGCTCTCAGGTGGTTTGGGAGAGCATTCCACAGTCTGGGTGCGGCCGAGCAGAAGGCTCGATCGCCCATGGTGTGCAGCTTAGTCCTGGGGGCTTTGAGGAGGTAGGCTGTGCCGGAGCGTGAGGAGGACTGGGGGGTGAGGAGTTCCTTGAGGTAGGCAGGGGCACCACCGTGTACACACTGGTGAGTGAGGAGGGAGATCTTGTACTCGATCCTGTGTTCCACAGGGAGCCAGTGAAGTGATCTGAGGGTGGGGGTGATGTGGTCATGTTTGCGCACCCTCATCAGGATCCTAGCAGCGCTATTCTGGATGGATTGCAGTTTTTGAATGCTTTTACTAGGGATCCCGATGAGGAGTGCATTACAATTAGGGGTGGGAATCACCTGTTTCATCATGATACGATACGATATCGATTTTTTGGACAACGATACGATATTTGCCGATATCACAAAGTCTCTCACGATACAATACGATACGATTAGATTCAGGTGCCTGCGATCGATATGAGATGATATCATATGCCCATTTAACACAATCAGTAACATTTAGATCAACAAAAAAAAGGTAATGAAAATATCATTTGACATTTGTATTTTTGAGCTCTTCCAGACATTTAAAGGAAAATCAATCTATTGTTTTTAATACAAATAGACCTCCTGTTCACTGTAAAGTGCCACGTTTTTATATATTGAGCTTTAAACTTTAAGCTACATTTTTTGGAACTCAAAACTCACAACCTCCCTCTCCCAAACCGTTCCTACAACAATTTGTTGATGTTGCATGATCATGTATAGGCCTACATTTATTATGTATTATATTGTTTATGTTTAAATAACATTTAAACATCAAACTCCTCTGACCTCATCTGGTCTTTCCAAAGACGCGCGCACACACACACACACAGAAAGGGAGAATGCTATGCTGTAACATCTACACACACGGAGCTACTGCTGTTGTTCTTGGGCGGATATGAGACTCGCCACAGGATTTTCAAAATAAGAGTATCGATATGAATCGATCTTATTACATCGCATCGATCCGATTCGATTGTTGATAATTACATCGATGTATCGATCTGGATCGATGTATCGTCCCACCCCTAATTACAATAGTCCAGCCTGAGTGCGGCTGGGTGGCGCAGCGGACATTGCACTCGTCACCAACGCAAGAGACACCGGGTTCAAATCCGGCTGTCTTCGTTGCCTCCGGCTTGGGCCGGCCGTCATACTGGCTCAATTGGCAGAGTCAGCGGGTGGAAGTCGATGGGTGGTAATCTGGACGTTGTGGACAGCGACTCCTACAGGTCGGTTGGGGATGCCTGCACAGCAGAGACAGGAAATAGCGGGGGTAGTGTGAGCCTCCCACACGTTACACCTCGCCAATGAGAGTCCGCGCTGGCAGGTGAAAAGATGTGACAGGCTGCCTCCTCGTGTACCGGAGGGGACACGTGATGCAAGGCTTCTATCCTCCCTATGACCGACCTGTGGGGGGCATATGTGAGCAACGTTCAAGACAGGGGAGGGGTGAATTGGAAACAGCGAAATTGGGATGGGAGAAAAAATTTAAAAAAAAAAGGAGAAAAAGTGGATAAAAAAAAGGCCAGCCTGGAGGAGAAGAAAGGCGTGGACGAGTTTCTCTGAATTTGCCAGAGTGAGTGAGGAGCGGCGTTTTGAGATGTTCCTGAGGTGAAAGAAAGAGGTCTTGCAGAGGTGTTTGATGTGAGTCTCGTATGTGAGGTGGGGGTCCATTTTCACGCCCAAGTTAGTAACAAGGGTGGAGAGAGGAATGTCCTGGCCGGAGAAGGAGATGGTGGTGATGGTGGATGACCGGACCTGGTGTGGGGTACCCACCAGCATGGCTTCCGTTTTGGAGCTGTTGACCTGTAGAAACCTGTGGTTCATCCACGCCTTAGTCTCCTCCAGGCAAGCGGTCAGTGTGGGGGGTGATGAAGGTGAAGATGGTAAAATCCGGATGTACAGCTGGGTGTTGTCAGCTTACTTATTAGCTTAATAAGTAAGCTAGTGACCACTGTCCCTGTTGTCCACTGTAAACATCATCAGTCAGGCGCTTCATTCACTTGAATCCACTCCTGAGTAGTGACAATTTGGAGTACAATGTAGTACAGTATGTGTTTGTTTTGACATTTTGACAAATAAAATAAAAATATATATTACATAGAATAATATTGTTGTATACTTGGTTTATAATTCAGAAGAATATTAGACAAGCTTGACACATGGTGTTGACAGCGGACAACAGGTACTACAGCCGAGGCCGCTAGCTTACTTGTAGATTTATTTAGAAGGTGGTAAGACTGCTGGATTTTGACAGGCTCTGCCGGAGGGAAATATCCCTTTAAGCCAGCATAAGACCTCAACTCTGTAAGGTTAAAACTTCTGCCATTGAGAGTGTCAACGTTTCTCTATTCCCATAGAGATGCCGCGGCAGTTCCCCAAGATCTCGCTGAGCGAGGTGGACGAGGAGGTGCGCCTGCTAGCGGAGAAGGTGTACGCCTCAGCCCTGAAGGAAGAGGACAGCAAGGAAGTGCTGGCGTTGTTCACCGTGCCGGAGGACTGTCCCATCGGCCTGCATGAGGACAGGGAGCGCGAGCTGCAGAAGGAGCTGGCTGAGGAGCACTCTGAGGAGTCTACCAAGAGGTTTGGAGGAGAATCACTTGATTCAGTACCAGTATACAGTTTACAGTATAGTATATACTAGGGCTGTCTTAAATACTTCGAAGCTTCGTTCGATGGGCACGGGATTCGAATGGGGAAATAAAATTTGAATATTAAAAAAAATATATATATTTACCTGCAAAATCTTGCGCTTCCAATGCAACGGACGATACGCCTCATTAACTCCGCCTCTCTTTGTTAACTACAACAAGCACATGGAGATTCCTCATTAACTCCTCTCTGTGTTGAATACAACTTGCTGCTTTTATAAAGCCTCAAATGACGGCTTACAATATTTCATAAAAGTGTTTAGTTTGTCTAAGATTTAAAAAGGTTTAAACTTTACAGCACTGACAATTCTCTATAGTATTTTTAGTTTTACCTGTGTTTGATAAGACACCCAGTCAGCAGCAGTGTCCCGACCCATATACATATATGTCTTAATAAAACGTGCTTAATTAAGTCGAATTCTGCCTTTGTCTCTATTAACTACATATACATATTTATATAATTGTTTGCTTTATAGACGGAGGTTGCAACATAATTATGTAATGTAATGTCGTTGGCTGTGTAACGGAGAGCAGCCGCCCAGGCAGCGCAGCTCCTGACTCATTATTAATTTAATTGATGAATCCAATCCAATCCACTTTATTTATAGAGCACATTTAAAAACAACAAAGTTGACCAAAGTTGGTACAAGTCCCACAACATAAGATAAAAAAATAAATAAATAGAAAATTATAATATATTTTTTATTTTAAAGGGGACATGCATTGCTATTCCTTTTACTATTTCGGCAACTTTACACAATTCATATGGAACACATCTGTAAAGTTTCTTTAAAAAAAGAAAATCATTGTTTTATATTTTTTATCAATTACTCAAAAGCAAAAATGTTCGACTTCAAGATTCCAAGCTGTTTGTGCTGGGCTCCGCCCATAAGCGCTTTGAGTGACAGTCGACCCCCACTGTCTACGACTGGCACAGAGAGAGAGGTAGAAAGATTGAGGGGGATACTAATTAATTTCGCCGCGGGGGGCATAATCCCACGGGACAATGCATTGGTAACTTGTTTCAAATGACAATATATACCGCTGTGAATATTATTGCACGGATCGGAATATGGGCATGCGCGTGGGAGTCAAAGATATTTTGACAGTGATATCCCAGGGAGAAGCCCCACACCAGCCCCTCGCGCACCCACATTTACACACTCCTGCGCGTGGTCCCTCTCTCTCTCTACCAGGGAGAAGCCCCACACCAGCCCCGCACGCACACACATTTACACACTCCTGCGCGCGGTCCCCCCCTCTCTCTCTTTCTCTCTCTCTCTCTACCAGGGAGAAGACCCTCCACGTGCGCCGGTCAGGTTGTGTGTAAAATGCGTGTGTGTTTGTGTTTCCCTGCGCGCCGGTCAGGTTGTGTGTGTGTAAATGCGTGTGTTTGTGTTTCCCCGCGGTCAGGTTGTGTGTGTGTAAATGCGTGTGTTTATGTTTCCCCGCGTAGCTGGTCAGGTTGTGTGTGTGTAAATGCGTGTGTTTGTTTCCCCGACAGAAGCTCCTCTCCCTCTCTCTCTCTCCCTCTTTATCTCTCTCTCTCTCGCTCACTCGTTCTCTGCCTCTCTCTGTCGGCACCCGCTTGAGGAAGTGCAGGTATTTCCACTCGCATGGTTGCGCTACAACCATAGAGGGGACGTTATGCAGATCAGTGCCTTATTCACGTCAGCAAAACAGTCAAATCAGAATGACCTAATTCACTGATGGAGGAGATTGTCTCAACTGAATTAGAGCAATCCGCCAAAATGGTAATTAGAGACACAGACCCATTGATACTAACCCCCCATTGCTATAAAACAATGCTAAACACTGGAAAATGCCATTTGTAAGACACGGGACCTTTACATTTTTTTTCTTTTTTTATCTCAAAGCTTCGAATTAAAATCGAATCTCGGCCCCTAGGCTTTGACGGCCAAAAAAAGATTCGAAGGTCAGCCCTAATATATACAGTATAGAGTACATACCTGCCTTTAAAAAATATATATATTCTATTTATTTTTGGGCTTTCTGTATTTTTCACCCATCCCAATTTAGTCGTTATGCCAATTCCCTTCCTGGTCGTTGCGCGCATTGCCCCACTGTCGGCCTGAGGAGGGTGTAGAACTACCACATGCCTCCTCCGATATATGGAGTCGCCAGCCGTTTCTTTTCACGGAACAGTGAGGAGTTTCACTTAGGGCTGGGCGATATAACGATAACGATAAATATCGCGATATATTTGAATAATCTATATCGAATATCGAAATAAAACAAAAATCGAAAAATCTTTTTTTTCTTTTTTTTTACCTGCAACAGGGCAGTTTTAAAACCAGAGACAGTGGACATACTTGTCTTTCTTGCCTGCAACTTAAAGTAATGGCTTTGCTTGTCCAAATGACAATACTGACCAAATTGAGATTTATTTTTCTCTTGTCCATTTATTTTGTTTGCTTTCTAATTTAAAATACAGTTTGAAACCGTCTGTACACAGTAGGCTATGTGTGCTAGCAGAACTAGACTCCAGTCACGAGTCACAGTGCACATGTGCGGTGGTTTGTCCACCAAAAAAGCGCCAAAAGATCGAAAATAAACTAGCAGAGCCAGAACTGTTCAACTCCCCTGGAGCCACAGCCAGCAGAGAAGCCGGTTTACTTTCGCTTTTAAACCAGCTGCAGCCTGAGAACTGGAGTGTGAGGGGATGTAACACTAAAGATGGCGGCAATGACAAAGAATTGCTGCAAAATAAACATACATCTGTTTATAAAAAAAAAAAAAAAAAAAATTATACTTATAACAATTTCGATAATTATTGATATAGCGAAATATGATAACATTATCATATCGTTATCGCGATATGATTTTTTTCCATATCGCACAGCCCTAGTTTCACTGGGGGAACGTAACACGTGCGGAGGTTCACGTTATTTCCCCAGCCCAGATCCCCTCCCTGCTGAACAGGCGCCCCGACCGACCAATAGGAGTCGCAGTTTACAACGACCAGGACACATACCCCACCGGCTTCCCACCCGCTAACACTGCCTATTGTGTTAGTAGGTGTAACCTCGGGTTCAGATTCATAACTAGCGTAGGAACATAAATAGTTAATGTTAGTAGGTAAGAACTTTCTAGACAGTAAAACATTCTAGGCCCAGACTCCCCAAAACCCCATAGGATTGTGATAATGTAGTCCTGGGATAATATGCACAGGGACGTGCATTAGGATAGAAGGGGAGAATGTAACCCCAGGTTCAGATTCATAATTATCGATTACATAAATAGTTCCTGTTTATCTCTGGCTACCACTTCCTGTTTTACCATGAGGTCCCACTTCCTGTATATAGGGTATGATGTCATGATTTGAAGGTTCTGGAACCTTTGTGATGTCATCCTATGATGTCATATAGAACGTTCCGGAACATCTTGGTTTCCTATATATTCAGCCAGCTCTCAAGCAGCCAGTCTCTTTCTCCTCGACCACTGGACCCGCAACATCACCGAGACGGACCGGACTAACCAACCGACTGGAAGCCGCAAGTCTCCACCAGCATCCCGGAGCAGTCCAGACCACCCCTCACCAAGCGTGCTCAGCTGGATAGATACCCCGATGGCGAGCCAACCCCGGAACATTTGATAAGACTAATGCCAGCCTGATGTGAATACCCATGTATACTAGTGCTCAACTATTGCTACACCACTAGTCCGGTAGGATTGAACTGAACGAGACTACAAGGACTTCCAAGGGAGGCGATCCCGTTCATCTTATGTTATTTTGATATTGTATTTTGTATTTGAATTGATTTAACTGGATATATGGATACAGATATTCTGCCATTGTATGATGTTATAATAGAACCTTCTAGAACATAGAACCTTCTAGAACATACTCCCTTGGAAGTCCTTGTAGTCTCAGTTCATCCTACCGGACTAGTGGAGTAGCAATAGTTGAGCACTAGTATACATGGGTATTCACATCAGGCTGGCATTAGTCTTATCAAATGTTCCGGGGTTGGCTCGCCATCGGGTATCTATCCAGCTGAGCACGCTTGGTGATGGGTGGTCTGGACCATTTTATAAATAGGCAATTGAAACAGTAAAAATACAAATTGTTTTACAACCCAAGTATAAACAAGGAAAAGGGCGTATGATTTGGTTCCCATCCTCTCAATAGGCCGGGAGCCAGGTCTACCCCTCAGGATGTTTTTTGCTACCTTTTTTTCATTATTATTTCCTGTTACCCCATAC
Source organism: Notolepis coatsorum (assembly GCF_963971535.1). Classification (NCBI taxonomy): domain Eukaryota; kingdom Metazoa; phylum Chordata; class Actinopteri; order Aulopiformes; family Paralepididae; genus Notolepis; species Notolepis coatsorum. The sequence goes on along the minus strand of NC_140182.1, from coordinate 100,163,016 downwards.
CTTGGGCCATCACGAGTTGATAATGACCACCCCCAAATCAGCCCTGTGTGGCCTCAGGGGCCAAAAAGCCCTCTTTTTGGGAAAAGCTTCTGGCGAAATTATGTAATTGCAAATATGAGGATACTGCAACTGCATAAATGGTCAGATAAGTCTGAAACTTTGCATGGTGTATCCTGACACATAGGGGACAAGTATCAGCATAATACTCTGGGGCTTACTACCTTTCTATTGTCAAATATCACCCTCAGAATACCCCAAAAGACAAAAAAATGTCTGTCCGCCTGACAAATTGTCCTCAAAAGTGATCATTTTCAAGTATTTTATTATACATGTTGCTGCCTCACATGGATATAAAAACCTCCCACATTTATAAGCTTCAATTTAAGTCCAAGATGACCTTTCTATCTAGAATATTACACCTGCTATGACCAAAGTTCTCCATTGTACCTCAAATCGAGAAAATAGAACATTACCCTTTTTTATTCTCTTTTTTTCTCCCTTGCTTTTTATATCTAAAAAATATATTAAATAAAAGTTGAGACTTAAGTAATGTAATGCTACACTATCTGAAGTTAATTACATGAAAAGTGAACAATGTTACGCCCCCTGGTGGACCGGGGTATCACAGTGCAACATAAAGCAGTGCTGACCGGGTTACACACACCAACCAACCAAAACCCTAACCCTGTTTCATGTCACATCCCACCTGAAGTTATTCAGCAAAGACAATTTTGTGACAGTGACTGGGACAATTTTGATCAACTAGTATCAGATGTATATGGAGCAGGGTCCATTCATACTGCTGCAGGGATCTACATGCAAGATCTCGGTTACAGTGCAGATGCAGAAGCACTTACCTCAGCACAGCCTACACAAGAGCCCTGTGCAGATGCAGAAGCACTTACCTCAGCACAGCCTACACAAGAGACCTGTGCAGATACAGAAGCACTTACCTCAGCACAGCCTACACAAGAGCCCTGTGCAGATGCAGAAGCACTTACCTCAGCACAGCCTACACAAGAGCCCTGTGCAGATGCAGAAGCACTTACCTCAGCACAGCCTACACAAGAGCCCTGTGCAGATGCAGAAGCACTTACCTCAGCACAGCCTACACAAGAGCCCTGTGCAGATACAGAAGCACTTACCTCAGCACAGCCTACACAAGAGCCCTGTGCAGATACAGAAGCACTTACCTCAGCACAGCCTACAGAAGAGCCCTGTGCAGATACAGAAGCACTTACCTCAGCACAGCCTACACAAGAGCCCTGTGCAGATACAGAAGCACTTACCTCAGCACAGCCTACACAAGAGTCTAATCCGAACACTCAGCCTACAAAAAAACAGCGACCATTTAAAAGTCCTGCCACAGCGCTGCCAACTTACTACAAGCGGAAACGATCTGAACCAACTAACTTGGTGTCATCTAGTTCAAATAACTCAACCACATACACCCAATTAAAATCATCAGATACTGATCTAATTTGAGTCTTTGCTCGTAAAATAAACTCTGAGGATCAGCGCATCCCTGGTTTGTCAGGCTGGGTGTCTGTTACTGGCCAGTTTCCAAAATGCCTCACCACAATTGGGTACTATCCCATGATCAATGCTCCCATAACTGACTTGGCAACCATTCAAGAATGCTTTAGATGCAGCCAGGCTGCGTCTCTTGAAGCTGGACAAGAGTACACCATCAGTACATTTAATCTAGGTGTTTGCATGAAAGCATACCCTCTAGTGTGGGATGAACCTGAAAAATACCAAAAACATATCATCCTCATTGGAACATTTTATTGTTGTGGAGCATACTTGAAAGGCATAGGCAAAAGATACTGTCAAGGGAGTGGATGGGTAGAAGTGGCTTTGGAAGCAAAACTGATCACCACATCGGTGGCTGGGGTCACAGATGGAGAGAACTGGGACAGAGCGATGAACACACACAAATCCATGCTGGAAACTTGTCTAGAGAGACTCTTCTATGACAAGTATCTGGAGACTCATGAACCACTCTCTGCAGAATGGACTGCATTTCTGGAAAATCTCACTCTGAATGAATCTACTCTCGCTGAAGTGCTCTCACCAGAAGATGTATCTCACCACATGGTAGAATATCATGCATTCAGAGAAGCAGTGAGAAATGGGGAGCTGGGAGAAACTGGACAGTTTTGGATGGAATACATGGACTGCACCTGGCTCGTCCTGTCAATGAATAAGGCAATCAAAATGAATGACTATGAAGGATACAAAGCCACCCTAAACAACATGCCAGACCTTTTCTTCTGCTCAGACCAGCAGAACTATGCTAGATTCCTCACATACTTGGGATACTATCTTGAACACATTGAGGAAACACATCCAGGATCTGAGAAACGTTTGCGTGCTGGAGCAATCAGTGTATCCAGATCACAAATCCCAGCCAACCGCTGCCACACTGACGAAACAATAGAAGAGACTGCTATGAAATGGCTCAAGTCAAACTCAGGGTCTGGAACATATTCTGCAGGGATCTGTGGAATCACCAGTAACTATGAAGCCAGCCAACGTCATATCCTGACTGCCCATGCCAAAGGAGAGTATGTAGAAGAGATGTGGAAAATGACAAGCGACCGAGGTGAACATACAGTGAAGCAGCAACGAGATCTAAGACCACGTGAAATCACTCTGTCTGAGCAGCAAGTCCAGCAAACAGTTAAAGCATTTCAGAGTTTTATCAACCCATTTCAGCTTGATACTTCTCAGCCCTTGACAAGTTTGACTTCAGGAGCAGCTATGCCAGAAGAGGTGCGCAATGATGTGCTGAATGCCCTGAAAAATGGCAAAACTCAAAAAGAGAAGTTCATCTGTGATCGACTTCAGACAAAAAAAATCCTTTTCTTTGAACATATCAAGAGGAAGACAATGATTCAAGACAATGTCATCTACCACACCTAAAAGGAAGCTTGTGGCATCAAACCAGAAAGTGATCCAGTACAAGGCCACAAGTGGGTTCATCTTTCAGATCTTTGTCAAATCACAACAACTCAAGTCACAAATAAGCATCTCTGACCTAATGACCTATCCCTTGACTCTGACGCCATACTCCATCTCAACAATCGATAGTTTTTTTTCGCAAAAACCAACAAAGCAAACGGAATGAACTGCATGAGCAAAGATGCTGAGAATGCCCAACTTCCTTCCCCAAGCCAATGTGCTCTCATTCAAGATGGAAACTCCTCATTCTACATGCGTGATGTGCCACGAACAATGAAGAATATATCAGAGCGCACCTTCAAAAGTCTACCGGCTGCAGCTGAAACAGTATTCAGCACAGACACTTACCTTGACCGTCTTCATTCACCAAAATCAGCTGAGAGGGATCGCAGAGGTTGTGGTGAACGTTTTATGGTGAAGGGGCTAAATGTTCATCAGCCCACTGATTTGAATGGTTTTCTCACAAATGATGAAAACAAGAAGGCCCTCATTCATTTACTTCTGGATCACTGGAGCTCTGAAGATATGATGAAAGACATCCTCCGAAGGCCTGTTATTTTCGTAGAGGCTGGTCAAGCCTTTAAGATAGAATGCAATGCTGGAGTGATGTCTAAAGAGCTTCTACCTGAGATCTGTTCAAAACATGAAGAAACGGATGTGAGGGTAATCATTTACATGCAGTATATCCAAACCAAAATGCCTCACATCACAACAGTCAGAGTCAGAGCAAAAGACTCTGACATTTTCTTCATCCTCCTGTATTATGCCAAGTCATCAACTGTCAACATCCTCTTTGACATGGGAGATAGACTTATCAACATCAACCAGCTGGCTGAAGATTACCCAGAGGAACACATTTCAGCTCTCCTGGCCTTGCACGCATTCACTGGTGCTGACTGCACATCAGCATTCAAAGGCAAAGGGAAGGTGCGACTGATGAAGATTCTGAATCAGAACTCAAAGTTTATCCAGATCTTTGCTGAAGTGGGGAACTCTTGGGAGCTTGATGAGCGGATTCTCAGTGGTGTTGAAGAGTTCACCTGTCGCCTCTATGGTTTCAGTCGTCTAATCAAGAAGGTTGATGAGGCAAGAGAAATTAAAGTCAAGAAGATGTGTGGCTCAAGCCTTGAGCTTCAACAGGGTATCTCTGTTGACCTCTCCACCTTCCCACCTTGCAAGAGGGTCCTCTTACAGCACATGAGAAGAGTCAACTTCCAGGCATGTGTCTGGAAGAGAGCTCATGAGCACTACCCGGAGATCCCATCCCCTCTCACATTAACACGGAGACTGGCAAGCTAGAACCACTGTGGTTTGAGGGTGACGTCATCCCCAAAGCCCTCGTCGATGTCTTGGCAGAAGAAGAAACAGATGAAGATGACTTAACAGATGAAATCCATATAAATATGGATGATGATGATGATGATGATGATGATGATGATGAGGAGGAGGAGGAGGAAGAGGAGGAGGAAAATTATGATTAAAATTATCATCATAGTTTTATAGTCAGCTAATGGATCACAGCAAATAGAGTAAGCAGCAAAAATGTATGTATTCTATTTTTAGTTTGAGCTGTATTTTATTTTCTCCATTTGGCTGTATAGAATATCTATCTACAGTTTATTAATGTTGATTCTATTTACTTCTTGATAACAGACTGCACACTAGAGTGATTTTGTTCATTGTGTTGTTGACTTTGTTCTTCAATAGATTTCATATTTAGTTACCGGGTTTTCTGTGACTGAACCCTCCTTTGCTCAATCTGTTTTATGTTGCACTGTGATACCCCGGTCCACCAGGGGGCGTAACATTGTTCACTTTTCAAGTAAGTAACTTCAGATAGTATAGCATTACATTACTTAAGTCTCAACTCCTGTTTAATATATTTTTTAGATATAAAAAGCAAGGGAGAAAAAAAGAGAATAAAAAAGGGTCATGTTTTCTCGATTTGAGGTACAATGGAGAACTTTGGTCATAGCAGGTGTAATATTCTAGATAGAAAGGTCATCTTGGACTTTAATTGAAGCTTATAAATGTGGGAAGTTTTTATATCCATGTGAGGCAGCAACATGTATAATAAAATACTTGAAAATGATCACTTTTGAGGACAATTTGTCAGGCGGACAGACATTTTTTTGTCTTTTGGGGTATTCTGAGGGTGCTATTTGACAATAGAAAGGTAGAAAGCCCCAGAGTATTATGCTGATACCTTTCCCCTATGTGTCAGGATACACCATGCAAAGTTTCAGACTTATCTGACCATTTATGCAGTTGCAGTATCCTCATATTTGCAATTACATAATTTCGCCAGAAGCTTTTCCCAAAAAGAGGGTTTTTTGGCCCCTGAGGCCACACAGGGCTGATTTGGGGGTGGTCATTATCAACTCGTGATGGCCCAAGGTATGGGGTAACAGGAAATAATAATGAAAAAAAGGTAGCAAAAAACATCCTGAGGGGTAGACCTGGCTCCCGGCCTACAAGGGATGTAGTGGAGGGTAAACACACATAAACTCTTTTTTCTTTTTAATCTTTAATAAGGCCTTTTTATTATGTCCCCAATGGAAAACTTTGTTAACATCTGCAATAAAAAATATATATACATTACCTGTTTTATATAACCTTTCCAGTCTGTTCACCTCATTCCAATATTTTTTATTGCTGTAAAATGGGATTGTCAAGCAATCGATACTTTATATTGGCGTCACCGTATCGATATAATATTGGCATGCCAAATATCACAATACCGTATGTACCTTTCTCTTTTTATGGTCAACTAGCATGAATACTTATTTTATTTAAATGTTTATCCTTTCTCCCTCTCCTTCTCTCTCTGCTCTTGATCCCAGGGGTGGTAGGGAGGGATAAGGGGTGGGCATAGCGGGTCATTGTCCATGTGTCTTCAACGTTTGAATAATTTGTACAAGTCTACATTTATGTCTGTATTATATTACCGGTAGTCTGAATAATTGAGTGTCTAATTTGTATGTTTATTTCAATAATCACTGTCTATATTTTGATATGTTTGTTCAAATAACTGAACATTTCTACAAATAAAGGTGTAAAAAAAAATATATCACAATACCGGTATATTGCTGCATGGATTTTCCCTCACCCCTAATAGCTAGCCCATCTTTGATTTCACCGCTGCATCCATCCCGTGTTCCTGCAGGAAGAAGACTTTCAAGATGAATCGCTCCCAGTCGGTGACCATACCGTCTCTGCAGTTCCCCGTCAGCGCGGAGTGGGCCATGTCTGTGGTCTCTCCACTGCTCTCCCCCGCCTCGCAACAGCCCTGCGTCCCTGAGAGCTTCCCAGAGTTCCAGAGGGTCACCATCAGCGGAGATTACTGCGCCGGGGTAAATGTGATATTCCTGCATGTACTATCCATGTGAAACTGCACATAAAAAAACTTAAACGCGGGGCGCCCTCGTGGCGCACCGCATAGTGCCTCGCACACCTACGCGGCCGCCCCCGGGTTCGCCTCCCGCTCCCGGCGATATTTGTCGCATGTCTTCCCCACATCTCCTCCCGTTCGCCCTCTCCTCTGTCAGTCCTGCGTGACCAGTAAAGCTGTAAAATTGCTAACAAATAAATTAAAATAAACTAAAACGTTTCAGTTTCGCCCCAAACTTCGAATTTACACAGCGACAGTGGCTCAAGAGGTAGAGGGGTCGTCTGGTAATCGGAAGGTTCCCGGTTTGATGACGCCTCTCCCCGGGCAGTGTCCTTGACCAAGGCACTTAACCCCTAACTGCTCCTGATGTGCAGGTTGGCACCTTGCATGGTTGCCTCCGCCATCGGTAAGTGAATGGGAATGTGAGGCGCTTTGGAGAAAAGCTCTATATTATAAATGCAGTCCATTTGCACCAAAATATTAAAAGCACAATCCGAGATTGCAGATAAAAAAGACTGAAGATGAGACGTGATGCTCTCAACTTGTGAAGTCACAATTAGACTTCGCTCTTGCCGTGTGGCAATATGAAAAGAAGTCAGATTGTCTGTCCTGGGCTATTAGCCTGACATGTCCGACCCATGGAATGTACACACGTTGAGAAATAAACAAATAGTTTGCAGGCAAAATTGGTCATCAATAAAGTCAATTTGACTCACCGTGGTGATGTGTTGGCGTCTTGTCTCTCATGCTGGGAGGGATTCCTGGCGCTGTGATCACATTAAAGTGTGGGGAAATACTATTTTGTGCCCCTCTGTATGTTAACAGCAGCAAGGCACAGCTCGCGCATGAAGGCTATTCTAAACTTTAATATAAAACCCCTGTCTGATTGCACACCGACACCCTGTTGCCTTGGTAACACAGATAAATGGAGAAATTGTGTTTTTCGTGTACTTTACGGCATGAGAGACAAGACACCATCACATCACCATAGTAAAGTCAAATTGACGACCATTTTCTCCAGCAAGCTATTTGTTTATTTCTCAATGTGCCGCTTTCAGACCCTATGGAAAGCTAGCTTGCGTACATCGCATGGGTCTGATGTCAGGCAGTATTTTTAAGATAAAAGGTATTTCAATATAGGCCAGTCCTATATTGCCATTAGAGTAAAACTAATTGTATATGTTTGATAGTTTGAGTGATTTTATCTTCAAGAACATACCATGTGTATACCCAAAGTTTAAGATGGTGAAATAAATTCTGGATTGTACCTCTCAAATATGTGAATCAATTTAAAATGGTGACTATGCACATCTCCAGATCACAGTGGAGGACTATGAGCAGGCGGCTAAGAGTCTTCTGAAAGCTCTATTCATCAGAGAGAAATACTCCAGGCTGGCCTACCACCGATTCCCCAGGACCACTGCCCAGTTCCTCCGCAGCGCAGAGAATGAAAAGTGGAAGGAGGAGGATGAGATCTTGCCAGGTAAGATGAGTCGTGTTTACCCAGCATGCACCACGGGTACTTCTCCCTGTGTACTCCTCCAAACAAAGGCCTCTGATTCAAACTCTTGACTTGACAATCTGTCACACTATGATAGAAAATACAGATATGGCGCTTCTTTGGGCAATCCATCAATAAAAGAAGGTGTAACACTTTAATTTAGGGACACGGATAATGATTAAGTGCCTACTAGTAGGAACTAGTGAGGAACTATGGGATAACAAAGAGAAGGAACAAACTTGACTTAAACTGATTTTATTCTGTATTTTGGTTTTAGAATTCGTCTAACCACCACTCCCTATCATCCGCAGAGATGCAGCCTTGCCCGGGTGAAGGGGAGGACCCGTATACCATGGAGGGCATCCCGGAGGACCTGAACTATGCGCTGCAGATGAAGGACGGCATAGTGAACGTCTATGACGACGCAGAGGCCCTGAAGCAGCAGCAGCCGCGCAGCCTTCCGTACCCCGACCTGGAGACCTTCGCCATCGACCTGAGCCACGTCCTCGCCATGATCGCCGACGGCCCAACGTGAGAGAGCATCCCCGGCCGCGGTACACTGTGACCTGCAGAGCCCACGTTTTACTTGTAGCACAGGGTGCAGGGAACGCTCCTTTTACATGTTGGGGGGAGGGGTGTTGACAGGGTGCAGGGAACGCTCTGTTTACATGTTAGGGGGGAGGGGTGTTGATTCTCTAGATCCATGATACGACTTTTCAAAGTCATAGTTCAATTAGATTTTTTATTTGCTTTTCCACACATTGATGGCAATGCACACATTCCTCAATAGAGTTATAATTTGTTAGAGAACAAATATGTTCTAACAATTGTTATGCACTTTTTGTTAAAAGTTAAAATAAACAAATAAACACACAGTGTGAAATGTCCATTCAGGGAAAAACATACTCCAGATTAAGTACTCAAATCTTAAAATAAAATCAGAGGTGGCCCATATTATGTATGGGGCATGGCAAATCCATGCTTTGATTTAAATTCCGTATTCCTTATTTTCAATATACATGTTATTTAAAAATTTAAAAAAAAAAAAAATTGATCTTTTTCCCCCTCCATTTTCCTCCGATTTTCTCCCATCCCAATGTTAGTCGTATGCCAATTCCCAGTCCCTTCCTGGTCGCTGCGCACTTACCCCCCACAGTCGGATCATCTGGGAGAGTGGAGGCTACCATGTGCTTCCTCCGACACACGTCCAGCCAATCACCGCTTCTTTTCACCTGGCAGCGCGGATTCTCATCGAGAGGGCGTAGCGTGTAGGAGGATCACACTATCCCCCTCGAGTCCTATCCGCGCTTAGCAGGCGCCCCGACCGAACTGTAGGAGTCGCTGTTTACAACGACCCGGACCCACCCCGCCAGCTTCTCCGACAATGACAGAGTATAGGCTATACATTATCCCACTTATTACATGGCTAACTTACTAACAATATACCTAATTAATTTTACACCATCGACAAGACGAGATCAAATGCAGACGCAGTTCTGTTCTGTCGCTCCCGCTGTCGTCGCCGGGGCGCGTGAATATTTTAGGCAACCAACTTGTGTTTAGCGTTTCTCTGATTGGCCAATACGCCCATGTGACCACGGCAGCGCGAGAGAGCTGCAGCGCGGAAATAGGCTGTCTATTGCCTCAAATAGGCTGTCTATTGCCATTCTCTAAGACAAACTCTAACCTTAACCAGCTCCTTAACAGCGCCTAAACTTAACCCTTCTAACCTTAAGCAACTCCGAAACAATGCCTAACCTTAACCAACTCCGAAACAATGCTTAAAGTTATGCCTAAACTTAACGGCGAAAGAATGCGAATGCACGTTAAAAAAAAAAAATTGGCGCTGCCAATTGAGCTAGTTCTGGATAGTAAAAAAGGGCGGATTACTGCTACATAATGCTGCCGCGACGGAGCTCCGCTCTGCTGCTGCCGCGGGGGCGTGGCTAGACGCAAGTTGGGCGTGGTTAGACACAAGTTGGTTGCCTTTAATATTCACGCCGCTGGGGCGGCAGCCGGCATGTCTGTGGTCTGATTGCACTGATGACAGTGGGCTTGATTGCTACAGCTGCGCACAGCGGTCATTATTGTTCGGCAGAGGTCCGTTATGTAAGGGATAATGTATGGCTACGAGGTCATTGTCGCAAAATAATTGACCGACACGGAGTTTAAAATACCGAGGCGCCGCGCCGAGGTGTTTTAAACGTAGTGAAGGTCAATTATTTTGCGACAATGACCGAGTAGGCTATACATTATCCCGCTTATTACATGGCTAACTTACTAACAATATACCTAATTCATTTGACAAATCGCAGTTGTTCTGTGGCTCTGTCAGCCCAAATAAAGTGATTATTATTATCGCGGGCAGCCTTCTGGCTCCGCTGTGTTCTGGCTCCGCTCGTCGCTCCGCCCCCTGTCATCGCCGGCAGCAGAACACTGTCTAATTGCACTGAAACAGTGTGTGTCAGTGGGCTTGATTGCCAACAGCTGCGCACTGCGGTCATTATTGAAAAAACAGCGGTCATTATTGAAAAATAATGACCGCAGTCGGGGGGCTATTGACCAATCACAAGCAAGCATTTCGGCGAATGTGAAAACGCCATGTAATAATGAGTATTATTACATGGCGTTTTCACATTCGCCGAAATGCTTGCTTGTGATTGGTCAATAGCCCCCGACAGCGGTGAATTATGTAAGGGATAATGTATAGCTACGGTATACTCGATCATTGTCGCAAAATAATTGACCTTCACTGACGTTTAAAACACCTCGCCGAGGCGGCTCCGTATTTTAAACTCTGTGTCGGTCAATTATTTTGCGACAATGACCTCGTAGCTATACATTATCCCGCTTATTACATGGCTAACTTACTAACAATATACCTAATTCATTTTACATCGACTCGCAAACACTGGTTCTGGCTGCGTTCTGGCTCCGCTCGTCGCTCCGCCTCCTGTCATCGCCGGCAGCAGAACACCGGCAGTGTCTAATTGCACTGAAACAGTGTGTGTCAGTGGGCTTGATTGAGAACAGCTGCGCACAGCGGTCATTATTGTCCCACAGCGGTCATTATTGTCTGATAACTGACCTCTGACGAGCGCTATTGACCAATCACAAGCAAGCATTTCGGCGAATGTGAAAACGCCATGTAATAATTTTCGATAACCACCGGTGATTATTGTTTTTCGCAGCTGGAGTAATCAAGCCCCACTGACACACACTGTTTCAATGCAGCCAATCAGACACACCTGCCGGGCTGCCCGCGATAATAATAATCACTTTATTTGGGCTGACAGAGCCACAGAACTGCGATTTGTCAAATGAATTAGGTATATTGTTAGTAAGTTAGCCATGTAATAAGCGGGATAATGTATAGCTACGAGGTCATCATCGCAAAATAATTGACCTTCACTGACGTTTAAAACACCTCGCCGAGGCGGCTCGGTATTTTAAACTCTGTGTCGGTCAATTATTTTGCGACAATGACCTCGTAGCCATACATTATCCCTTACATAACGGACCTCTGACGAGCGCTATTGACCAATCACAAGCAAGCATTTCGGCGAATGTGAAAACGCCATGTAATAAATGTACATAATATACTTGCTGCCTTGCAGGGAATGGCTGTGTGGTTCTCTGTCTTCCAACATGGCTGTCTGGGGGAAAAGATTTGTTGTATACTTGTGTGCAATGACAATTAAAAGTCTATTATATTCTAAATGTATCAACAAAAACATTATAATTTGGTGGATCTTGTATTACTGGATTCACAGTAGAACAGTAATAATCATGCTTTTCCAGTGTTTTACCTACTCTTCCACTGCACAGAATCTTCTTTTGAACGTGGTTACTAGTGGTTACACACAGCCATACTGGAAGAAAGAGAACCACATTAACATTCTGTGCAAAGGCCTCTATTAGAAATATAATCTATAATCTATTTTGAAATGTTCTTTTTGGACTACTGTGGATATGTCTCTCACAGCATGTATATAATAACACAGTAACACATCTTGCTTCGTGTCTCAGGAAAACCTATTGTCACAGACGGCTGAACTTCTTGGCCTCCAAGTTCTACATCCATGAGATGTTAAATGAAATGGCAGAGCTGAAGGAGTTGAAGAGCGTGCCACACAGGGACTTCTACAATGTCAGAAAGGTACAGCTACAACATTATGGAATAACCAGAAATGTGTTTGTATTTTGGTTAATTTGGATTCCTTATTTTGTTAATTTTGTAGAAATATATTTATTGATATAACAAATAATAAGTTTGCATTTTATTTTGGATAACTTTGTAATTTTATGTCTGAACACTTTATCTCTTGTCTACATTTCGGTATAGGAGAATTTCCCTAAAATCCGATACCAGGAGCCATTTGTAACACAAGCTAAGGAATCTGCATATTTGACACATAGACGGATGTAGGATATCACTAATGGTGACCTGATGGTGGCACTAGAGGAAAGGTCATGGGGTCACCAAAATGGACAGTGACTCAGGAGGTAGAGCAGTCAATCGGAAGGTTTCCGGCTCGATTCCAGCTCCTCCTGACACTTAACCCCTAACTACTCCCGATGAACATGTTGGCATCTTTCATGGTTGCCTCCGCCATCTGTGTGTTAATGTGTGAGTGAATGTGAGTTATACAGTAAGTTGTAAAGCGTTTTGGATAAAAGCGCTATATAAATGCAGCCCATGTACAATCTAAAATCAATAAAACTCATCGTATAGGGGAACAGAAAGATCATGGGGTCAACAAAATCAATAGGGTTCACTTCATCCTCATAAATGTGCACCGTAAATTTGAATGGTTTTGAATGAAAGCTATTGGAGTTATTGCGTTCACAAGAAAAGTCTGCGCAGAGGCGGCAGCGCCAGTAGTCAGAGTAAATCAATAATATCTAGGGGTTATAATGATGCCAAACTACAGTAAATCAATAACATCCAGGGGTTATAATGAGGCCAAACTACAGTAAATCAATAACATCCAGGGGTTATAATGAGGCCAAACTACAGTAAATCAATAACATCCAGGGGTTATAATGAGGCCAAACTACAGTAAATCAATAACATTCAGGGGTTATAATGAGGCCAAACTACAGTAAATCAATAATATCCAGGGGTTATAATGAGGCCAAACTACAGTAAATCAATAACATTCAGGGGTTATAATGAGGCCAAACTACAGTAAATCAATAATATCCAGGGGTTATAATGAGGCCAAACTACAGTAAATCAATAACATTCAGGGGTTATAATGAGGCCAAACTACAGTAAATCAATAATATCCAGGGGTTATAATGATGCCAAACTACAGTCAGAGTAAATCAATATGATGCCAAACTAAATCAATAATATCCAGGGGTTATAATGATGCCAAACTAAATCAATAATATCCAGGGGTTATGATGCCAAACTACAGTAAATCAATAATATCCAGGGGTTATAATGATGCCAAACTACAGTAAGCACAGAACCTCAGTCAGAATCAGCATCGCCAGTGGAAAATGTGGTAATGCGGTATCCTCAATTCTTAGCATGCCTTGTGGTGCTGCTGAGTGCGATACTATTTTCCCCTTTGTCACAGGGATAAATAAAATTCATATTTTATTCTATTTACGTGCTACGGTTGATGGATGTGTCCTGTCAAAGTGAGCGGCGTTGAATTCTCGTTTGATTCTCATCACCCCCAGGTGGACACTCACATCCACGCAGCAGCCTGCATGAATCAGAAACATCTGCTTAGATTCATCCAGGACACATACAAGACGGAGGCGGACCGCGTGGTCCTGGTGAAGGACGGCCAGGACATCACTCTCAAGCAGGTGTTCAGCACCCTCGCCATGGACCCCTACGACCTCACCGTGGACTCGCTGGACGTGCACGCCGTAAGGACCGCCTCGCCACACTTCTATAACATCCGACACCATTACAGTAACACCGCCATATGCGAACGTTACAATAACACTTTATACCATATGTGAATGTTCCGTATATCCTATCGAGTTTATGTTTGCGTCATGTTCCTAGAAATGTTAACTCATTTGATATATATAGCATGTCAGCTTTCATACCGACATGAATATTTATTGGTATATTGTTTCAACGGTTGTGTAAGGATTCCACCGCTCTCGCCAACTATTCGCTTTGTTGGCTAGTTCTTAGAAAGCCGAAGCACATGTTCAGTTGTTGACACAAGGTTGCAATTATGGATGTTGTTCATTAATTTATTTCATATGGCTGTTATTTAACTTTGCATGCTCAAGTCATCTGGCCGTGTTTTTGGAATATAATCAGTATAATCAGACTGTTATTGAGACAGTAATGGTGATTGTCAGTAGATCAGATTCACCCTCTCTCACTAATTACTCTCTCAGGGACGACAGACGTTCCATCGCTTTGACAAGTTCAACTCCAAGTACAACCCTGTGGGGGCCAGCGAGCTCCGAGAGATCTACTTGAAGACAGATAACCACATCAAGGGAGAATACTTTGCACGCCTCGTCAAGGTACGGTTCACATCCAAGTTAAAAAAGATTTTTTTTCCTTTCCACTTGAAATTGTTAACTTTTTCACTACCACACTACAGAAGGTTAACCCTCTCACTACCACACTACAGACCTACTACTAACCGTCTGTAGTGTGGTAGTGAAAGGTTAACCTTCTGTAGTGTGGTAGTGAAAGGTTAACCGTCTGTAGTGTGGTAGTGAAAGGTTAACCTTCTGTAGTGTGGTAGTGAAAGGTCAACCTTCTGTAGTGTGGTAGTGAAAGGTCAACCTTCTGTAGTGTGGTAGTGAAAGGATTAACCCGTTGTAGTGTGGTAGTGAAAGCGTTAACCCTTTGTAGTGGTAGTGAGTGAAAGTGTTAACCCTTTGTAATGTGGTAGTGAAATGGTTAAGAAGCCTATTGATTTAATCACAAGCTGAGAATCCATTCAATGAAGCACTTGCCTTCGTGTTTGGGTTGTTGACGCGTGGGAAATAAGATTTTTGGTTTTGAAATCGTTTGCTTTCCTAGAAGAAATGTTTTCCAGGAAACTTAGTAATAGTAATAATAATACAGTTTTATTATTATATCAATATCTAATATATCAATACGCAAAACACTTTTGGGTTGACAGGGCTTCCAGTTCATGAAAAACTAGGCTTCTATAAACCCAAAGTATTCATATGGCAAGAACATATCCAAGCACTGAAGGCAAGCCAGATAAAAATATATTCTTATTTACAATGATGGCCTGGCAAGAGCCAAGAGATATCTTGGGGGTTAAAGGGGTTTAAAGATGCGTGAAAGAAATAGCCTCAGTTGTATGTATGTATGTATGTATGTATGTATGTATGTATGTATGTATGTATGTATGTATGTATGTATGTATGTATGTATGTATGTATGTATGTATGTATGTATGTATGTATGTATGTATGTATGTATGTGCGTGCGTGCGTGCGTGCGTGCGTGCGTGCGTATGTATGTATGTAATACACCTAATTCAAAGCTCGCCACAAGGCAATGCAATCCAGCTCAGTGTCTGCGTCTGCAAAGTGCCATACTAGAACTTCTGTAGATCGGTCCCAGAAATCGTGACCGGTGCATCCCTAGTCGATACACACTCCTGAAGCACCCACGTACAATGTTGCGCACTCCATAACAGAATAACAGCACCCTCTGAGCACCTATAAAGAGCTAGCGCACTTGTTTAGTAGCATGTTAGACTTTATCAGGAAACTTCAAACACATCCTCTTGTTGTTTTCCTCCGACAGGAAGTGGCTCATGAGCTTGAAGAGAGCAAGTACCAGCATGCTGAACCCCGCTTGTCCATCTATGGTCGCTCCCCTAGCGAGTGGGAGAGTCTGGCCTCTTGGTTCATCCAACATAAAGTCCACTCCCCCAACATGCGCTGGATGATCCAGGTGCCCAGGATCTAGTAAGTGCTGAAGGAAAGAGAAGGGTAGCATATCAGCTTCAGGATCTAGTAAGTGCTGAAGGAAAGAGAAGGGTAGCATATCAGCTTCAGGATCTAGTAAGTGCTGAAGGAAGGGGAAGGCTAGCATATCAGCTTCAGGATCTAGTAAGTGCTGAAGGAAGGGGAAGGCTAGCATATCAGCTTCAGGATCTAGTACGTGCTGAAGGAAGGGGAAGGCTAGCATATCAGCTTCAGGATCTAGTAAGTGCTAAAGGAAGGGGAAGGCTAGCATATCAGCTTCAGGATCTAGTAAGTGCTGAAGGAAAGAGAAGGCTTCAGCTTCCCATCCCAGTGGTTTTCAAACTTGCTACTGTTGGGTTGGAAACAAATTCAGTTAAAGTTGGCATTAGATTTTTGTTCGAACGAGGTTCCTAATACAATAATTTATTTATTCAATATTAACCAGCTTAGGCTCTGTTAACCTGATGACTCCTAGCTGTTGAAATATTTTAAATGGGGTCCTTGTTACATTTTAAAACAATACAAGTACAGTATACTTTGATGGGCGAATTCACGAAGGGATTGCGCGGCTTTTTCTGACACTATACTGGCGCAAATAGCTCTGAAACACAGTTTGCTATTCACAAAGCAAGCACAAAGGGTGAAATACAGTGGTAATTGCATTGCCCTCAGCATTGCGTCTCGGTGCGTCTGTGGTATTTGCGGGTATTTAAATTAGGTAAAATGGGCGGAACATGTGCCCCTTTCTATTCAAATGAGCCTCATCGCAGATACACTCCAATTCACAAAGATTGGCGCTAATTGTCACGAAAGGTGTTATATAGATAACGTTTATTATTATTATTATTATTATTATTATTATTATTGACTGCACTCGCGTTCCAATTGTACGACCAAGTGAAAACTAACACGTTTTTAGAAATAGGAAGCAAACGTATTCAATCAACATAGGTAGTGTGCAATGCCAGTAATATAATAATAACGAAAGTTGTTGCCAAATTCCCTGGGTCCACTTGCCGTGCGTAATCCTGCCAACGTTGGAGAGGCGGCGTACAATCGGGCTCACATGCCTGGATTGTAGCGGTGGGGCAATGCTATATATTCCCCCCAAAGCACATCACTCCTTTGGGTGCTGGGTTAGGTAATAATCACAATGAAGAGAATAGAACCTGCACACTCGTATGCTCCAGAATAAACCTTTAATTTATAACGTTTCGTCAGGTCCATGAGGAGTAGACGCTGGAAACACGGCTAATGAAACGTTTATTCTGGAGTATATGAGAATGCGGGTTCTATTATCTTAACTAAACATTAAATACAACTTTCTCACTCAAAGAATATTCCTAATTGAGACATGATTTTCACTGGCACAGTGCCTAACTTCGGTCTAAAGATTCAGCACCATGGACAGGTCTGCTAAAAATAATTTTATGACAAACAAATGCAATGACGAAAGATAGTGACAAAAACAATGGATGCAATGTGTCATGAAAATACAAATTAAGCAAGCTCTATACATTACGAAATAAACTAAATACAATATGAAATAAACGAAATACAAATGGTGAAAAACACTGTTATGTCTATGCCTCACTTCGGGTTTATTTGTCCCCTTCCTGGCATTGGCCTGCCAGGTGCAAACTGCTCCGTGAGCCAACTGCGCTGGAGCAAATCAGGAGCAAATTGCACACCTGTGGGCGTGTTTGCGCTAGTATCTCATCCGCGCAATATCTTTAGTGAATGGCCCGCAAAGACGGAGCACATAGCGAGCGCTAATCGCGTGCATTTAACCCATTCAGTGCCAACCACGAGTACAGTCGGGTTAACTCGCCATCGCTTGAGTGCCAATCACGAGTATAGTCGGGTTTTAATCGTTATTTCTTTTATTAGCGATATCCATAAATTTTTCATCCATCCAGCCTGACGTTATCATTGGGAATGGGTCTGAGCTCGCAAAGGGCAAATACCGCCGCCTATCGTCTCCCGGATGGTATTGCACATCATTGGATTGGATTGGCTGGGACTGTGTATCAAAAAAATAAGTCCGGTCCAGGTTTTACTTCTCGGGCATGCAGCTGGATACTATTGCATTGAGTCCCCCCACTGGGAGCATCGTGGATTATGTGTTTTGGACTATAACGTTGGATCAATGGACGCGATCGATATTTGGAATGGCGATCAGGAATTGGATTAATCTTTTTGCATGACATCAGATGTGAGGTAAGGCCTTTATGCAGGGATTAAAGCAAAAAAAAATCTCCTGACTGAATTTTTTTTCAGGCCAAGTCATATTCTTATTTTAACCTCCACTGTATTTCTTTTTAATAGCGTTGGCGTTTTAAGGGAGCCTACTTGTTTCGGTTTCGTCGATAATCCAATGTACAGTTACCCCCCCACCCCGCCTACCCAACCCTTCCCTCCCCAACCACCTCCAATGTACAGTCCCCCCCCCCCCTCCACCCAACCTCCTCCAATGTACAGTTTCTTCATCAAATGTATATGCTCTCTTTTTTAGACTCTTATTGTATCACAAACAATACTGTATTTGTAAATCTGGTACGTCATAAATGTATAGATGTAGCAGTATTATCTATCTGTATGTCATGTATGTCATATATGTTATGATGAATTGAAAATGGGGGACCCTGATATAAACAAGAGGAAAGTCTTTCTCTGGTCTGCAACCCCTTGACAATTGTGTGTATTGAGCTGTACTGTATTGTACCCATTCTGCAATCTGTTATAACAATCAATCAATATTTAACCGATTGCAGAATGGGTACAATACAGTATGGCTCAATACACACAATTGTTAAGGGGATGCAGACCAGAGAAAGACGTTTGTCTTGTTTACATCATCAGGGTCCCCCATTTTCAATTCATAGTGACATTTATGACATGCATGACATTGACATCATGACATTTATGGCATAGGGACATACTACAGGTATATAGTACTGTTACATTTGTGACATATACGATATGCAAATATACAGTAATGTTACCCATAGATCCTGACAGAGATTATACATATGATGGGGAGGAGACTGTACATTAGGAGGGGGTGGGTGGGAGAAAATATACAGTACAATTACCCATAGATCCTAACAGAGATTATATACATATGTGGGGAGGAGACTGTACATTAGGAGGGGGTGTGGGAGAGAAATATACAGTACTGTTACCCATAGATCCTAAAAGAGATTATATGCATATGATGGGGAGGAGACTGTACATTAGGAGGGGGTGGTGGTAGAAAAAAGATACATACGGTGGGGAGAGAATATATACGGTGGGGAGGAGACTGTCTACAGATACACCTGTGTGATGTTGCTACGGAGTTAAGCTAATAAAGGATACTCACAACCACAGCAGGGGACTCACATATTGTACTGTGAAGTAACACGACAATGACAAACGTGTTGTTTCTGTTTTTCTTTTTGACATCGTTGCGGCACACGGAACAAGTTAACTCACCACTACAGCCCCCAGTAGCGCTGCCTAGCCAGTCTCTTCAAACGTCCTCTCCTCTCGAAACTTTTTGTTAGGTGGTCCCGCTGATCCTTTTCATCTGAGAAACCCGCAGTGGGTTCTCTTTTTAGTGGCCGGCTTACTCCTTCCATTTAACCGACGCTATTAAGCTAACGTTAGCTAATCGGTATATAGCAGCGAGTGCAAGCTGCCTGGTGGCTGTGACGTTGGTAAACAGGCAGTTGACGCGTGAGGCTGCAAAAAAGGCGACTCGTAAAACCAAAACACACCACAGTTTTTAATTATTTTACATGACTATTTTGTTACCCTGCCATGTGGCGGACAAACATCTCAGACCTCGCAATTGTCACTCGCCCAATAGCCTGCAGCTGCAACCGCGGAGCGAGCCTCCGGAGTGAGCAGCGTAATCCTGTCTCTCGAGTCGCTGAGTGATGATGACTGCTTGGCGCGATAGGAAAAAAAGCCCTTTTTCATATTTGGCGCCTCTGATTGGCTCAATTTTGTTTCAATCTGTATGCATCTACAAATCATATTATACCAGGTAGCCAATTCCGTCAGACTGCGAATCAAATGGACGGATCTCCCCAATCAAATTGACGGAAATCCGTCTGGAGACGGAACGCTTTAATGCATGCTTTATGTTACGAATCTTGGGGTAATTGAATGTTCCTTTCTCCGCCATCGGAGCGTGTGTGTGTGTGAGGTTCGCGCCGACCAAAGTACGGAGAAGCGATTTTTCAGACCCCGCTTCTCTTCGTGCATGAGGACACATATACTATCAATAATCTAGCGTTTATTTGAAAACTATTCATAAATCAGCCGAAAAATTACAACGTGTTTTGTGTATTCCACTAAAGGGCTATTATTGTGTCTTTCTCTGGAATTACTAGAAATCTCCAAAACTATACTCGTATTCAAAACGGTATAAAACGTAAATGTACCGATGAAAAAACAATCCGTTTCGTACATGTTGACTGCAAGCAAGTCATTGATAAGCGACGGGTGTATTAGACCCATAGCCATAATTTAAGATATAGTTTAAGCGTTCGCAAATATCCCTGTCCTCCCATTGATTAAAGCGGTGGCAATCTAATTTCCCGGAAGGGCCGTGGCACTCAATGTGTTAAGGGTGCTTTTAGCGCTGCGCAATCCATTCTTTGTGAATTCGCCCCTCTTGATTCCATTGATCCACAGCTCTATTTGCTCATACCAATTGACCTTGCTTTCTCAAGAGGGGCTTGATATACGTCAGTCGTCTTGACATTATGTGTACTAATGACCAAGAAAGCATGGAGAGATGGTTGCGCCTCCAGAGATGAGGGCGGCTCAAGTGTTTGCACTCATTGCTCAATATTTACTCTAAATAAACAAATTAACAATGTTGTCATTGCGTTGGAATGAACAAATACAACCCTTTGTCTTCCAGTGACATTTTCAAGTCGCGGAAGATAATACCAAACTTCGCCAAGATGCTGGAGAACATTTTCCTGCCTCTGTTTGAGGCTACAGTCAATCCGCAGAAGAACAAGGAGATCCATGTGTTCATGAAATATGTGAGTGTCTTATAGGGTTGAATGAGTCTTAATCATAAGTAATCAATGGAATGACCTCTGAACCCTCATTCATTTGTTTTCATTTGTTGTGTTTACACCACGCCAAGTATCGACACTTGGACAGCTCCACCTAAACAGACTCGGCGAGTTTAATGACGTGGTTTGATGAGACGGTGTATTTTTTTCCTATCGTGCGGTAGGTGACTGGCTTCGACAGCGTGGATGATGAGTCCAAACACAGCGACCACATGTTCTCCTACAGGAGCCCCAAGCCTGAGGATTGGACCATGGATGCCAACCCGCCCTATAGCTACTACCTCTTCCACATGTACGCCAACATCATGGTGCTCAACAACCTGCGCAAGTAAGTCCCTGCTCCCATTCCATCGTTCTGGTTCAAGTATAAACATAATTTTTTTTTTTTTAAACTGCCGGGTACAATGGGATTCTAATACAAGTTTTGTAACTTTTGCGACTGTGCAAACTGACCCTAAGCCTCCGAAAGCCTCTAATATCTCTTTTGTTGTGTGAAAAGGTAGAGGTTTTATTATCTGTAACGCATACTTTGCCTCCAGGGAGCGGGGACTGAACACCTTCCAGTTCCGTCCTCACTGCGGCGAGGCGGGCTCCATCACCCACCTGGTCTCCGCCTTCCTCACAGCAGACAACATCTCACACGGCCTCAACCTCAAGAAGGTGGGCACCTGTCTGACACGCTGAGTGTTGAGCCCTGACCTTCATTAAACCCCAGGCTTGGCTTAACAATGTTAAGCGTTATCCAGTAGATAAGGTCAAATACATATTCATTGAAGATGTCGAGGATTAATAAAGTTTTAAATAAAGCATTCATCACACGCACATCCGGGTACTTTGGCTTTTTTCGCAAACACAGTTCCGAACTTCCTATTGACCGCCATTGTATTTGGTCGTTAGAGCGCTTACATTGTTTGAAATGTTTGTTTTGTTAGTGCATCATGTTAAGTCAAGCAATTACTTTCCAACACTGGCCACCGCTGAGCGTTCACACCATTGTGAAAAGTTAGGTTTGAACCGTTTTCAGGCAGGTCTATTTCCTCGGTCAGCTGCAGGATATTTCCTCATTTACCTACCTTTTATATAGATTTAATATTACGCTTATGAATCTCCAAGTGACCTAAAACTAAGAGGTGATGACTATTTCTGGGCCTTGATAATCTTCAGCCTGATTTATATCCCTGTGTTTTGTCCTAAAGTTGTAGTTTATGAACAAACGTCATCTAATCCCTGTTTATTCCCTGATGATGCGTGGCTCAAAATAGTCAAAATAGAGGCACAAATTCAGTGCAGATGACATATTGCGTATAGTGATAAATAACTACAAAAAATAGTTACTTAACTCCTCAAGTTAACTCTTTCCTTACTACAGTGCCATCAAGAGTTCTTGGCACCCTGTAGGTAAATGATGAATAATAGGGTCCTGTATGTGCTCACACTGTCTGCCTGGGTCCATCCCTCCTCAGAGCCCGGTGCTTCAGTACCTGTACTACCTGACCCAGGTCCCCATCGCCATGTCCCCCCTCAGTAACAACAGTCTCTTCCTGGAGTACTCCAAGAACCCGCTGCGAGAGTTCCTCCAGAAGGGCCTGTGTGTGTCCCTGTCCACCGACGACCCCATGCAGTTCCACTACACCAAGGTCAGAGTCCAGAGATGATGGATGTACTGTGTTTTATCGGATTGCATGACACCAGTGACCATCTTTAGCTGCGACCAGCAGCTCTATAGCTCGCCCTGCTGGTTGAAGTGTCCCTGCACTCTAGTCTAATCAAGTGTGTGTGTGTGTGTGGATGCAGGCACGTATGCAGTCCCAGCTATTGCGGATTCGCACTTGTTATCCTAGATTGTTCTAACATGTTAATTTGAACCACTTTAGGAAGCCTTGATGGAGGAGTATGCCATCGCGGCCCAGCTGTGGAAGCTGAGTACGTGCGACGTGTGTGAGATAGCCAGGAACAGCGTGCTGCAGAGTGGCCTCTCTCATGAGGTACGGTGCTAGAACAGTCCAGGTCTGCTGTAACTAAACCCTTAATATAACGGTTGACTGAGAACTAAGAACACATTCCAATTCACAGCAATGGCCTAGGGGCCGAAGAGAAAGGGTCACACACACACATCTTGGAGTTGCAGTCTTGTACTGGTGGCCAATCCGTCTTTGCCACATTTCGGTACTGTAAAAAAAAAAATCTTTCTTATTTTTTTTTTACTTTATTATAATTTTTTCCACGTCAACGTTCACACGCACAATATACGCTTACCTAGGATTTGACTTGATTCAACAACAAAGCAGTCGGGGCAATGGCAAGCCGAAAATGGTCGAAAGTGTGGTTATTTGAAGTTTGGATTTTTTTTTTTTACAACTGAGGTAGGTAGATTAAATTTTTGGAGACTAAAGTACAGAAAAAAGGTACCGTTGGGTACCGGTACCGTATCGGTTCAAATGTGAACGGTGGACATCCCTAATCGCAACCTTCCAGTTATACATGTTTAAACAGCTACCAAACCATTACCGACCACTAGAATGCAGCTAGTAGCCGGTGGGAGTTGTCTTGTTGTTGTTGTTGCTGCAGTGAACAGTGAACTGTGAACATTGAACTGTCCACACACAAGCACACATGAACACACACACGACACGCACACTGTGCACGCTCACACACGAGCAGCCACTTAACACTTTAACATGAGCGGGCACACACTCATGTCGCACACACGCACACTTATGGCCAAAGGAAAGGACACTTTAAATTAGAATAACAGGAACAGTGTATTGCACTACCAAAGCTAACTAGCATGTCCCATATGCTCTGTAAATAACTATGTACAGATACCGAGATGTCACTCCATGTTACCTGCTACCTGTTACTGCACAATGTTGTTTTCTTCTTTTGATTCTATTATATGTACCACTGTATTGCACATCGTTGCGGGCAAGACCACCCGCATTTCATTGTATACCTGTATGCCGTGACAATTAAAACTCTTGACTTGAGTAGCTGCCAGACAGAAGCCTTCACCCATCTCAGGTTACTCATGTTGACAATTGGTTAGAACTGTCCAGAGGGAACCCTCTAGCTCATATTCACAAGGTTAGCAACTTTGACTTGCTGGCTGGAGTGAGAGTGTGTATCATCTGCATACAAAATATTATCATTTATTTATGCAGCTATGATTCAAGATTCAAGAGTTTATTCATCACATACTGTACATACCAGGGCATACAGTGAAATGCGGTAATGTATGGTCGGTACTGGAGATGTGGCAATTTGCTAAATTCACAATCTGATTTGACTACCAAGAGGCCTATCACGGAATGTTTAGAATGCCCATTTTTCCTCCATGTTGGCAGAGACCACAGTTGCTATGTGCAAAACAACGGTTATGTAGATTCACAGTAGAGCAGTAATATCACGCCTTTTCACTGTTTTACCTACTCTACCACTGCACAGGAATTAGGAGTGGTTACAGCCAGCCATGTTGGAAGAAAGAGAACTACAGATGTTCCATACAAGGCCTTTGTTTTCAAACTGGATTCAGAATTGTTACACTACCTAATAATCTCATTTTGTCCTCCCAATCTGTCCAGGAAAAGAAACATTTCCTTGGTCCCAACTACCTGCAAGACGGACCAGACGGCAACGACATTCGACGGACCAACGTGGCGCAAATCCGCTTGGCTTACCGCCACGAGACCCTGTGCAACGAGCTCAGCTTCCTTGTGGACGCAGTGAAGGCGGAAGTGGGCCCTGTGCCTGCTGAGTGACAGCCCTTGCCGGCGGGAATAGTCTTAAAGCCAAGGGGACATATTTGAGTCCTTTTCAACTAGTTAATGTAGGTGTTCGAGGTCCCCTAAACATGTCTTAGAATTTTTTTGCTGAAAGCAAAACATTGTGTATTCTAGCAGTCTCTATACCTCTCCGTTTCAGCCCTGTCCTCAATGGGCTGTATCTGTGCCTGTAACGAGTCAACTGCTTTTATCGTACAAATACGATAATTATCGTACATCTAGCAGTGGTGCGCGAGCCTGTACCGTCAAACAGAATTCAGATCCAACTTTCAGACTAGATGTTGCAGATCATACATGACTCCAGATCCAGCAATATCATAGCAATCCTGCCATTACAAATGTTGTCAGAAATATATTTTAGGTTCAACTTTAGGTAGAAAAGAGAAAAGGCCATTTTCACAAAAAGGTGAAGGTCCCCTTTAATATGTATTGAGATGAAGGGATATTGTTTAGATAGGAGCTAGGTTTTTTATTGTTGCTTATCTTTTTTTACACTTTCTTATAAACCCTGTGCTGTGCTCTAAGATGAGTCTACTTGGTGATGCTGGGAATAGCCTACTTGATAGAAACGGTCCTGCTGTGGACAAACATCCAATCATCCTTAGATCTCAAGTGGCTTCAACAGGGCTTCTTTTTCTTAATAAAAAAAGGGCTTTGAATTAGATTGAGTGACCTGAGGCATCTAGGAGAAGCTGGATGAATAAGCTTGTTGTTAAGAGTCGCTAGGGGAACAGCAATTATGCAAATAGAGACGCAACTATTTTCATACGCTGTACCGAACACTGCGCAGTAAACCGCTTGCTCAGTGAACAGTTTCTAATACTAGTCGAGCACCACCCCAGGGTGAGTCTGCCTGTATAGAGGGGTGCAACACATGTCCAGGCCTGTACCTGGAGCAAAGCGGTGTCTGTAGCAGGCTGTGCAGCTGCAAACGTCTGGAGTTAGAGTCCTTGCTTGTATGAAAGGTTTATATTTGAGTATATGATATGATGGTGTATATTATTTGTGTACGTGTCTGAGTAGCCAGTGTAAGAATAATCAGTTGTTAGTTCCCCGCTGATATAGTAGTGGTTGAGGGTAAACCATGGTAGTGAGGACTGAACGAGGACGAGACTTAAATCAAAACACATTTATACTAATTCAGTGCACATGACCTGCCCCTCCCACCACTGGTGCACGTCAACATTTAAGTATTTGTCACTCATCTGTATTTTGCATGTCCACATGTTAAGATCGAGTCCTTTTTTATATCACAATAAAGTCATTTGAATTAGAGGTGAAACTTGTCTTTCTTAAATCCAAGTAATACAGTATAACAATGTTGAAGACAGTGGTATCAACTTTTATTTCAATGTGACAAAACACCAAGTCATAAAGTGCAAAATGTGAATATCTCTTTATTAAGGGATAATACAGACAGAGCGGTAGGTTTTGAATTCTTCCACCGTCGTGTCAAGTCGCCAAATCTCAGTCAGGCATCATTCAGGCGTACTGTATCGTAAACATCCAGTACACAGAACATCAGCAGTCATTCCACTATGACGTTGTGGTATTTTAAGAACAGACGCCGCCACCTAGAGGCAGCAACTTTGCACTACACAGAAGTGAGTTGAAAAGCCACTTTCATATTTGTGTGTAGACGCCGCTCTGAAGACATTTCAGGCGATAATTTACCCGCCACTCATCGCCGCTGCCACCCTTTCAAAAAGGTATAAATCTATCCGTTGTTGTAATGCACACTGTATAACTCAGGTTAACAGTGCCATTTGTCAGTCACCATTAACACCAAATATTACTGTCAAAAAAATATTTTCACACCTTTACAGGGATTTAAATGAAATGTACATATGAAAAAGGAATTTCTTATTTACACTAGTCTGTCACTAAACAATTTTTTAACACAGCTTAATGTGTTTCCATCCAGTGTCCCATCTTATTATGAAATATAGTTTAAATTATCACTCGACAGTGTTTCAGATTAATGACGGCAGCCTACATTATGTAAAACCTGGTTTGCTGAGTATATAATAGTAAAAAGCTGAGCAATTATTTTTGTCACCACCTGCTTAAATAAAGTATTAGTTTTCATTAAAATAGAAAAGTACCGTATATCAGCCAGATCACCATAAGTCAAAAACACTTTTTCTGTAAACAAATGGAGTTTGAAAGTGCAATGACTGAGTTTAGATTATATGTTTGGGCATGACAAAGCACCACAAAAACAAATGGTTGCAATGTGTGGGAGGAGTGTACAGTACTTCCGCAGCAATCGGGTAAAAACAATAATCATCTTCAAAAAGTATGGAAAAGTTAAATGAGAAGACAGGAAAGGAACAAATAGTGGTTAGTTATAGCCAACCGTGACAAAGGAATCACAGCAAGCAGTTCCTTAAACGCAAACCCCATCTATTCTATACACCCCAAAACAAATGTGTCGTATGATCCAGGCCTGGGATCAAAACGGTATATCTCTCAAAAGGGAAAATCCACCCTAAAACTGAATTTACTGAGACTTTGTGATGTCATCAAGTGACACTTTCTGGAGTCGGTCCGTTGACAATTAATAAGTGACGGACTTCCTGGGCTCAGTCTTTGTTTGAGCTATTACACTCAAATTAGTTTTATTTAAATGTAGTGTTCAGAGCTCGGAATCAGAAGTCTCGATATCCCAGGATAATCACCATGGGTGCTGTCATAGTGTCAGTGTCATAAGAGTTGTTCCACTTCCACCATTCACCATCTATGGAGCACCTCCAGGATTTGTCTCTTGATGACATCATCACTAGAGTCTTGTCTCTCTGATGTTCAGCTCATGTTCATATTAACAACATCAAAACCAAGCTGTACAATATTATAGAAATACCATCATATGTACATTCTATTTAGGATGGATTTTCCCTTTAAAAAAAAAAGTCAGATACACAGGATTTCATATGCCAGGTCACATAATAATAAACATGCAATAATTTCAACCATAATATTAATTTCCCTATGCGAGTTCTTTGAATAATGGTGTTGGTTTAAGATTACTGGTCTGGTCGTATGACAATCAAATCTTCACTATGAATTAAAATGCAAACAGATTAGAGGCCTTTCATGGAATGTTTAGAATTCCCATTTCCTCCATGTCAGAAGAAACGACAGTTGTTACGTCTTATTTTATGAGAAATATATCAACATAAATGTGGTCTGATGACTGGATCTTGTCAGAGTGGAACAGTATTATGATTTTCCAGTGTTTTGCCTCCTCTACAACTGCACAGAAATCAGGCTCCCTTTTCTCCCCCAAACACTTATTACCAATAGTTACTGGTAGCCATATTGGAAGAAAGAGAAACATTCTGCACAAGGCCTCCATTAAGAGTGGCACTTCTAACACATGTCATCCATGTTAGCCCTAGCCCAATGTTAGACCTGCACTATGTAACTTCAGCTATCTAAATAATAGTTGGGCTTAATGAGAGAAAACCTACCCAGTTGTACTGTATTTGTGCTGTATAATGACACATCTTTTAAATCTAATATAATCAGTAATGCTTGAAACCCAGGGAAGCCCTTCTGGTCAGGCACGACCAGTGGTGCAAAATCTTCGTCTGTTTTACGTATTCAAACTATATAAAAGGCTACAGTCTCATGTCTAAACAGTGCACGTTACCTTGCTTGGTTTTTCTTAACCCCGTTTGACTGTGAAACACTGAGCAGTTACCTCTTGTGGCCACAGGGGGCCACCATTGTGCGAGAATTACATAGTGCAGGTTCTCAGAAGAGCAGGATGGCTCAACGCATGATGAATGACATGTTAAAGGGGAATTGACCAGGAATGCTGGGATTACACAGCTGATCTAAGGATTCCTGTAAAACTTTCAGCAGCCCTCTCACGATAGGAGTGCTGACCCCAGACCACTTCCCTGGTTATCTCCTTCATTATATGAAAGGTGACACTGAACCCAGATCAGGACTCCTATCCTGAGATGCTTGATAAATGCCACCTCAGGTCTGCAGATGAAAGGAAAAACCGAATAAACCAAGACTTGTGTTGGTTGTTTGTTGTATCAGAAAACATAACTAATTTCCACAGAGACTGGGCTTCAATAATAAAAATAAAAAAAAAACATAAATGCATCTATGATACAAGAGTGGAATCTTTTCCCTCTCTGCTCTCCTACAGTTCCCATGACGCACTACAGTACATCTACTCTACAGCGGTTCTCAGGGAGGAAGGGCCAAGGGAATGTTGGGTTTTTAAAGGCCTTGAATGAGACCCGAGACATCTGACCTGACTGGCACTCAAGAAAAACCACCAAAAATATAATAATACATTAGAAACCAACAGAAATTCTTCAGCTTTGCTCGATTTTTGCTTTGTGATAATCAGTTTTGGAACATACCAAGCCTGCGTTTTTATTTCGGATGTCTTTCAGTCATCAAAGTGGAGTGTGTTGAGTGCGTTAAGGCCTGTGTGGGTGGCCTGCGTCATCGGCCAAGTTAAGGATATAGCCAGCGATGTCATCCTCTGTGGGGGCGTCGGACATCACCCATGACTCGTTGGCAGCGGTCACTTGCAGGCGGCAGATCGGACAGTTCCGGCTCTGCCCGCTCCTACAGACAGACACCAAATCAACTCGTCAAAATCTATCAAGTGTATGGAGCTCTGATCAACTCTGATAATGGGAGACTGCATTAATGGTGCGTTCCATCAAAGTGGAAACCATGAGAATCCGACCTCCTACTAGGAAAGATGCAACGGAACGGCCCTCGAAGTCGTGATTCCAAGTAGGAAACTCGGGATTGGTCTCTCAACTAAAATGTTCGTAGAGGCAGTTATATGACGTCATTTCAACATGGTAGTATACACTATATACTGTTTATAACAAAGTTTTTTTAATCTTTAGAAGACTATTGAAGCTAGATTCTTAGCCAAATATAACAGTGTCTAAAGCACATATTGTGTTCAGAGACCAGCCACACAAATGCCAGCTTTTTCCGGGGTCACATGCTTCTGCTTTAGATAAACTACTATTCTATATTGTATGGTTTCTTTCCGAGCTGGTCACTGGAACATACTGAGGTCGTAATTCCAATTTTCCAACTGGAAGCTTCCGACCTCCGACTTTGAATAGAATGCGGCATAAGTATGTTTGATGTCAAAGAATTATCCATCTCTCCCACGATGCAAAGCATCTAGCATCCTCTTTGGCAAGCATTAGCACCAAACATGTGCTACCAAGCTTCTATGTCAGCTAAAGCTAAGCTAGTTACAGCTAATGCTGAATTAGTGGTAGCTGACCGTAGCTCTTTGCTAGCAAATGTCAATGCTAACGCTAGCTAACTGCAAAAGAGGATGTGTTGAGTGCTTTGCTCTGTGGGGTCGATGAGGAGGACAGAGTGACACCAATCATGGGGGGGCAGTCGTACTTAATACAGTCCCCTACTGCAGATGCTTCTACATGCCTGCACCCAGGGGTGACTCACGACACAACCACGTGGTTCAGATGGCTCGTGGCTATCCATAGTACTCGTCAGGCACTCGTCTGTTGCACGGTCTAACTCACATGGTGGATAATATGCCAGAGTCTATGACTTGTGAAAACCAGACCGCCTGTTCTTTAATCACAGCCGAGGAGTGCTGCCGAGTGCGTCCGCGTGTTCCCTGATTGGCTGCGACACACCCCGCGGAGCGGAGCGGCAGAGCTTGCGGCATTATGTAGCCGTAATCCGCGATGTTTTTCCATCGAAGCTTAGCTCAACTGGTACGCCGCCGTGCTGTGGATCCTGCGGTGCGTTGGTGACAAGTTCGATTCCCTTCCATTTTTTTTCAAAGTTTAGGCATGTTAAGTTTAGGCATTGTTTCGGAGTTGGTTAAGGTTAGGGTTAAGGTTAGGCATTATTTCGGAGTTGGTTAAGGTTAGGGTTTGTCGCAGAGAATGCCTGTCTGTCTTTCTTGACGTGAAGGATGCAGCCTATTTCCGCACTGCCGCTCTCTCACGCTGCCGCGGTCACATGGGCGTCATGGCCAATCAGAGAAACGCGACGCACTCTTCGGCTGGGATAAATATAGACGCAACCAGACCAGCTGCGGCCGGCAACTCCCCCCTAACTCCTTCAGGCAACTCCCCCCTAACTCCTTCAGGCAACTCCCCCCTAACTCCTTCAGGCAACTCCTTCAGGCAACTCCCCCCTAACTCCTTCAGGCAACTCCCCCCTAACTCCTTCAGGCAACTCCCCCCTAACTCCTTCAGGCAACTCCCCCCTAACTCCTTCAGGCAACTCCCCCCTAACTCCTTCAGGCAACTCCCCCCTAACTCCTTCAGGCAACTCCCCCCTAACTCCTTCAGGCAACTCCTTCAGGCAACTCCCCCCTAACTCCTTCAGGCAACTCCTTCAGGCAACTCCCCCCTAACTCCTTCAGGCAACTCCCCCCTAACTCCTTCAGGCAACTCCCCCCTAACTCCTTCAGGCAACTCCCCCCTAACTCCTTCAGGCAACTCCCCCCTAACTCCCTCAGGACCATTGTGACCAAATTACTGACTGATCAGTGTGTTTTAGATGCACTCTCTGTGACTACTGTTGAACGGTTTTTTATTTTTATTTATTTTTATTAACACTATGATCGCCGGGGACGAGTTAAGACGTCATTCCTAGCCATGCTCATTCTGCCGAAGACGCCGTAACTCGTCTTTGATGTCAATATTTCAAAAATCTGTGATCGAAATCATATTTCCCCTCCGGAGCCCTGAGATGTACTGGTGAGCTCCACTCAACTGTCTAACGGTTCGAGAGCGCCATCTGGTGGCCGATCGGCAGATCGGCCAAGAGGGAGGGGCGCGCCAAACAGGAAGTGCTCATCCATATGTGCTCCGGGCACTCGCGATCGGTAGCCGGACTCCATCTCAACACACTGGATGATCAATCGCTCGCCCTAACTCAATAAACAACGTTATTTGGACGTATATAGTATTATACAACCTGGAAATGGTTCATCAGGATCAACATCCCATAATCGAAAACGGTCTACTCCACGCTGATCGTCCAACGGCGCGAGGAACATACGGTAAGATTCAGCGTTATTTTCTAACGTATTCCATATAAACTGCTATGATGAACATATGACCCACTCTGGATGAATCATCTAACGCTGCCCACGGAATTATAAACGATCCCCCGCCCATCCGGTCATCATCAGATCATACGTAGATCATTCTAGAAGTACGTCCAGTTGAAATTTTTCATCTCGCGCCGATTGCTATCAAACTGTATTTCATCATCAATATAATGCATTTGGAGCTATAAATCAAGTTCTGGATAAAGCTGCAGAAAACGATAAAAACATACTTATACTTTAGACCATATTTTAGTATGAATATGTGAATGAAAAAGTTTAACGTTGCTACAACCTGAACAATACATATAGGACATTGAATGGGCCATAATAATGGCAATTTAGCAATAGAATTTAAAAAGTTATAGCCCTGCAAAGAAGGGGAACTTCTCCATAGACAAATAGAGCTGGCAAGGGATGGTAAATTATGAATTTAACCCATGGCGATCAAAGTGTTAATTTCGAACATGTAAATACAAACAATATGAAACAAAAACAAACCATTGATCTCTAGCAATGAAAAAAAAATATATAATAAACATAACTCAATTTACATGTTCAAAAAGGAGTAGGAAGAAATATACACTTATTTAATCCTACCCCTTTTCCACTACTCAAATGAATGTACTAATTTAAAACCTTACAAAACAAATATATATGAACAAATAATTATATATGTAAAACATGAAAGAAATAAAATAAAAATGTAAACACCTGTGAATGTCAAATCCCTTCCTCATCCATGTACCTTGTGAAAATAGTTTCTTTATAATTCAGTTTGATTATATTTTAGTTTAATTTCTATGTTGTGAATAGTTAGCACATTCAACAATATTTACCTGGATCTATTTGTGTGTGCGTGTGTCTGTGTGTATATCTCACCACTTGTCAATGCACTTCTGGCAGAAGCTGTGCGCACAGGGCAGAATGAGATCAGACTTGCCGTCCATGCAGATACAACACTCCTCCTCGTCAGTCAACTGCTTCACTCTGCGTGGGAACGAACACACTATATTTTAGGGGTGGAAATCTCAGTACCAGAGATCTATCAATACCATATCATCATGACACACGGGCATGGATATGATAACATTGCAATGTTTAGCGATATCAAGGGTTCTACACCATATTGCTTATCTTATTTATATATTATTTTTCACCATTCGTCTTCCTTTCAACCACAGAATACCTCAAATAATATGTCTTAAAGGGGAACTGCGCCTAATTTAAGAATTCATACACGTTATTCCTATGGTCTAAGACAGTCCATATAGATAGAATAAAGCTCATTTAGATATAAAAAATACAACTAACTTTCTGTGGGTCCACAAAATCAGTATCCCATTCATTTTCGATGAAGCAACTCCAGACTTTATACTTGATGACATCACAAGTTTGAGTATTGATTCTCTAGTTTCTGGCTTTAGGAGAGTGTAGCTCATGTTCACTAATATTGATCAAACTTTCCTAAGTCATGGAATTAACATATCACAATTCATAATTTGGGTGGTGTTCCCCTTTAAACAGAACATTCGAACAATTTGGGAAATACACTTCCTTGCCATCTTCCCCAGAGTCAGAGGAGAAGATCAATACCAATTTGGTGAATGGTAAATGGTGCATTTATATAGGGTTTTTATCCAAAGCGCTTTACAATTTATGCCTCACATTCACCCATTCACTCACACATTCATACCAACGGTGGAGGCGACCATGCAAGGTGCCAACCTGCTCATCGGGAGCAATTAGGGGGTTAAGTATCTTGCTCATGGACACTTCGACACGCTGACCAGGAGGAGCGAGAATCGAACCGGGAATATTCCGACTACCAGACGACCGCTCTACCTCCTGAGCCACTGTCCCGAATTTCATCTCTGTGCGTCAGTTTGAGTCATTGGAAATTGTATTTCTTCACTTTTGACAAAGCTACATGCTAGCTGCTCCCTACTGCTTCCAGTCCTTGTGCTAAGCTAGGCTAGCTGCTCCCTACTGCTTCCAGTCCTTGTGCTAAGCTAGGCTAGCTGCTCCCTACCGCTTCCAGTCCTTGTGCTAAGCTAGGCTAGCTGCTCCCTACCGCTTCCAGTCCTTGTGCTAAGCTAGGCTAGCATGCACCTGGACACACAGAAATTAAACTGGGGAAGATGTGCAAATACGTGTATTTCCCAAAAATGTTGGAGTGTTCCTTTAACACATTGAATGCCCATAACGAGATTTCTCTGGTTATCAGTCCGCGGGTTGAATGCCCATCACGAGAATATTCGTTTTATTTTTTTTATTAGCGATCTGAATTCATATTTCATCAACCGAGTCTACCGTTGGTAAGCCTGCCCCACCAGGCGCTCAGATGTGAAAAAAACACCCCCTATAGTCTCCCAGATGGTAATGCACCCTTTTGGATTGGACTCAATGAAAATCGATGAGAAAAAAAAAATCCGAAATCCACATTTTACTTCTCACGCATGTAACCGGAGCCGATCAGATTCATTCTGGACCCTCAGGACAACGTGTAATATGTCTTTACAGTACGTAGCATTGGATAAATAAAAGGATCGGTTTTTGGAATGGCGATCAGGAATTGGAATAATCCATTTGGATACCATCTGATCTCAGGTAAGGAATCTATTTTAACAGTCTTAGGATAATCAGAATTTTTTTCACGGAGATATAAGCTTTCCCCCTATATGTGATATGGCTGTTTTGACTGCGAGTGATCAGGAAATAAGAGAATCGATTTACAGCTTGCGGCACCAGCGTGCATATGTACACATATACTATCGATAATCTAGCGTTTATTTGAAAACTATTCATAAATAGGCCGAAAAATGACAACGTTCTAGAATATTACAGTACATCAGTGTTTATCAGGGATTCTTTCCTGATAAATGTTGACTGGAAAATGAGTCATTGATGGGCGACGGGCAGATTAGACACAGCCATAATTTAAAACATAGATTAGGCGATATTAACGTTAACATTGAAGCGGATGGTGGGCATTCAAGCACTAAATGTGCGCCCCCTCACTGAAAGTGTTAAGAAAGTAAGATGTCACTTATATTTATGAATAACAAATACATCCACAAATCAATACATCAGCCCTTGACCACACAAATATATGCCACAGATACACAGTGGGTATCCTAACCTGCCCATCCACATGCTGGCCTGGCAAGAGTCTGTAGAGGGGAGATGTGTCGAGGGCCCCCCCATGGACAGCACCTCCGCCGCCTGGCTGGTGATGTCGCGGTACAGCTGGATGAACTGGTACAGGTTCATGATGCGCGACGCCTCCAACATGCCGTTCTCTTTGTTGATCTGACAGGAGGACAGGGGGGAGGGGGGGGGGGTAAAGACTGATGGGGTGTGTGGCTGATGTGATACTGAGCCTGTGGCTGATGTGATACTGAGCCTGTGGCTGATGTGATACGGAGCCTGTGGCTGATGTGATACTGAGCCTGTGGCTGATGTGATACTGAGCCTGTGGCTGATGTGATACTGAGCCTGTGGCTGATGTGATACTGAGCCTGTGGCTGATGTGATACTGAGCCTGTGGCTGATGTGATACTGAGCCTGTGGCTGATGGGATACTGAGCCTGTGGCTGATGTGATACTGAGCCTGTGGCTGATGTGATACTGAGCCTGTGGCTGATGTGATACTGAGCCTGTGGCTGATGTGATACTGTAGAGACCGAACAATAGCATCTCTCCTGTGTTTTATCCATTTGCACTTATTTTAATTAACTCACTTGTTTAAGTTCACGGAGATATTGAATACATGTTCCTGTTCTTTTGTTTGTAAAAGAACTGGCACGTCATGTGACATTTACATTTAGTCATTTAGCTGAACGCTTTTATCCAAATCGACTTACACGTTCTGTACAACAGGTCAGCAGAAAAGGTACAACTCTGGCAGCTAAGGGTCAGTAACATTGTTCATCAAACAGTGTTGAACTTGAGTGCTACAGTCTTGAGTGCATAGTACTAGTATAGACATAATATGTGACTTGCTCTATAATTTTCAATCACATTGACCCCAAAACATATTTTTGAGTTTCACACACTGTTGGAAAGAGGAAATTCCTAGCTTAGCACACATTAATGGAAGCAGATAAGGACCACTAGCCTATAGCTTAAAGCTCAGATAGGCCTTTCACACCGGGAATAATTGGTTCGGAACATGACGGAGGCTTTAGTTCGGCCCTCTAAAGAAAACACTGAGCACCGGTTTTTCATGTTCCGAACCAATTATTCCCGGTGTGAACGCGCCGGCCGGTTTGAGATTACGTTGGGGAACGGGCCTGGCCGGTGTGAAAGGCCTAACAGAGAGGTGTTTTTGGTCAACAGCTAGGCTAGTTAATTTGTGCTAAGCTAGGCTAGTTTACAACCATCTTCTTGTCTGACTGTGGAGAAGAGTAATGTCGGGGTGTTCCTCTACGGCTACCAGTCGGTTTGTACTGCTCAGTAACTTGCAACATAGAAAAGCTAAA
Source organism: Notolepis coatsorum (assembly GCF_963971535.1). Lineage (NCBI taxonomy): Eukaryota > Metazoa > Chordata > Actinopteri > Aulopiformes > Paralepididae > Notolepis > Notolepis coatsorum. Next base: position 100,126,782 of record NC_140182.1, on the reverse strand, counting down.
TGAAAAATATTGTGAGATACATATTGCAGGGTTCCCACAGACATTGCAAAATAAAATTCAAGGACTTTCAAGTACTTTTCCAAGCACTATTTTTCATTTTAAAAAGGATACAATTCACTTTTAACACTTCCAGTGCTGTTAACCCTTTCACTGCCACACGACAGAAGGTTAGCCCTTTACTATCACACAACCGACGGCGATGCTCCATCATTAGCATCATTAGCTCCGCAAATGCGGAGCTAATGATGCTAATGATGGAGCATCGCCGTCGGTTGTGTGATAGTAAAGGGCTAACCTTCTGTATTGTCACAGTGAAAGGGTGAACCGGCTGTCGTGTGGCAGTGAAAGGGTTAACATAGAGAGTGCCGACCACGTCACAGAAACGTAGATCTACGTTTTTTGCTTCTGTATTTCTTTTATTCGCTATTGCCATTCATAATTCATCGGGGCACCTTGTGCATGCTGTACTGAATGTGTCTGAGCTGGCAGACAGTCAATACCGCCCTCTAACGCCTTCGGCCGCTATTGCACTCCATTAGAAACTATGTAGTTTATTTTCTCTACCGAGCTGCGGCGTGGGGGCGGGTCCTAAACCCTCCGGCAAAACAGGCGCTTGTAGGGATGGCTTGGACAACTGACCCCGCCCGCCCGTTCATGTGCAATGCCCAATAACGTCGGAGACAGGATCACTGTGGATAACTGGAATGGCGATCAGATAATTGGATTTTTTTTGCATTACATCAGAGACCAGGTAAGGACACTATATATCCAATCTTGCGCTGATCTGATATTTCTTTCTCCCACGATTGAAGCTGTCTGTGTGGAATGTGTTGTGCTGTGTACCGTTGGTGGCAGGGGGGGGGGGGGGAGCGCCCCGCTCCACGGCCCATTTCATGTGTGCACCAGGAGACATAATACCAATAATCTAGCGTTGATTTCAGGATGATTAGATAATCAGGCGAAAAATGACAACGTGATAACTGAATTTTACTAAAGGGCTATTTTCACGTCTTTTCCTGGGATTACTAAGAATCACCCAAACTATACTAATTTTCAAAACGGTTTAAAACGAAAATGTACGGATGAAAAAACAATCTGTTTCTTGCATGTTGACCAGAAGCAACTCACTGACAATCGACGGCGTTATTAGATCCATAGCTATAATATAAAATAGTTTTAGTTAGCCCACAGTGCCCCCTGCTGCCTGGCAATCAAAGTGTTAAATGCCGTTTTTTATAGAAAGAAAATCGGATCCAATATATATGGCTTAAAACCAATTTTCGACAATTAGTTACACTTTAAATAAAAATAAGAAAATCTTGATTCAGAACAATTTTATCATGGATGAACAAAACGTTCTATGCGAATGGTTGATTTGAATTTCAAGGACTTTTTAAGCACATTGTTCTAAAATGGTGTTTAGGGAATTCTAGGCGTTGCCTTTTTTTTTTTTTTTTTTTAATCAATCACTTTAACACATTGGCTGCCAGACCCGAGATTTCTCGGGTTAACTCGCCAGCGGTTGAGTGCCAGACCCGAGACTTCTCTGGTTTTGGTCATTTTCTTTTATTCAATTTTTTTATTCATTACAGGTTCACGGACCTCGTGTTACCATAGGAAATCATTCTGATATCCCAAAAGTGCAATACCGGCCGCATCCTGCTAGGTGGCAGGATCGCCCACCCTTTGAAACCTTATTTCACACTGTGTGTTACATTGTATATGGTCCGGGCAGAGAATTTAGACCAAGCCAAGTGAATCGCTTCATCCGACCACTTCGAAACGCGTTCAGCACACTTGAGGCATATCTTGTGCCACTTCATGTCAGGGACCCGATCGACACCAATACTGGAAATCGCGATCAGACAATTGGAATATTCTTTTTGGGATACCTCCTAGTAAAGGTAAGGACTATATGACATCAATCCTACTTTGATCCAACAATGATTTCACGTTGATTGCAATGATCATATGTAACGTACTCCAAAACGTATGCCGTTGCCGACGATCAAAGCATCAAAAAACGACCCCCCCCCCCCCCCCCCCCTTTCATGCATTCATGATGAAACATAATACCTATTATATACCTTTGATTTGGAAATAGTAGCGTGTCCAGGCGAGCAACGCGAACGCTTTTAGCTAAATTCACATATTGCTCCATTACACAGTTACCAGGAATTAGCCAGCATCACTCTGAAACTATACAATATTCACCACGGTATAACACACGAACGTATACATGAAAAGATGTATTCTTTTTCACATGTTGAACGATGGATAGTTAATGTCAAATGAGCCATAGTATTGTCTCCATAGCTATAATATAGAATATAGATATAGCCATGCAAACACTGCGACGCACAGTGATCCCTATCCTTTACAGCGGTGGCACACTGAGTACAAAGATGGCTAGACCGGGTGGCGCCCAAAGTGTTAAGCACTTCAAGGACCTAGTGCGAACCCTGCATATTGTAAACCATGACAATATTGTGATATTTTGGGCACCCAGGGCCCTAGATAGGGACGTTCTTACCCAAGAAACTCTCAGTCGACTTGATAGGATGTTGTAAGTAAATCTAATATTTACATTTTGTTTTGTAAAACTGTGTCCCAGTTGGTTCCTCTCACCTTGGTGCAGACCACCCTCACTGCCACCTTCCACAGGGCAGTAGAATCAGAGCCTGGCAAGACCTCAAAGAGCAGGTGCTTCTGCTGTCCAGTAGCCAGCTTGGCCGTGCTGAGAAACCCAGAGGAGAGAAGCACAACCACAACAATATATAAAATTCATATATGAAAGAACGCAATATGCATATAGCCATGGCTGCAATCTGGCCTTTTCATATACGGTATATGTTGTGAAGGGCCAGATTAAACCGAATATATATATTTATTTATATATATATATTTAATTGTATTTGTATATTCTCTAATATTCCTTGATATCCCTTGTATATTCCTTGTACAATATGCATTGAATATCCATTCTAGCCTACTGAACATCCCATAATAGTCTCCATTCTACTATTGGTCGAGACCTTGGTGCCAGGCTGCCATACCCCTCAGACCCAGTTCAAACGTACCGCTCAACATGTACGAACAAGTCCTAGTTCCGCGTAGGAATCTGGCTACCGCACCACTAATGGGACTATTTGTTCATAGTGCGTATATATACTGCGCTACTAAAGTAGGACTTCCTTTTCAGTCCAGTTTCTTACCCTCCAATAGAGTCACAGACGTAAAGCCTCCCCGCGACGCCACGTGTGGGAGTAAGGCCAAGTTCGCCTACCATCGGTATTGAGACATCGTGTATATTAATATTTGAATAGTCATATTTGGCACTATATCGTCGAGTTGGACGTAGTCTATTAAGCTAATAATAGTCTGTTAATATATAGTGCTTCGTGCGGTGAGAATACTACCGTAGTCAGTACCCCATCGTTTCGGGCAGAGAACTGGCTGCTTATCCAGGGTGGTTGACCCCACGTGAAGCTGCACCCGAGGAGCCCCAGAGCCGACGAGCGAGTGGACCTGTATACCGGATTATTCTACCGACGACAGCCCGCCTTCCCCGGCACGGATTATGCTTTGTATACGTTGATTATTCCATGGATAAAGACCCCCGACACTGCCGTGTGTTGGAACCCCCCCCCCTGGAGAGGACGCAAGGTGAGGAGACGCTCTGCAAGACGAGGTCGCTTCACGTCTCTCCTCCGTGGACCGGAGGACGCCGGCCCACAAAGAGTCCACCTGCTTTCATCTGTGGTCCAAGGATCGCCGGCGCATTGAACGGCACTACAGTGGGTTCACCTGGGATACCCTTGGCCGGATGAGGCAGCCGGATTCTACCCCCCCCCCCTTCCTACTCCTGTCGGCTTACAAGCGACCGGATTAACCCCCCCTAGTGTATCCAGTCTATAATCATTAAAGTACCATTGCTGTTATTCCTTAACTATTCCAGGTCGTATATGTACCACCTGCGCCTTCAGAGATTGGACATTCTCTATTGATATACCGACGAATACTCTTGCCATAAAAGTGCATACTAATTCCCATTCATAAATGTGATTGATTTGATTAAGTGCTTGCTCTACACACCATCGCTGTGTAGAAATAAAGACCTATTTCTAATTCGTACATTTGTGTTGGATCCGTTTCATCTACGTGACAGTGTTCATCATAATATATTTATGCCGAGTACTGGGTGGCCGAATATTAAGTACAAAGGTAGTGGTAGTAAGTATCATATCTAGTAATACAGTCAGGGAATTGTACCCCTCAGTTACAATTGGTCCTTCGAGCCGGAGGGTAATTAGTGTAATATTAATAGTGTTATTAATATTGAAATGGCCTATGATGAACACTCCACGAAACGATCCTCCTAACCAACGCCCGCAGCGCGAACGACGGCTCCCTCAGTACTTAGAGGCTTACGCTGTCAGTCAACAACCTAGTCTTCTACTAACAGTAAACGCGGTAAAACTAGAAAGTAAAAGTATGTCTAACCCCAACGCCCAGACTACCCCGACCATAGAGGCCCCTACGGGTTCTAATGTAACTGACCAAGTTCACGGTGGGGACCAGTGGGAACCAGACATGACTTCACACCCCGCCAGTACTGAAGAAGTAGTCCCCGATGAGTTCCGGGAGGAATACAACGCTACCGAGAGAGAACTCGGCACGGAAGAAGACGGGGAGAGCACCGTGGAGATAGAGCTCCAAGGCTCCGCAAGGAGTACCCCGAGGGAAGGCTCCCCTATACAACCGCCTTCTCCCAGCGAGGCAGAGAGGACCCTACAGCAGGCCTTCCTCATCAGCCTGAACGCCGCTGCTGAACGCGACCGACTGCAGATCCAGCAGCGGAGCGAAGAAGAGCATATACGTCTAGAAATAAGACGCATTCAGAGAGAAGAGAATGTGGCCCGAGACCGAGCAGACAGCCAGCGAGCAGCTGCTGGTGCTCTACGGGACGCAGAGCGCGACAGACAGCAAGCGCAACTAATAGAACAGCTGATCAGACGGACAACACCCTCTCCCTCCGCCAGAGGCTCCAGGAACTCGTCTAGACACACCTCCAGGGCGGCATCCCCTAGCCGAGTAAACAACCCTGAACTTGACCAACAGACGAGGTCTATACCCCCCACAGACCACCTCCCCCCACCGGTCCAAGCGAGACCTAGCAACCGGGAAGGAGCAGCATATCCTGTGGAGAGGCTAAACCAGAGACTACAAGCACTGGATGACCTAACTGAAGACGAAGAGGAAGAGGAGGAGAACCACGCCCGACGACAGCACAGTACTCTACCGGACCAGGAGGTCCGGTACAGCCCAGGCTATACTCCCGCGGAGCTGCGCTACAGACCCCCGACTCTATACCCGGGTGAGCACGACGCACGACCCGCACCGAGGAACAGCACCTGGACAAGCGGGCCATGGTACACTGCCGGTACCAGCCCATACCAAGGAGCGGGAGGAGACTCGCCTAGGAGGCCTCTCCCCCAACGCTCGCCGATGTATCCACAGTCAGCGTCATACATTGGCACGCCTATGGTACCCGACTTCACCCAAGAGAACCGGGCCCAGTATACAGAACTCCGCATGTGTCTGGAGACCATGTTGGTGGATGTATTGGATGAACGCCATAAATACGCCATCCTACTGAAGCACTTAAAGGTACCCCGCGCACATAATATAGCGCTCGCCTACGCGACTTCCACCACCCCATACACAGCAGCGCTGGTAGCATTGGACCAGAGGTATGGGCGCATATGGGATTACGTGATCCAGGAGATCCGACACATCGACCGCTTACCCCCAGCAATAGACAATCGAGCACTGGACGACCTGTCCATCAGAGTGCAGTCCCTGGTAGGGATGTTGGGAGCGCAGAGAGAGAAGGGGAGGCATGAACTTTACGCCAACTCAAATGTGGAAAGGATCTTGGAGAAGCTGCCGCCCGCTCGACAGGAGCGTTTTAGGCGACAGAGAGACCACCGAGACCCGAATGGCCCCGAACCGAACCTCCTCGATCTAGCAGACTTCCTGGCGAGAGAAGTCAGCAGCCTACGGCTAGATACATTCGGACGGAGCACCCCTGGCTCCAGAGAAGGAACCAGACGACTAAATGATGGAAGAAGATCGGTGACTGTGATGCACCAATCGGAGTCAGTACCGAGCAGCAGGAGCCACAGTACCCCCTCCAGAACGGAGAAGTGGAAGATAGTGTGCCCCTACTGTGAGAAAGAACACTGGCTAGCGCAATGTGACTCCTTCCCCAAGCTGAACGCGGAGGAAGCAAGTCAATGGATAAAGTCCAACAAGCGCTGTTTTCGCTGTGCGCGCTCACACATGGCAGCCGAATGCCGCTTAAAGAAAAGGTGCACCAAGTGCGATGGAGCCCATCTGGACATACTTCACGACAGTAACAGACGGCGCCCTTCAACCGCACCATCCAGCAGCAAAGCGAGCGTCATGTACATCGATCCCGCCAGCAGCAGTGGAGCCCGAGTACTCCTAAAAGTAGTGCGTGTGACACTAAGCTACCAGAATAAAGTCCTGGACACTTACGCCGTCCTCGATGACGGGTCAGAGAAGACCCTTCTGCTCGCCTCCGCTGCGGCCCAGCTAGGGCTGCGGGGAAGCGAAACCCAAATGACAATTCGGACAATAAGACGAGATTTGAAGACGATAAAGGGCGAGAATGTCTCATTCTCTATCGCAGCAAGCGGCCAGCCTGAGCGACGGTACCAGATTACAGACGCTTTCACCAGCCAAGAAATAGGACTGTCGCGGTACACATACCCCGTCGCCAAGCTGATGGAGAAATATGCACATCTGCGCAAGTTACCGATCCCGCTCATAGACAATGCTATGCCGACCCTGTTGATAGGCTCCGACCATGCAGACCTCATTGTCCCGATAGACCGGGTTCATACCGGACCCCGAGGCTGTCCTGCAGCAGTCGAGACCCGTTTGGGATGGACTCTCCAAGGCCCGCTCGCCAAATCTCTCAACCGAAGTACAGCCACTAGATGTCTCCACTCCCGAGTCACGGAGGGAGAAACCGCACTCCTGCAACACGTAGAGCGGCTATGGACCTTGGAACAAATGCCCTTTAAGAACGGAAAGAAAGACATTCGCTCTAAAGATGACATTTACGCCATTCACCTCCTCGAGACAGGGACCAAGAGAGTCCCGGTCAACGGCGTGTTGAGATACGCCACGCCACTCCTGCGGCGAGAAGGAATGCCTACTTTCCACGCCAAGACAGACGCCACAGAACGGTACCTGCTGAACACGGAGCGGCGCTTAGCCAAGAACCCCGCCCAAGAGAGTGTATACCGCGCTGAGATTGAGAAGCTCATCACAGCGGGACACGTCACAAAGATGGACATTAAAGAGGCTGACCAGACCACTGAATCGTGGTACGTGCCTCACCACAAGGTCCATCACAACGGTAAAGACCGCATAGTATTTAACTGCAGCTACCAGATCGGATCCCAAAATCTGAATAAAGAGTTACTGCCCGGTCCCACACTCGGCCCCTCCTTACTCGGCGTTCTACTCCGCTTCCGCCAGGAAAAGGTGGCCATCAGCGGGGACATTAAAGGAATGTTCCTGCAGGTGAGATTAGTAGAGGAGGACAAGCCCCTGTTACGGTTCCTATGGAGAGAGAAGCCAGGAGATGAGCACCCAGCCATCTACCAATGGGAAGTCCTCCCCTTCGGAACGACGTGCAGCCCCTGCTGTGCTACATTTGCACTACAGAAACATGTAGCAGAGGACCCAGCAGCGGACGAAGAGGTCCGACACAGCGTAAAGAACAGCTTCTACGTAGACAACTGTCTACAAAGCCTTTCAACCCAGGAAGAAGCCGAGGCTCTCCTGATTAAACTCCGCGCCTCATTGATCAAAGGCGGCTTTGATCTCAGGCAGTGGGCCAGCAGCGATCCGCAAGTACTGCGCAGCCTCTCCTCCGAGGACAAGGCAGCCAGCAGCGAGACCTGGATGACTACAATCCCGGGAGAAGCCCAGGAGATGACCCTGGGATTGGTGTGGCGATTCAAAACAGATTCGCTTCACTACAGACACAAGCCCCTGACTACGGAGCAGGGAAGGCCGGCGGCGGCGCCGACCACCAGACGGAGTGTGTACACAACACTCGCCCGACAATATGACCCGCTAGGATGTATTCTACCGTACACCACCAGGGCAAAAATGATTGTACGAGCATTGTGGGACAAGGACCAGGGCTGGGACGACCCCATTCCCGCACACCTTGCATCCACCTGGAGAGAGTGGGAGATGGAGCTCCGCTCACTCCCAGGCGTTAATATGCGCCGAAGCTACTTCCCACCCACGGTGAGGCCAGAGACATGTAAAATGGACTTACACGTCTTCAGTGACGCCTCAGAGGTCGCATACGGATCAGTAGCCTACTTGCGGGCCCAAGAAAAGGGGGGAGAGATCTACACAGCATTTGTCCTCGCCCGCTCGAGAATAGCCCCACGCAAGCAACAATCTATCCCACGTCTAGAGCTCTGCGCAGCCCTAGCCGGAGCGCACCTAGTAGGGGTGGACGGTATGGTCTAAAATTTATATCACGGTATAATTTGAAGCATAGACGGTAACGGTATATATCACGGTATCATCGTTTTTGATAAAAAAAAATTTTTTATTTTATATATATATATATATATTTTTTTTTATAAAATATATATATTATATAATTAGACTTGTACTTGTATTATCTGCGAGACATCGCCACCACGCAACAAGCTCCACTGTCTGTGTGTACTCTAGTAGCCTCCAGCTACTCGAGTAGCCTCGAGCAGAGCTACGGCCAGCCCAATAGTATCCAGCTGATTCTCCGGCGCTGCACCTGGACCCTATTGGCATAACGTTACTTAACTGTGCTCATCAAGCCCTCAGCTCGAATACGCATCGAATCAGTGTTATAAGACATTGATATCAGGAGCTATCTGTAGCTACTGCTAGCCGGATATATAACGTTAATACAACGCCTCAGTGAATTATTTAGTTCAATGGGACATTTCGTTTTGAACGGTGAACTTACTTGCGTTAACGTGAGCTAACGGCTAACGGAGCTATCATACACGTCTACTCTACTAGACTTGATGGAGCGTTTGTTGATGTCAGGAGCTATCGGTAGCTGGCCGACTAGATACCGTTCGGTTAGACAATGCCTCATCATGTATTAAACTAAAAGTGAATAGTTGACTGGGTCATTTTGTAACGGTAGCTAAGCTAACGTTAGCTCAGGGAGACGCCGCCGACAGCTGAGCTCCCGTGTCCCGTCCCACTAGACTACTAGATCCGTGTTTACATGCGTGCGGGAGGGGCTGGCACGCCCACTGCGCGAAGCCTCCTAAATAACCTTTTCCAGTTCGCACATATCTATTATCTATGACTAATTCTATCTATTTTTAGGGGCAAATGCGAGTGAAATAGTCGCGCAGTGGTTACATGACGTCATTGCTATTTTAGAGCTGCACTACCGGTTACACGGTATAGGCAAAATCCATACCGTAGAGCAAATTCATACCGTTTATACCGTATACCGTTTATACCGTCCACCCCTAGCACCTAGCCACGCTCATCCAACGTGAGCTCACCATACCGGTGTCTAGAACAATCCTGTGGTCAGATTCCACGACAGTACTCGCCTGGATCAAATCGGACTCATGCAAGTACAAAGTCTTCGTGGGAGTCAGAGTCACCGAGATTCAAGACTTAACCGAAGAGTTAACCGGAGAAACAGAGTGGCGCTACGTTGATACAAAACAGAACCCAGCTGACGTCATCACCCGGGGAATGCCCCTAGATGACCTCACCCGTCACAATGCTTACAGTGACGGCCCCGCATTCCTAAGACTCCCGGAAGGACAGTGGCCCATGCCTATCCCGAGGGAAGCAAGTCCAGAGGAGGTGGAAAATAAGAAGTCTGTGTTCTGTGGATTGAGCACCGTAGCCTCCACCGACCCTAACATAGACGATTGCACGTCCATAGAGAGTGCACAACAAAGAACATTCCTGCGGTACCACCCGGAGTGCAAGTCCCCCGCTGATATGTCAGCAGCTAACTACGAGAAAGCAGAATTGCTTCTACTGCAGCGAGCCCAGAGAGACTCGTTCCCCGATGAATTGGCCTGTCTACAGGGAGGAAAGCCCGTCCCATCCGACAGCAGATTAATTCATCTGGCCCCCGAGAGCGACGCTCATACCCTCATCAGAGTGGGTGGCCGCTTACGCAGAGCCCCCAATCTACCGGATGACATTAAATACCCGATCGTATTGAACAGCCGACACAAGGTCACAGAGCTGATTATAAAGAAATACGATGAGGATGTACATCACGCAGGAGCAGAAAGAGTCTTCGCGGAAATCAGACGTCGTTACTGGATCCTACAAGGAAGAGAGGCGGTACGACGCTTCCAGCGAACATGTCTAGACTGCCGCAAGTGGCGCGCGCAGCCCAGCATACCAAGGATGGCTGACCTTCCTCCATGTCGCCTCCGAATCGGTGACAAGCCATTCCACTCAACGGGTATGGACTGCTTTGGCCCGCTGCACATAAAGAAAGGAAGAGGAACCGAGAAGCGGTGGGGTATTGTATTCAAATGCATGACCACCAGAGCGATACACATCGAGCTTCTCCCGACCATGAGCACAGACTCATTCCTTATGGCCTTCCGTAGATTCACATCACGGAAAGGAAGACCGTCTACCCTATTGTCCGATCATGGGACAAACTTCAAAGGCGGCGAAAGAGAGCTGAGAGAGAGCTTCCAAGCTATGGGCCCAGAACTTAAGACCCACCTCGCTCCAGCACAGGTTGATTACCAATTCAACCCCCCAAACGCACCCCACTTCGGTGGCACTTGGGAACGAGAAGTGCGCTCCATAAAGACAGCCCTGTACGCAGTACTTGGGGCCCAGACTGTGGCGGAAGAAGTCCTAATGACAGTCCTCACGGAGATTGAGGGAGTACTTAACTCGAAGCCCCTCGGATATGTCTCCAGTGATGTGGCGGATATCGACCCAGTTACCCCCAACACACTCCTGATGGGGCGGCTAGATCCTGCATTACCCCAGACAATGTACCGGCCTGAAGAAGCGAACGGCCGACGAATGTGGAGGTACAGTCAAGTATTAGCCGACAAGTTTTGGAGCAGTTTCCTACTGCACTACCTACCGTCTCTACAGACCCGCCAGAAGTGGGTAAAGGAGAGAGACAATTTGACAGAAGGAACAGTCGTCATGATTATTGATCAATCACTGCCCAGAGCTATGTGGCCGGCCGGCCGCGTAAGCAAAGTGATCACCGGTGCCGACGGCAAGGTCCGAGCAGCTGAAGTGCTTGTCCAGGGTCGCACTTACACCCGTCCCGTGGCGAGGCTCATAGAACTGCCCCGACTCCCAGACACAATCGATGATGACCATGACCCTATAACCCTATGACTTTGTGAAGTTGACTGACCCCTACAGCAAACCCTTATGTGTAAATAGACAACGCGATTAATCTGTCTCTGCTTAACTGATTAGGTCTGGGACTAATCAGGGGGTGGCTGTTGTGAAGGGCCAGATTAAACCGAATATATATATTTATTTATATATATATATTTAATTGTATTTGTATATTCTCTAATATTCCTTGATATCCCTTGTATATTCCTTGTACAATATGCATTGAATATCCATTCTAGCCTACTGAACATCCCATAATAGTCTCCATTCTACTATTGGTCGAGACCTTGGTGCCAGGCTGCCATACCCCTCAGACCCAGTTCAAACGTACCGCTCAACATGTACGAACAAGTCCTAGTTCCGCGTAGGAATCTGGCTACCGCACCACTAATGGGACTATTTGTTCATAGTGCGTATATATACTGCGCTACTAAAGTAGGACTTCCTTTTCAGTCCAGTTTCTTACCCTCCAATAGAGTCACAGACGTAAAGCCTCCCCGCGACGCCACGTGTGGGAGTAAGGCCAAGTTCGCCTACCATCGGTATTGAGACATTGTGTATATTAATATTTGAATAGTCATATTTGGCACTATATCGTCGAGTTGGACGTAGTCTATTAAGCTAATAATAGTCTGTTAATATATAGTGCTTCGTGCGGTGAGAATACTACCGTAGTCAGTACCCCATCGTTTCGGGCAGAGAACTGGCTGCTTATCCAGGGTGGTTGACCCCACGTGAAGCTGCACCCGAGGAGCCCCAGAGCCGACGAGCGAGTGGACCTGTATACCGGATTATTCTACCGACGACAGCCCGCCTTCCCCGGCACGGATTATGCTTTGTATACGTTGATTATTCCATGGATAAAGACCCCCGACACTGCCGTGTGTTGGAACCCCCCCCCCTGGAGAGGACGCAAGGTGAGGAGACGCTCTGCAAGACGAGGTCGCTTCACGTCTCTCCTCCGTGGACCGGAGGACGCCGGCCCACAAAGAGTCCACCTGCTTTCATCTGTGGTCCAAGGATCGCCGGCACATTGAACGGCACTACAGTGGGTTCACCTGGGATACCCTTGGCCGGATGAGGCAGCCGGATTCTACCCCCCCCCCCCTTCCTACTCCTGTCGGCTTACAAGCGACCGGATTAACCCCCCCTAGTGTATCCAGTCTATAATCATTAAAGTACCATTGCTGTTATTCCTTAACTATTCCAGGTCGTATATGTACCACCTGCGCCTTCAGAGATTGGACATTCTCTATTGATATACCGACGAATACTCTTGCCATAAAAGTGCATACTAATTCCCATTCATAAATGTGATTGATTTGATTAAGTGCTTGCTCTACACACCATCGCTGTGTAGAAATAAAGACCTATTTCTAATTCGTACATTTGTGTTGGATCCGTTTCATCTACGTGACAGTGTTCATCATAATATATTTATGCCGAGTACTGGGTGGCCGAATATTAAGTACAAAGGTAGTGGTAGTAAGTATCATATCTAGTAATACAGTCAGGGAATTGTACCCCTCAGTTACAGTATATATTTATGTATTTGTAATACACAAAATAAATGAGAGTGAGGTTGGAAAGTCTGGCAGATATGGTTCATTCACACTGAATGTCTATATAATACAATATTGGTTATAATCACTGGCAATAAAACCAAACTTGAAACTTGGGGTTCCAGAATGGCATAATGCTACTCTTACATAGCAGGTTAATGTATCCCACTACATCATTATCTAAGGGTTATATATTGCATTAAAAGAAAATGTTGATTATAAACTTAAAGCAATAGTGTGTAATTGTGGCATCAGTGCTGCTGACCACACTGAAAAAGATGTTCTACTAGACTAAAAAGAACAGAGAGCATCATACAGTACTTGAAGATGAAGTAGACTAAATTGACCTATCTCAAACCACGCCCTCTTTTCTTGATCCTCCAATCATAGCTGTTGCTTCCCCTGGACAAACAAAGTTTGAGATAGGTCAATGAAGCGGAAAAGCTTTTTTTTTTTTTTTTTTAATGAAAATTTCAAATAAATACAATTTAAATAGTTGGTGATAAACTTGGTATCCTGAAACAGTGAATCCTGAAGCGTTCAGTGAAATTCTGGGGCAATTTTCTTATATTTGTAAAATAAATATTATCACTCATGAATATTTTCACTTGTATATATATTTTATATATATTATTTTCACTCATTTGTTCCATAAGTTAGTAAGTATGTTCAGCACACCTCTGTTTCATTCATTGTTGTTGTTTGGCAGATGAGATGTTTTATTTGCATGACTGTATTCAAAGATCAGAAAAGTGTTGGGTGAGGCTGGGTAGCGCAGCGGACTAAGTGCTCGCCTACCACCGCAGAGACACTGGGATCGAATCCAGCTGTCAGCGGTACCTCCGGCTTGGTCAGTCGTCCCTACTAACACAATTGGCAGTGTTGGCGGGTGGGAAGCCGGTGGGGTATGTATCCTGGTCGTTGTAAACAGTGACTCCTACTGGTCGGTCGGGGCGCCTGCTCAGCAGGGAAGTGATCTGGGGGAGGTAGTGTGATCCTCCCATGCGTTACACTCCCCCAGTGAGAGTCCTCGCTGTCAGGTGAAAAAAAGCGGCTGGCTGACTCCACATGTATCGGAGGAAGCATGTGATGGTCTTCAACCCTCCCTAGGCCGGCAAGTGGGGGGGAAATGCGCGCAGCGACCAGGAAGGGAATTGGCATAACGACTAAGGCCATGGTTACACTGGGCTAAAACAGCAACGTTCTATTTTCGAATGATTACGTTTGCATGTCCAAGTTAAAAAGAAACGCAGTTTTGGCAGGAAAACGCGTTTTCCTAGTGGCAACGCTCAAAAGGTGTTTTAGTTTTGGAAACTCGCCGACAATGGTGCCATGTAATTTGCGCAAGCCGGATACGGAGCCGTTCTGCCCAATGCCCATGCGCAGTAGAGACCCGCACGGTTATTTCCAGTGTTTACAGCAGAGCTGTCCCAAGTAGCTGCGGCTACCAACGTGTTGTCAAGTTATTGTTATAAGGAGCCCAGTCCAAACAGTCTGCATACTGTATTGAGCCGTATTGTATTGTACCCATTCTGCAATCTGTTAAATAAAGTTTTCATCCATTTCTACTAGCGTTATGTAGTGGAATATATTATCATGTCATTATAGTTTTTGTTGAGATATCATTTTATCATTTTACAGCTTGACTGATACACTGAGATCAGCTATGTAATGTGTGTGTGTCTCAGACACACACGATAATCTCCCCAGTCCTCCCCAGCCAGCCAAAGCAATGTTGTTATTAACTCCTGTAGCTGGGAACCATTTTATTTACTTTCATCATCCTTGCAAGTGTGTATTAAACTATGTTCTGCCATATAGGCCATAAGCCACATAGCTTGTGGGAACCGCTCTTTTTTCCTTGTAAGACAGCCATAACAGTCATAGTATTGATCATTCTAACCACCATCCTGGTTATTTTCCAGCCTCTTACGTAGGGCAGTCTTAAATACTTCGAAGCTTCGTTCGATGGCATGAGCTTCGAACATTAAAAAGAAATGGAAGTGTTAAAAAAAAAAAAAAAATGTGTGCCTCCAAAAATATATCCATTGGAGTTGTACACGACGGCGACGCCACACAAAACATAAGGCTATGCCTAGGCTGCTATGACTAATGTGTTACCAAGTTGGCTAATTTATTTGTAATCATCTGCTTTTGTAGGTGCATTGTCTGATATAATTATAAATTAAATATAATATAATTGTTTGCTTGATAGACGAAGGTTGCAACATAATTATGTAATGTCATGTCGTTGGCTGTGAGAGCAGCCCCACTGTGCAGCCGAGTGAAACCTTGTTGGCTGCGTCACAGTCACGAAAGGGGCTACTTAATTAATTAATCCAATCCACTTTATTTATAGAGCACATTTAAAAACAACAAAGTTTACCAAAGTGCTGTACAAGTCCCACAACATAAGATAAAAAATAAATAAAAAAATATATAATAATAAAAAATATAAATATTTCGAAGCTTCGAATTAAGCTCGGCCCCGAAGCTTCGATTGCCAAAAAAAGCTTCGAAGGTCAGCCCTACTCTTACGTCATATGCATGTATCAACTGTGTGTTCAACGAGACTTCGTTCTCACTTCTCTGTCAGACATTTGTGTGAACAACTTTCTGATTCTGAACTGGGCATTTCCTTGTATGATCATATGAAGGAATAAATCTCTAATTTTTTATTCAACTTTGGACTCAGACAATTGTTATTTGCTCACATTATATTATAAACTTCCATTACAGTTAACGTTACTACGTTAATAGCCTCGATGCTAACTATATAGATGGAGAATGCCATTCACATTAGCATGTAGCTAACAACAACGAGATATTTTTGTGAAACTATCCGCTCTTGGTGGTAAATTGTGTTGATGTTGGTTTTGTTTCATCAACAAATGAGAGGCAGAACACACAGTGAATGTATCCGTTTTGTTTATTGCACTTTCTTTGCTGAAAAATAAATGCTACGTTGGCTAAATGGCTCACGCAAGGTATTTAAAGATGGTGGATTGTTGTTTTTTAGCAGGAAGTGTATTGGCACGTTCAACTTTGCTGATTGGTTGAAAATGGCCTTCATGTTTGAACTACATCGCCACCTACTGCTTTGGCATTGTACTACATGTACATCACTGTGCTCAGGAGGCAAAACGATGTCTAACTTGCCTGCCATTACGTAGCGTTCTGAAAAACGAAACTGAAACTGAAAACGAAAACTGGCCCTAGTGTAACCGCAGCCTAAATTGGGATGGGAGAAAAATACAGAAAAAAGGGGGAGGAAAAAATAGATAAAAAAAAAGAAAAGTGTTATTATCTGGGACGATTTTGGGAGTGTTTTTGCTTGCTTTTCCAAATGGTTTCAACTTTGGTCAGATACCTAATTGAACACATCTACACAAACAGCATGCCGTTCTAATACAGCTCTTAAGTCTCGTCATTTAACTCCACAACTCATAACTGCCACCACTTCATCCTCTCTCTCAGTCTCTCTCCCTGACACCTAGGCTAAATTTAATCATCGCCTACTGTTTGGGGAATAGGCTGAATGTGGCGCAATACTACACCAAAGGATGGGGGGGGGGAAACATGGTGTTCAGCTGTTTAGTGTCACTGTCAAGGCATTCAATATGCATAATCTTGTCCATACATTCTAAAAATGCCATGAGTCGTCACAACCACAATTACAAAACATTATTCCTTCACTCATTGCGATATGTTCAAACCAGTCTTCACCTCCCACTCTACACTGATTTGATTATAGAATATTAAACACACATGGATGTGCTGCATATTTTCTAAATGTAACAGTTAGCTGCGGCCTTACACGTCATTGAGTTCGGCTACCCTACCCAGGAACTCTTCATACGTGAGGTAGCCGCTGTCGCGCACCAGCCCCGCGTGTTTCACCAGCTTCTCGGGCAGGCGAGTCATGACCGCCTGCCCTGATAGCTGCTGGCCCATCCTGGCGGCAGCACTCACACAACAGCCCTGGCAGGAGACTGCACCTCATTCAGCACCGGAGAGCCTGGTGGGGAAATAATGTGCAAATCAATGGTAGTTTAGGAGAAGTTAGGATGCTCATTTAACACAATGTTAGCCTAGATCCTTAAGAACTTCTACTCATGCACAATAGAGAGCATCCTGACTGGCAATATCACCTCCTGGTTTGGGAATAGCACCGCACAAGACCGCACTGCGTAGCAGACTACAGAGAGAGTGGCCCGTTCAGCCGAACGCACAATTGGAGGTGGGCTTCCCACTCTCCAAGACATTTACAACAAGCGTTGCAGGTGTAAGGCTAAGAGAATAATCAAAGACTCTAGCCACTAGGGGTGGGAATCACCAGTTTCATCACGATACGATATCGATTCTTTGGACAACGATACGATATTTGCCGATATCACAAAGTCTGCCACGATACGATACGATACGATTCAATTCAGGTGCCTGCGATCGATATGAGGCGATATTATGTGCCCATTTAACACAATCAGTCACATTTAGATCAACTAAAAAAAGGCTACGGAAATATCAATTGATGTATTTATTTTTGAGCTCTTCCAGACATTTAAATGAAAAACAATCTATTGTTTTTAATACAAATAGACCTCCTGTTCACTTTTGTTTTTATATATTGAGCTTTAACACACACACACACACACACACACACACACACAGTCCCCCACAGCCCCCACCCCTCCTCCTTCCAAGTCCCCTCTCCACTCTCCTGTTCTCTCTCACGGTTAGCTGCTTAGCTTTTAAGCAGCCAACGCGACGTTCATTTAGATATTTAACGCGACGTTGGCATAAAGGAATGGCGACGATGCAACGCCTGTTATATGCATTTGACCCGTTGCGGGGAAAAA
Organism: Notolepis coatsorum; assembly: GCF_963971535.1. Lineage (NCBI taxonomy): Eukaryota > Metazoa > Chordata > Actinopteri > Aulopiformes > Paralepididae > Notolepis > Notolepis coatsorum. The sequence goes on along the minus strand of NC_140182.1, from coordinate 100,108,877 downwards.
ACTGCACAGACTTATATCGGCTCGCAAAATAGACGCTCTGTAGTGCTTTACAGCAGACGCAAACACTGCTGTAATGTCTACACAGAGTTTCACAATACTGGGCGCCGGCGGATATGACTCGCAGGGATTTTCAAAATAAGAGTATCGCAATATGAATCGATCTTTTTACGTTGCATCGATCCTATTTGATTATTGATAATAGATCGATATATCGATCTGGATCGATGTATTGTCCCACCCCTACTAGCCACCCAAACAACTGCCTCTTTGAACTGCTGCGGTCAGGCAAGTGATACCGGAGTCTCATGGCAAGCACAGAGACTCAGAAGGAGCTTCTATCCCCAGGCCATCAGGATGCTCAACGACAATAACACTATGTAACAAACCATCAAATACACTCACAGCACACACATCCACACGTACACACTCACTTTAAATAAACAACTCAATGTAGCACCCACTTTACTCACTTTATATTTATTGGTAAAGAGATTTGCACTACAACTCATACCACCTTACCCTAAGTTGTACCTCATCCCATTTCTGCATTGTACTGTATATTGTATTGTGACTCAGTTACTAATTTTTCTTCCTACTCTGTGTTGTATATTGTATATGTATATTGAACACTTGTTTACACTTGTTTACGTACTTTTGACTTTCTATTTTATACTTATCTATTTTTATAATTTTGTATTATTTATCTAGCACACTCTCAGGAGAAGAACAGAAAAAAGCATTTCGTATAAAAGTATTCTGTATTTTTGTATGACAACTAATAAAGAAACTTGAAACTAGCCATAGTGTTCGATTGCGGACATCTTGGTTGCAAAAACAGGTGTAATCAAATAGCTAGTGATTATCATAAAATTACTCTTTGATTAAGAATTAATAAGCCTACTTCCAACCAAGGCAAGCTGCCCATGTCTTAAAATGCGTAATGAAACTACCTAGTGATGCACGATATATCGGCCGCCGATATAATATCGGCCGATATGACCGTTTTTTTACACATCGGTATCGGTCCTATATACTTATCAACTACGTGTTACAGATGGTAATTGTTGGTGTAGCCTAATTGTTTTGCCATGTAAAAGCTAGAAGTCAGCTTGTTTTGTCTTTTTTATTTTATTTCAACCTTTAGGCCTATTTAAAAAGAAAGGTGATTTCCAAAGATCAGAACATACAGGAGGGACCCAGTAAGAACCATCCAGTCATTAGATCAGAACATACAGGAGGGACCCAGTAAGAACCATCCAGTCATTAGATCAGATCATACAGGAGGGACCGTAAGAACCATCCAGTCATTAGATCAGAACATACAGGAGGGACCCAGTAAGAACCATCCAGTCATTAGATCAGAACATACAGGAGGGACCCAGTAAGAACCATCCAGTCATTAGATCAGATCATACAGGAGGGACCGTAAGAACCATCCAGTCATTAGATCAGAACATACAGGAGGGACCGTAAGAACCATCCAGTCATTAGATCAGATCATACAGGAGGGACCGTAAGAACCATCCAGTCATTAGATCATACAGGAGGGACCGTAAGAACCATCCAGTCATTAGATCAGAACATACAGGAGGGACCCAGTAAGAACCATCCAGTCATTAGATCAGAACATACAGGAGGGACCCAGTAAGAACCATCCAGTCATTAGATCAGAACATACAGGAGGGACCCAGTAAGAACCATCCAGTCATTAGATCAGAACATACAGGAGGGACCGTAAGAACCATCCAGTCATTAGATCAGAACATACAGGAGGGACCGTAAGAACCATCCAGTCATTAGATCAGAACATACAGGAGGGACCGTAAGAACCATCCAGTCATAAGATCAGAACATACAGGAGGGACCGTAAGAACCATCCAGTCATTAGATCAGAACATACTGGACCCTAAGAACCATCCAGTCATTGGATCAGAACATACTGGACCCTAAGAACCATCCAGTCATTAGATCAGAACATACAGGAGGGATCCTAAGAACCATCCAGTCATTGGATCAGAACATACTGGACCCTAAGAACCATCCAGTCATTAGATCAGAACATACTGGAGGGACCCTAAGAATATCAAGTTGAATAGGTTCCAATATTCCATTCTAACCATGGACAGATATAAAGAGAGGTTGCTTACCAATATGAAAGGGCTTTGAAAATAAATAAGTACCAGTGTGTGTTGCACCTTTCTGCAAGAGAAGCTGAGAAGGCCAACCTGAACCCAACCCACCCTATCATAAAGGACACAATGGTGAGTATCATATGTGTCACGACTCACCAGTAATACATCTGAGAGCTGAGTGATAAACAGAGTCCAAGGTTTAAGAGTTGATGCTGCAGCATGCCTATAAATTCACCATAGTCCATAGAGCTGATAAGAAGACGGATTAAACAATTATCTTCCTAGTACTAATCAAAAGGAAATCTGGATCTGTTTCTGTACAGGAAACCAATTTTCTTTTGCGGCTTGGAGGCAAGATTATCCACATCATGAAACTTAAATGTAAATTTCTCATTGAGCCACAGGCCAAGATATTTATACTCTGTGACTCTCTCATTACAAGAGCCACTTATGGACGGTAGATGTCGGCACATTATCATAATCAATATTTCTGGCTCTAGAAAACAACATGCATTTAGTCTTACTAGCATTAAGAACTAATTTAAGATTAACTGCAAAGTATCAAAAGAAAGCTGCAACTTTTCAGTGGCCAGCTCAGCCCAGCTGTAGAGAATCAGTTGTATGGTATTAGTCAGCATACAAATGGACATGATGAGAGCCATACAAAGAATAAACAATATCATTGATGTAGATTGTAAAGAGGACAGGGCCCGGAATTGAGCCTTGCAGCACACCTTAAGTTACAGTATAGACAAAATATTGGGCTTCCTTACCTTGACCCAACTTCACACACTGACTAGAAGTAGATAGATAACCCCAAAACCAGTCACAGGCACTACCATCCATTCCAAGCCAATGTTAGACGCCTTTTTTTGGAAGGGTGGGGGGGGTGATCGACTGTATCAAAGGCTTTTGTTAATCTACAAAGAGGGCAGCACAATGTTTCTTCTGATCTAATGCAAAATTATATAATTTGTGGACTAAAAAAACGTAAATTGATTATTTATCACTGCAGGATCTCCAGAACTCCAAGAGATCTCCTTTGCTAGGCAAAATTAAGGTTTCTACTTTAGCCTTAGTTCCAGAAGATCCGAGAAGCTCTGTTACCTCTGACTACAACAACTGTTATTACATAACACCACTGATTAGCTAATGACGTTGTGGATAGGGAACGCTAACTAGCTATTAGCTAACGTTAGTTTTTTTAGCACAAACTTCATATTTGGACATTTTTAAGCGTCAATCTATTTAACACATTTCGGTAACGTTGCTGTTAACTAATTTGAGGTTATATCAGCTTTGCCTTTGTTTCACAGATAAACGGGCAACATGCTTCAGACGAGCTGCTCTGCTACCAGTTAGCCAACGGTAGCTATCATGTTTCGTTATTAACCTAGATCGGATGAACAAGCAAACGCTAACTAAAACAAACAAGTCGGTGTCGTAATACTGATAGGCAATGCTTTCTTACCTAGCACTGAGGTCAGTCAACATATTAGGCTGTATTTCTATGATTTACAAACTACTAAGTGAACGTTCCCCAGCAGTTATCATCCAAGCTGTGATGTTATTTGTTTTGACAGAAAGGCGTCGCAGTTTAGTGACGTCACATACATCAAACGTGCTTGTTTCACCTGTATGCCGTTTTGAATTGATTGATTGAAAACTTTATTAACAGATTGCAGAATGGCTACAGTACAGTACAGTACAGCTCAATACATACAATTGTTAAGGGGATGCAGACCAGAGAAAGACTTTCGTCTTGTTTACATCAGGGTCCCCCATTTTCAATTCATAACATAACATACACGACATACAGATAGATAGACAGTACTGATACATCTATACATTTATGACATACCAGATTTGCAAATACAGTACTGTTTGTGATACAAAAAGAGTCCAGAAAAGAGAGTATATACATTTGATGTAGAAACTGTACATTGGAGGAGGTAACTGAGGTTGGGTAGGTGGGGTGGGGTGGGGTTGGGTGGGTGGGGGGACTGTACATTGGAGGTGGGGGGGGGGGGGGCACTGTACAACTGTACAAGCAAAACTGTACATTGGAATATTGACAAAACCATACTTCGTAATTTACTGTACATTGGAGGGGGTTGGGTTGGGACATTTACAGGGGCCAGTCTGATGCATTCTGTTTTCTAGATTAATTATAAAGCTTTGACTCTCTATCATAAGGATAGACTACGCAATCTATAATAGAAGAGACGAGACGTACACTTGGGCATCTTTTTATGCACATGGGTATGGGTCCACAAGTTACAACACACTCCTACGCAGACTCGCAGAGCTGTATCCACGTCCGTACCACACAGCGTCGTCCAACTCTAACGTTAGGAAAACAAAAACAAACCACGTGAACTTTGGAAATTACTCAATAACCAACTAGGCTGCAGTAAAAAACTTAAAACCAGATTCTCAAACATAAACATAAAGACGGACAACACGCTCATCACAGACAAGCTGGATGTAGCCAATTACTTAAACAGTTTCTTCACAAACATAGCCACAACACTGGTAAACAAACTACCCTCCCACTCAGGGCATTATGGGGTAGAACACATAGTAGCATACTACAAAAACCTAGGGGTCCACAAAGACGACTTCAAACTGGAAATGGTAACAACAGATGAGGTACTTAAAAAACTGAGCGCCCTCCAACCGAACAAGGCCACTGGCCACGACAACATCCCCTCCAAATTCCTCAGAGACTCAGCAGCCGCCATCACCCCAGTCATCACACACATAATAAACCTCTCCATAAAACAGGGACACGTCCCCAAGGACTTCAAAATTGCGAGAGTAACACCCCTGCACAAAAAGGCAGTAAATTAGACCCAGGCAACTACCGCCCTGTTTCTATTCTTACCTCCATCTCGAAAGTCATGGAAAAAATTGTATACGAACAGGTCGAAAAATACCTCGCGGAAAAAAATCTAATCTACGAATTCCAATCTGGCTTCAGAACATCCCACTCCACTGACACATGCCTTCTCTATTTAAACGACCACATCAAACAAGAGGTGGACGCGGGCAAATACTGCGGCATGGTCATGCTGGACCTACAAAAGGCCTTCGACACTGTCAATCACACCATTCTGATTGACAAGCTAAAAGCAATTGGTTTTGATAGTCTATCAGTGAGCTGGATGCAATCCTACCTGGAGGGGAGAGAACAGATGGTGGAGGTAAACGGTACTCTATCCCCCCCCCCCCCTCACAGTAAACTGTGGTATTCCACAAGGAAGCATACTATTACTACAGTAGGTCCGCTACTGTTCCTAATTTATGCAAATGACATGTCGTCAGCTTGTGACTGCAACTTGTTCCTGTTTGCGGACGACTCAGCCCTGCTGGTCTCTGACAAGAACAAGTTACAGGTTGAAAAAACCCTCAGCTCAGAACTAGGCAAAATCTGCATATGGCTCGCGGATAACAAACTATCATTACACATGGGCAAAACAGAGTCCATTCTCTTCGGTTCAAATAACAAACTCAGCAAGATCGGCGGCTTCTCAGTTACAGTGGGTGACAATATTGTCACAAGGAAAGAAGATATTACCTACCTGGGTTCCATCCTAGAGGCAAATCTTTCCTGTGACAAAATGGCATCCAATGTAATAAAAAAAGTCAACCAACGAACTCGATTCTTGTACCGGATCTCCTCACTGGTAAACAAGAATACCCTGAAGACTCTGGCAGGAGCACTCATTCAAGGGTACTACGACTATGCTTGCACCTCATGGTACCAAAGCACCTCAAAGGCGCTAAAAACAAAATTACAAACATCTCAAAACAAACTGGTCAGACTACTGCTTGACCTTACTCCTAGAACCCACCTCACCCCTGCCCACTTTGACAACCTAGGATGGCTTAGAGTAGACGACAGAGTACAGCAACTTGCAATGGGCCTGGTTTACAAGATACACTACACGACCAAGGTACCCATGTACATGTCAAAATACTTCCCAAAGGTCAGTGAATACCACAATCACAACACCAGAGGGAGCTCCACAAATCATGTTAAACCCAGATTCGGCTCAAACAAGGGACTAACCACGTTTAGCAATTATGCCACATCAATGTGGAACGCCCTACCCAAAGCTGTAAAGGAATGTGAATCACTACCCACTTTCAAAAACACTCTCAAAAAACACCTACAGGAGACTGCAATTCGAAACTGGCCCCTGTAAATGTCCTAACACAACCCCCTCCAATGTACAGTACATTACCAAGTATGGTCTTGTCAATATTCCAATGTACAGTTTTGCTTGTACAGTTGTACAGTGTCCCCCACCCACCACTCCTACCCAACCCCCCCCCCCCCCCACCCAACCACCTCCAATGTACAGCCCCCCCCCCCCCCCCCTACCCAACCTCCTCCAATGTACAGTTTCTACGTCAAATGTACAAACAGTACTGTATTTGCAAATCTGGTATGTCATAAATGTATAGATGTAGCAGTACTGTCTATCTGTATGTCATGTATGTCATATATGTTACGATGAATTGAAAATGGGGGACCCTGATGTAAACAAGACGAAAGTCTTTCTCTGGTCTGCATCCCCTTAACAATTGTATGTATTGAGCTGTACTGTACTGTACCCATTCTGCAATCTGTTAATAAAGTTTTCAATCAATCAATCAATCAATCAATCAATCAATCAATCAATCAATCAATCAATCAATCAATCAATCAATCTCTGTTCAACCGAAAACTGGGTCTACGTTGATGAACATCCTTTGATCACCAGACGGTGGCAGCAATGGACACTTCTAAAGAATGCTAAACATTTGGAGTACAATTACAAAAGTCTTACTATTGTTAAAGTTTAGACTGAGACAAATAGGAAGGTATATCTATCCTGTGGGGGACCCTGATGTAAACAAGACGAAGGTCTTTCTCTGGTCTGCATCCCCTTAACAATTGTGTGTATTGAGCCGTACTGTATTGTACCCATTCTGCAATCTGTTAATAAAGTTTTCAATCAATCAATCAATCAATCTATTTGGTTTGGACAGTGTTGTAATGAACCACAACAATGAGTGAGGAGAAAATAATGCAATACAGGAGATGTAAAGAGAGAGGACAAGGGGAGACCACTGAATGACAGAAATGACATGACAACTCAAGCAGAGTAGCAGACCCTTTGCAATAAGGTTGCACCACAGACTACAAATGATATGAACTGGTGTGAGAAGATTCTGAAACTGTTGTTCTTACTCTTTTTGACAAGAGGTGGCATTGATTGAAAACTATTAACAGATTGCAGAATGGGTACAATACAGTACGACTCAATACAAAACGGATGCAGACCAGAAAAATACTTTCGTCTTGTTTACATCGGGGTCCCCATTTTTTCAATTCATCAGGACATTTATGACATACAAGACACAGATATACAGTATACAGAACTGTGTAGTAAAAAGATATCATAAAAAAATATATACATCCGAAGGGGAAGAAACTGTACATTGGTACAGTTCAGTATGGAATCACTGGATGAGCCTTTAAAAACTAAGATTGTTGATTATATTATCTACTCTACTGTATGCGCCAAATAAACGCTCAAGGTTAAAGGGAGACCTAACAGTTCCCTGTCTTCTGCTACTGAAAATACACTATAATAATACTATAATAATAATAATTATTATTATTATTATTATGATAAACGTAATTTATCAAAAGTGCTTTTCAAAACAGTTACAAATGCTTCACAAAAAATTATGAAAACTAGTGCAATTATTACAAAAATGTTTTAAATATAAATGAATAATAAAAACATAAATGCAAAATAACAGAACAGAAGAAACAAAGTGAAGGAACCATGATAAAAAGCCAATCCCAAAACAATTAAGTAACAGTCTATAAAAGTATGTGTCTAAAAGTAATCTAAACAGGTGGCCAGTCTGCTCTCGTCAGAGAGCCCTGCCCAAGGATTTCAGGCTGTGGTTAGGTCCTACATGAGGCTTAAAGGCGATCACTAAGATCTTAAAATCGATTGTATATTTAACAGGCAACTTGTGTCGTGAGCCTAATATAAGGGGTACTACGATCACATAACTTAACCCCCCCCCACCCACACACCTAATTAATACTGTTCATATTGTTAATTGTTCTTACTGCTCATACTGTTAATACTATTCATATTGTTAATACTGTTCATATTGTTAATACTGTTCTTTCTGCTCATACTGTTAATACTGTTCATATTGTTAATACTGTTCTTACTGTTCATACTGATCATACTGTTAAATACTGTTCTTACTGCTCCTACTGTTAATACTGTTCATACTGGTAATACTGTTCATATTGTTAATACTGTTAATACTATTCATATTGTTAATACTGTTCTTACTGCTCATACTGTTCATATTGTTAATACTGTTCATATTGTTAACTGTTCTTACTGCTCATATTGTTAATAATGTTCTTACTGTTCATACTGTTCATATTGGTAATACTGTTAATACTATTCCTACTGTTAATACTGTTCATATTGTTAATACTGTTCTTACTGCTCATAATGTTAATACTGTTCATATTGTTAATAGTGTTCACATTGTTAACTGTTCTTACTGCTCATACTGTTAATACTGATCATACTGTTAATACTGTTCTTACTGCTCATATTGTTAATACTGTTCTTACTGCTCATATTGTTAGTACTGTTCAAGTTTTCAAGTTTGTTTATTATTTGTCACAACTAAATACAGAATGCTTTATAATGAAATGCTTGTTTCTGTATGAGGCCCTGCGAGTGTGCTACATACAGTAAAAAAGTGAGTAAAAAAAAAAAATATATATAAGTAAGAAGTAAGTAAAGGAATGTTCAGTTAATATACATAATATACAATATACAATACAGAGTAAAATGAGTAACAGTGAGGTACAATGCAGAAATGAGATGAGGTACAAAACTTAGGGTAGGGTGCCAATGAGGTATGAATGTCCTACAAATCTCTTTAATAATAGATAAATATAAAGTGTGTTAAAGTGTCTAAAGTGAGTAAAGTGAGTGGTAAGGTGAGTGTTTGTTTAAAGTGAGTGTGTACATGTGGGTGGGTGTGTGTGCAGTGTGTGTAGATGATGGGTTGTTACATAGTGTCATTGTCATTGAGCATCCTGATGGCCTGGGGATAGAAGCTCCTTCTGAGTCTCTCTGTACTGGCCATGAGACTCCGGTAGCGCTTGCCTGACCGCAGCAGTTCAAAGAGGCAGTTGTTTGGATGACTAGAGTCTTTGATTATTCTCTTCGCCTTGGCCCTGCAACGCTTGTTATACATTGTGTAGTGGGAAGCCCACCTCCAATTGTGCGCTCGGCTGAACGGGCCACTCTCTGTAGACTGCTGCGGTCTTGTGTGGTGCTATTCCCAAACCAGGAGGTGATGATACCAGTCAGGATGCTCTCTATTGTGCATGAGTAGAAGTTCTTGAGGATCTTCTGACACTCTTTGAACTTCCTTAGGCGTCTAAGGAAGTAGAGGTGTTGCTGTGCCTTCTTCACTACACTGTCAATGTGTTTCGTTTTGCTGACATTCAGGGAGAGGCTGTTCTCCCGGCATCATCGCGCCAGGTCCTCTACCTCTTCCAGTTAGGCCCTCTCATCGTTTGCAGAGATCAGGCCCACCACGACTGTGTCGTCAGCAAACTTGATAATTGTGTTGTTGTTCCGCTGTGCCACACAGTCATGTGTGTACAGCGAGTAGAGGAGGGGGCTCAGAACACAGCCCTGGGGGGCCCCTGTGTTGAGAGTGATGGATGAGGAGGTGCAGTTGCCTACTCTCACCACCTGGGGTCTTCCTGTCAGGAAGTCCAAGACCCTGAGCTTGGCTACGAGTTTGGAGGGGACTAGCGGTTCCCAAACTTTTTTGGCCGTGCACCCCCTGTCACCTCCCGACCTAGCTGACGCACCCCCCAATGGGTTTCTGTTAGAAAAAATTGTTGCTGGTCTCCGTGCACAGATTTTATTTTTTATTTTATCTCTTCCCACGGCGACTATGGATAGGGAATTTCTTTATTTAATTAAAATGTTCACGACAACATGGATGCATGTACTCTGCCAGTATGTTTAATATCCATAATACTAAAGGTTTGACTAAGATTTTTATGAAATTTGATTGTAAAAAAAAAAAATATATATATATATATATATTTATTTTATTTACCACCATTAGCCTTTTCATGTCACGCACCACCTAGAGGGCGCTCGCGCACCACAAGGGGTGCGCACACCACAGTTTGGGAACCACTGGACTATGGTATTGAATGCTGAGCTGTAGTCGATTAATAGCATTCTCACATAGTTCCCCTGCCTTTTGTCCAGGTGTGACAAATTGTGTGTGTTCATATTGTTAATACTGTTCTTACTGCCAATATGTTAATACTGATCATATTGTTAATACTGTTCATACTGCTCATATTGTTAATACTGTTCTTACTGTTCATATTGTTAATACTGTTCTTTCTTTTCATATTATTAATACTGTTCATACTTGTAAGGGTCCACCTGTCCTGAGGTCTTCCCCTGCTGCGCCCTCCTCCCCTCCTGTCCATCCAAGGACTCCTCAACAGCCCCCACCTTTGCACAGACTTTTCCCAGCTCCTGGTAAACAAACTACCCTCCCACTCAGGGCTTTATGGGGTAGAACACATAGTAGCTTACTACAAAAACCTAGGGGTCCGCAAGGACGACTTCAAGCTGGAAATGGTAACAACAGATGAGGTACTCAATAAACTGAGCGCCCTCCAACCTAACAAGGCCACTGGCCACGACAACATCCCTTCCAAATTCCTCAGAGACTCAGCAGCCGCCATCACCCCAATCATCACACACATAATAAACCTCTCCATAAAACAGGGACACGTCCCCAAGGACTTCAAAATTGCGAGGGTGACCCCTCTGCACAAAAAGGGCAGCAAATTAGACCCAGGCAACTACCGCCCTGTTTCTATTCTCACCTCCATCTCGAAAGTCATGGAAAAAATAGTCTACGAACAGGTCGAAAAGTACCTAGCGGAAAAAAATCTAATCTACGAATTCCAATCTGGCTTCAGAACGTCCCACTCCACTGACACATGCCTTCTCTATTTGAATGACCACATCAAACAAGAGGTGGACGCAGGCAAATACTGCGGCATGGTCATGCTGGACCTACAAAAGGCCTTTGACACGGTCAATCACTCCATTCTGATTGACAAGCTAAAAGCAATTGGTTTTGATAGTTTATCAGTGAGCTGGATGCAATCCTACCTTGAGGGGAGGGAACAGATGGTAGAGGTAAACGGTACCCTATCCCCCCCCCCTCACAGTGAGCTGTGGTGTTCCACAAGGAAGCATACTAGGACCGCTACTGTTCCTAATTTACGCAAATGACATGTCGTCAGCTTGTGACTGCAACTTGTTCCTGTTTGCGGACGACTCAGCCCTGCTGGTCTCTGACAAGAACAAGTTACAGGTTGAAAAAACCCTCAGCTCGGAACTAGGCAGAATCTGCATATGGCTCGCTGATAACAAACTATCATTACACATGGGCAAAACAGAGTCCATTCTCTTCGGTTCAAATAACAAACTCAGCAAGACCGACGGCTTCTCAGTTACAGTGGGTGACAATATTGTCACAAGGAAAGATGAAATTACCTACCTGGGTTCCATCCTAGAGGCTAATCTCTCCTGTGACAAAATGGCATCCAATGTAATAAAAAAAGTCAACCAACGAACTCGATTCTTGTACCGGATCTCCTCTCTGGTAAACAAGAATACCCTGAAGACTCTGGCAGGAGCACTCATTCAGGGGTACTACGACTATGCTTGCACCTCATGGTACCAAAGCACCTCAAAGGCGCTAAAAACAAAATTACAAACATCTCAAAACAAACTGGTCAGACTACTGCTTGACCTTACTCCTAGAACCCACCTCACCCCTGCCCACTTTGACAACCTAGGATGGCTTAGAGTAGACGACAGAGTACAGCAACTTGCAATGGGCCTGGTCTACAAGATACACTACACGACCAAGGTACCCATGTACATGTCAAAATACTTCCCAAAGGTCAGTGAATACCACGATCACAACACCAGAGGGAGCTCCACAAATCATGTTAAACCCAGATTCGGCTCAAATAAGGGACTAAACACGTTTCGCAATTATGCCACATCAATGTGGAACGCCCTACCCAAAGCTGTAAAGGAATGTGGATCACTACCCACTTTCAAAACCTCTCTCAAGGGACACCTACGGGAGACTGCAATTCAACACTGGCCCCTGTAAATATCCTAACCCAACCCCCTCCAATGTACAGTCATTTACCTAGTATGGTTTTGTCAATAGTCCAATGTACAATTTTGTTTGTTTGTACAGTGTCTCCCCCCCCCCCCCCCCCTCAATGTACAGTTTTGCTTGTATATACAGTGTGCCCCCCCCCCCAACCACCTCCAATGTAGATTACCCAGTATGGTTGGCAATATCCCAGTGTACCCAACCCCCCCCACCCAACCTCCTCCAATGTACAGTTTCTACATCAAATGTATATACTCCCTTTTCCTGACTCCTTCTGTATCACAAACAGTACTGTATTTGCAAATCTGGTATGTCATAAATGTATAGATGTAGCAGTACTGACTATCTGTATGTCATGTATGTCATATATGTCCTGATGAATTGAAAATGGGGGACCCTGATGTAAACAAGACGAAAGTCTTTCTCTGGTCTGCATCCCCTTAACAATTGTGTGTATTGAGCTGTACTGTATTGTACCCATTCTGCAATCTGTTAATAAAGTTTTCAATCAATCAATCAATCCTCACTCATCCCCATCTGTACCTCCCCCTGCTGGACTTTTCTTGCCACTTCTCCTCCATTTTGTGAGTGTTAAATTATCAGTGTTTTTGTGCTGTCTCCCCATTTTGCTGTCACTCCCTGTATATGTGTTACCCTCTGTGCTCCCGTGCTTTTGTTAAGTGTTTTGTTTCTAGTTATTAGTTCCTTGTGTTGTTGTTTGGTGTCCACGCCTGTTTGATGTTTGTGTTCCTGGTCTGTCTGCTGTTGATGTTGCTTTTGCTCTCCTCATATAGTAAGTGTTCCCAGTGTTAGTGTTTGTTTGTTTTCATCTTTGTTTTCATGTTTACAGTCTCGTTTTGTTAGTGTTTAATTTGTAGATTAGTTTGTGCCTTTCCCCTACCAGCTCTGCTGTGGTTTTCTGTTTGTTTTTGTACCTGCTCTCGTTTATGAGATTCTTTGTTTGGTTTGCTACCCTTTTTGAAGTAAAGACTATTTTCTTTACTACACTTCACCCCTGGCTCCACGTCTCGTTCTACCCATCTGCCTATTCTCTCCTCGTCCTGTTCAGCAATTGGGTCCTCCACCAACTCTATCCCTAACCATACTGTTCTTACTGCTCATATTGTTAATACTGTTCATACTGTTCTTACTGCTCATATTGTTAGTACTGTTCATATTGTTAATACAAGTTCAAGTTTCAAGTTTCTTTATTAGTTGTCATACAGAAATACAGAATACTTTGCATGAAATGCTTCTTTCTGTTTTGCTCCTGAGAGTGTGCTAGATAATAAAAAGATAGTATAAAATAAGTATAATATAAGTATAAAATAGAAAGTCAAGTACGTAAACAAGTGTAAACAACAAAAAATTTCAACATACCATACAGTATATGTACAGTATATACAGTGCAGGTACAGTACAGTGTAGAAATGGTGAGGTATAGCTTAGCTTGTGGTGCCACCTTGTGGTGGTGAGGTGCAATGAGGTGCAATAAGGAATGAGATTGATGTGCAAATTTCCTTACCAATAAATATAAAGTGTTAGTGTCTAAAGTGGTAAAGTGGGTTGTTTATTTAAGTGAGTGTGTGCGTGTGGATGTGTGTGCTGTGGGTGTGATGGTTTGTTATTGTTCATTGAGCATCCTGATGGCCTGGGGATAGAAGCTCCTTCTGAGTCTCTCTGTGATTGCCATGAGACTCCGGTATCGCTTGCCTGACCGCAGCAGTTCAAAGAGGCAGTTGTTTGGGTGGCTGGGGTCTTTGATTATTCTCTTAGCCTTACCCATGCAGCGCTTGTTGTAAATGTCTTGGAGAGTGGGAAGCCCACCTCCAATTGTGAGTTCGGCTGAACGGGCCACTCTCTGTAGTCTGCTACGGTCTTGTGCAGTGCTATTCCCAAACCAGGAGGTGATATTGCCAGTCAGGATGCTCTCTATTGTGCATGAGTAGAAGTTCTGGAGGATCTCCTGACTCACTTGGAACTTCCTTATGCGCCTAAGGAAGTAGAGGTGTTGTTGTGCCTTCTTGATAACACTGTCAATGTATGTGCTCCATGTCAAGTCCTCGGATATGTGGACTCCGAGGTACTTAAAACTGTTCACTCTCTCAACCGGTGCTGAGGGGGCTTTAGTCCCTGACCCACGACCTCTTAAAGTCCACAATAATTTCTTTTGTTTAGCTGACGTTCAGGGAGAGGCTGTTCTCTTGACACCATCCCGCTAGAACCTTTACCTCTTCCAGGTAGGCCCTCTCGTCGTTTGCAGAGATCAGGCCCACCACTACTGTGTCGTCAGCAAATTTGATGATTGTGTTGTTGTTCCGCTGTGCCACACAGTCATGTGTGTACAGGGAGTAGAGGAGGGGACTCAGAACACAGCCCTGGGGGGCCCCTATGTTGAGAGTGATGGATGAGGAGGTGCAGTTGCCTTTTCTCACCACCTGGGGTCTGCCCGTCAGGAAGTCCAAGACCCACTGGCAGAGGTCATAGTTCAAGCCCAGGTCCCTGAGCTTGGCTATGAGTTTGGAGGGGACTATGGTATTGAATGCTGAGCTGTAGTCGATGAATAGCATTCTCACATTGTTCCCCTGCCTCTTGTCCTGTGATGCTGCTGTGTGCAGCACATGGGCTATGGCGTCCTCCGTGGACCTGTTGGGGCGAATTGCAGGGGGTCAAGGTTGATGGGGAGGGAGGAACAGATGTAGCCCTTCACTAGCTTCTCAAAGCACTTCATGGCTATGGAGGTGAGAGCTACAGGGCGGTAGTCGTTGAGGCAAGCAGGTGTAGCAGCCTGAATATTCTACAAAGTATTCAGTAGTGCTAACTAACTGTTACTTTCCCTGTGTGTGTATAACGTGTGATTTACAGTGTTCCTTTGGATAGCCTAACAGTGTTCCTTTGGATAGCTCGCCCAGTCTAACGACGAGGTGAGGTGCTACTCTTCTCCGGCTGCAGTGTGGACTACTAACAATAACATTGAGCCCTTTTTCCCTTTCTGGAGCGGTCCTTGAGTGGGACCAGTGGAGGTTGCCAGCAGGGGGCGGAGTGGCAGTGGTGGCAGGTGGAGCAGTGGAGAGAAGCAAGCAACGAGGAAGAGGGAGTTACCTGGAGGCAAAGGGAGCAGGAAGCTCTCTTCGGCGTTGGACTTGGCCGTGAACAGTCGCAGCCACAGCGGGCGTGTGCTTTGGAATAGCCCCGTTGAAGAAGTTAATGTTGGAGAGCCCCGTCGGAGCGAGCGGCGGGTGATGAGAAATACTTGCTAGTGACGGATTATCCTAGAAGTATCAGCGATAGTGTGTGAGTAAGAGAAACCGAACCCAAGGACTAACGTCTAGAGCTAACGAGACTACCGTCTAACGTTATCGGGTTATAGTAGTTACTGTGTGCGGTATAGTAGTATGCTGCTAACGGCTCCGTCTGACTTGAGTAGACTACCGGGCGCGCGGCGCTGAAGAGACCGGTGGCATAGCCAGCCACGTTGCGTTAGCAGTGTAACCGATATAGCAGGAGGGTGCGTCGAGACCCAAAGCTTAGCTGTGTTTAGGGTAGTCACAGTATTAGCTTGCGCGACAGAAGCAAGCCAGCAACAGCAGCGGTGGACGTTTCCCAGACGGTACAGAGGACGCCTCTTCCCACCAGCAGAGGACGCCATACAGCACGCTCCTCCAGCTAACCACTGCCTGCTGTCCGCCCAGCCTGCTGGCTGTGCTCGCGGGATCGCCGACGCCATCTTGTCACCCGGACGAGCGGTGACAAGAGTGGGTCCGCCATCTTGGCTAAGTACTAACAGTACCACGTGTATCAACAGCAACGTCCATTGAAGTGAACGCTAACAACCAGTGTCTAAGGGGTACCCCGAACAATTTAAGCCGGCTTAGGTTAGGTTTTCTTTTGGTAACGTGGGCCCACATTTACTTGGTTTTATTTTGTTATTTGTTTATTTGATTATTTGGTTCTTGAATTCCCAATGTGTCTACATTTTATGCCTGGGTTCCCCTAGTACAAGCGGGGTGTTTTAATGTATTGAGCACTCGGTGCCTATGGTGGGAAGAGCTTCCCCTACATTATGATAACAAGAGCACCCGGTGCCATGTATTAAGGAATAACATTGTAATGGATAACATGCCCAGGCTTCAGTAAAAGTAGACTTGATCGGGATCATTGTGTGTGTCTGTTTCTTCCGTTTTCCATTTGCTATTCTAACCCCTGGGTAAATATTGTGACTGCATAATTATTTAACCCTTACACCCCATTCACAGAATAGCATTTGAAGGGTCTATACAGGTGGTCAAGGAAGGGTACTTGTAGCTAAGGGGCTACACAACCCGGACTGTATTAAAGATTGTTTAGATTAAACCACTACTAAGAATATTAATAGCCAGACAGTACAGTTAGACAAAATGGCGGACACTCAATTGACGGCGTGGGGACAGGGATACCAAGTTAACAGTATTTTAATAGTCATAGCAAACATACATATGATTTATTACGGTTCTCCTTTAATAATAGAATGTCAGTGCATCAAAGTCAGCGGTAATGAATAGTTCCTAGACTACTGATACTCGACCGGTGGAGCTCTGCAGGGAGTGAGACGAAGCAAGGCGATACAGGGAAAGCAAAATGGTGGCTGGAGACGATGGGTTCCCTCTAGAGCTCCTGCCCTAGAGAGACTGTAGACTGGTCGGATAATCCTGTCGCCGCTGGAATAAGGGGTCTCGTACGGAACCGGTCCTTGTAATCTTAGCGCCCGATGGCAGGGTTAATAGCTATTAATCCAAAAGCCCGTTGGCATAGATGGTAGCTAGTTAGCTTCGTTTGTACTTGAAGCTAACCCGCAGACGGTCTCCAATGAGTAGTTATATCCAAACGCCGCTGGGTCTAACTATACGTCTCTCCACGTTACTTCGCTTACACAAGTCACTATACTGTGCCAATAATGGCTCGACAATATTATAGTTGTATCTAAGTAGCCATTAGCTCTCTATAACGATACACCGCTATCGGTCTGTGTACAACTGTACCGGACGTCTTTGCTCTCGCTCTGCTAGTTTTCCTGTGGTGTTACTGCCGCTGCTGCTGCTTGCACCGTCCACACAATATACTCTCTCTGGTCCCCGCTAGGTTCAGCCTATTCACTGGTCCAGAATCAATGCGCCTGCTCTGGGCTTGTCTGAACATGTCTGAACATGTCTAGAAAACACATCTAGGGGCCGCGCCTCTGGCGCCTAGTCGTTAAGGATGGGATCTACCATAAGTGAATGGAGAATACTGGTAGGCAAACAGATGACGTAGAGATATATATCTTATATATATAAACAATATATAAGTTATACAAATTAATAAACGCAGACTTTCAGTGTTAATCTGGACCTTCAGAACAGCCGCCCCCTAATTAGTCCGAACCTAATTAGTAAATAAATGTGGGGCACAGATTAATATTAAGGGTCACGTCAACTTCCCCATAATGGGCTGGTGGGGGGTTGTAAGTGATCTACAAAGTCGGTGGGTTATCGTCGTCGTCAGGGGGGTCAGGGAACGCAGGAAGCTCTATCAACTTGGCTACTGGTCTGGTATAAGTCCGCCCTTGGACGATGACTTCTGCCGCTCTGACCTTCCCATCTGAACCAGTAATCACTCTGCTCACACGGCCGGCTGGCCACGTAGCTCGGGGTAGTGACTGGTCTATTATCATCCCGACGGTCCCCACGGTCAGGTTGTCCCTGTCTTTCACCCATTTCTGACGGGCTGGAAGGGAGGGTAGGTAGTGTAGGAGGAAGCGGGCCCAAGACTGGTCGGCCAGTACTTGGCTGTGTCTCCACATTCTCCGTCCGTTCATCCCGTCCTGTCTGTACACCGTCTGAGAAAGGGCCGGGTCCGGCCGCCCCATCAAGAGGTGGTTTGGGGTGATGGGTTCGATGTCAGCTACGTCGCTTGGAACGTAGCCGAGGGGCTTGGAGTTCAGAACTCCCTCTTCTTGAGCCCTCAGGTAGGCCACTGATCCATACGCCACTTCTGAGGCGTCGCTGAAGACGTGCAGGTCTGTCTGACACTTCTCCAGTCGCACGGTAGGGGGGAAGTAACTCTGCGGGATGGCCACCTCGCGGAGTAAGACAAGTTCATCCTCCCACTCTCTCCATGTGGTAGCTAGGTGTTCGGGTATGGGGTCTTCCCAGCCCTGCTCCTTGGCCCACAGTTCTCTCACCAGCATCTTCGCCCGGGTGGTGTAGGGGAGGATACATCCCATTGGGTCGTACTGGCTGGCGAGTGTTCGGTACACACTCCGCCGATTGGTCAGTCTAGTCGTGGACATCTCCTGATCCGTCCTCAGAGGTGTGTGTCGGTAGTGAAGCGAGTCTGTCTTGAAGCGTCAGACGAGGCCCAGGGTCATCTCTTGCGCTTCGCCTGGGGTGTGCGCCATCCAGGTCTCGCTGCTCGTGGCCTTGGTCTCTGGAGGGAGGTGCCGGAGAACTTGAGGGTCGCTATTGGCCCACTGTCGGAGGTCGAATCCACCGTTGGCTAACGAAGCCCGTAGCTTCATTAGGATGCTCTCTGCTTCTTCTGGCGTGGATACGCTCTGTAGGCAGTGGTGCGTCGATCCCTTAGGCACATGCAGAGTGGGCATCCCGTCCCGCCTCAAGAGTGGGGTTGCGTATCTGAACACTCCGTCGACCTTGACTCTCGTAGTCTTCTGATCTAGTAGAGCGATGGCATACTTGTCCTCTTTGGACCAAACCATCTTGCGTTCGGTCTTGAATGGCAGCGCGTCTAGTGTCCATAGCCTCTCAACGTGCTGTAGGAGAGTGTTGTCTGTGTCGCTCACCTTGGTGTAAAGGCAGCGTGTGGACGTTGGTTGGCTGGCAGGTCCGTAGAGGGGGCCCTGGAGCGTCCACCTCAGTCGGGTCTTAACCGCGGCTGGGCATCCTCTGGGTCCGATGTGGACCACATCAGTTGGGACAATGAGGTCCGCGTGGTCGGAGCCTATGAGTAGGGTCGGTGTAGCGCCGCTGATGAGCGGTATGGGCAGGTGGCGTAGGTGTTCGTACTTTTCCCTCAGCTGTGGGATGGGGTAATCGTAGCGTGACAAACCTATGTCGTAGCTCATGAGCGCCTTGCTGATGCTGTACCGCTTCTCGGGCTGGTCGATCGCTGCAATGGTGAACGAGACGTTTTCACCTTTGATTGTCTTTAAGTCTCGACGAATGGTACGGAGGGTCATGGTCTCCTCTGGACCCCGCAGGTCCAACTGGGTCCGCAGGAGGAGGGTCTTCTCCGACCCGTCGTCGAGGACGGCGTAAGTGTCGAGTACCTTGTCCCCGTGACTGAGGAGTACTCGTACCACCTTGAGGAGCACTCTGGAGCTCCCACTCTTCGCGGGGTCGATGTAGAGTACTTCTGCTCTCGAGCTGCTTTGTGGGGCGGGGTTTCGCTTGTTGCTCTCGTGCAGTGCTTCGAGGTGAGCGCCGTCACACTTGCCACACTTCTTCTTAAGGCGGCATTCTGCTGCCATGTGGCCACGCGCGCAGCGGAAGCAGCGGCGGTTAGTTTTAATCCACTGACTTACTTCGACGGTGGTCAGTTTCTTGAATGCGTCGCACTGTGACAGCCAGTGTTCGTTGTCGCAGTATTCACATGCGATCTTCCATTTTCCCTTGGCGGGGGGGTTGTGACTCTTCTGTCGTGACACCGACTCGGCCTGGTACATCACTGTGATGGGCCTACTTTGGTCTTTAAACCTTCTCGGTCCCTCTTTAATGTTCGAGCCACCCCATGCGAAGGTGTCAATTCTTAGGCTGCTAACCTCCCTGGCTAGGAAGTCAGCGAGGTCCAGGAGTGACTGTTCTGGGCCATTCGGGTCACGGTAGTTTCTTTGCCGCCGAAAACGTTCTTGGCGGAATGGGGGGAGCTTCTCCAATATGCGCTCCACGTTGGAGTTGGCGTACAACTCGTACATCCCCTTCTCTCGTTGGGACCCGAGCATCCCTACCAGGGATTGTACTTTGACGGATAGGTCGTCCAGGGCTCGGTTGTCTTTAGCTGGGGGGAGACGTTCGATCTCACGTATCTCCTGAATGACATAGTCCCATGTACGTCCGTAACGTGCGTCGAGGGCGACCAGGGCGTCATAATAGGGAGTTTGTGAATTGGAGTATGCCAGCGCTATGTTGTGCGCTCTAGTTACCTTGAGGTGCTTAAGGAGAATGGCATACTTGTATGACTCGTCCTGTACTCCGGACATAATTGTCTCTAGACACATACGCAGCTCGGTATACTGCGCTCGGTCTTCTCTTGTGAAGTCTGGGAATGTGGGTGTCCCAATGTAGTGTGCCATGGATGGCTGCGACACTGACGCACGTGGGGGGAGAGGCATCCTTGGCGAGTCTCCCCATACATGGGGTCGTTGGTTCGTGCTGGGCGGGAACCAGGGGCTCGGTTTCCAGGCACTATTCCTTGGTGCCGTCTGGGGCTCGAACTCCCCACTGGGACGTGTTGGGGGTTCATAACGCAGCGTGTCGGGACTGAGACCGGGGCTGCGCTGAGCCTCCTGGTCTGAGATGGGGTAGTGCGGGTGGGCTTTCTGTCCTCCCTCGTCCTCCGTCAGGCTTTGTAGTCACTCGGCTAGCTGCTCTGCGACGTAAGCAGGTTCTTCCCGTGGTCGGGGTCCCGTGTAGCTTTGTCGGGGAGGGGAGGGTGCCCTCGACACTTGTCGTGATGATCTCCGGGAGCTCCGGGTGGAAGAGTGGGGTGTCACCCTCTGGAGCGCTTGCTCCATCATTTGTGCCTGGAGACGGTCTCGTTCCGCCTCGCGCTGCGCATTGGCGCGGTCTCGCTCCATGGTTTCTTGAGCCTGGAGGCGCCTCTCTTCCAGTCTGAGATGTATCGCGGCGTCAGCCTGGAGGCGACTCTCTTCCAGTCTGAGATGTTCGCGCTCACTCTCTCGTTGCGCCTGGAGGCGTCTCTCTTCCACTCTGGAATGTTCACGCTCACTTTCTTGTTGCGCCTGGAGGCGGTCACGCTCACCCTGGATGCGATCTCTTTCCGCTGAAGCGGTTAGCGTGGCGATCAGGACTTGAGCTAGCCTCTGGTCGGCCTCGCTTGGGGATGACGCTGATGATGGTGATTTGGAGTTGGCAGGGCGGTGACCTGGTCTCCTTACGCGCTCCGAGGTCCATCTCGGGGGCGCTGTACTTTGTCTTCTCCCACGCTCCGAGGTCCATCTCGGGGGTGCGGTGCTCTTTACTCTGGTGCGCTCCGAGGTCCATCTCGGGGGCGCATTCTTTATCTTCTTGCACTCCGAGGTCCATCTCGGGGGCGCGGTGTTCTATGGGCGTAGTCAAGTCATGTCCCGCTTGTCCCCCGTGAGTTAAGTCAGTTTCACTTAAACTAGCTGGGGTCTCTACATCTGGGGTTGACAGGTCGATAAGGTTGGGCAGACTTGAACTACAAATGTTATCCTTGCTTAACGTCCTCGTAGATAAGCTATGGGGTAACTCTACAGCGTAGCTCTCCAAGTGGGGAGGGGGCTGACGCTGGCGCCTAGGGCGCTCTAATGGGGGAGAGCCGATTGGAGAGTGTCCGCCGCTGGCCATATTATCACTAATATTATTATTATTACTGATACCCTCCGGCTCGAAGGACCAATTGTAGCTAAGGGGCTACACAACCCGGACTGTATTAAAGATTGTTTAGATTAAACCACTACTAAGAATATTAATAGCCAACCAGTACAGTTAGACAAAATGGCGGACACTCAATTGACGGCGTGGGGACAGGGATACCAAGTTAACAGTATTTTAATAGTCATAGCAAACATACATATGATTTATTACGGTTCTCCTTTAATAATAGAATGTCAGTGCATCAAAGTCAGCGGTAATGAATAGTTCCTAGACTACTGATACTCGACCGGTGGAGCTCTGCAGGGAGTGAGACGAAGCGAGGCGATACAGGGAAAGCAAAATGGTGGCTGGAGACGATGGGTTCCCTCTAGAGCTCCTGCCCTAGAGAGACTGTAGACTGGTCGGATAATCCTGTCGCCGCTGGAATAAGGGGTCTCGTACGGAACCGGTCCTTGTAATCCAGGCGCCCGTTGGCAGGGTTAATAGCTATTAATCCAAAAGCCTGTTGGCATAGATGGTAGCTAGTTAGCTTCGTTTGTACTTGAAGCTAACCCGCAGACGGTCTCCAATGAGTAGTTATATCCAAACGCCGCTGGGTCTAACTATACGTCTCTCCACGTTACTTCGCTTACACAAGTCACTATACTGTGCCAATAATGGCTCGACAATATTATAGTTGTATCTAAGTAGCCATTAGCTCTCTATAACGATACACCGCTATCGGTCTGTGTACAACTGTACCGGACGTCTTTGCTCTCGCTCTGCTAGTTTTCCTGTGGTGTTACTGCCGCTGCTGCTGCTTGCACCGTCCACACAATATACTCTCTCTGGTCCCCGCTAGGTTCAGCCTATTCACTGGTCCAGAATCAATGCGCCTGCTCTGGGCTTGTCTGAACATGTCTGAACATGTCTAGAAAACACGTCTAGGGGCCGCGCCTCTGGCGCCTAGTCGTTAAGGATGGGATCTACCATAAGTGAATGGAGAATACTGGTAGGCAAACAGATGACGTAGAGATATATATCTTATATATATAAACAATATATAAGTTATACAAATTAATAAACGCAGACTTTCAGTGTTAATCTGGACCTTCAGAACAGTACTGCTTACAGGGAAGCCCAATAATACTATTGAACTGACAGTCACTGGGTGTGGGAGGGCTGTCGGAGGTACTGGGGGAAGTGAGGGTGTGTGGGGAGCTACTGCTGACCGCCTTGGAAGGCAAGGGAGACCAGAGTACCAGTCCCCAGGTTAGTAAATCCTGTGCCCCATCCACTCCAGCTGCAAGCCCTCCAGAACAACGTTCCGGGCCAAAGACGGGGGTACTTATAGGTCCAATACTATAGTATCCTACTACCCAGTGTCTGTGTACTACTACTCCCACAAGCAGGGATAATCCACCCTTCTACATTTGGCGTCACGAACAGGATCAACATCCTACTCTACTTCCTTGACAGACCAGTAGAGAGACCATGAAGTCCAAAAAAAGGACCCGTGCCACGCAGGTGTCGATCCGACAGCTGTTCGCTGACCAAGAGCGGTTGAACGCGCGCCAGGAACAGCTCTCCCAGGCCTTGCAACCCGAGCTGACCGAGCAGGGTAGAGAGACCCTGACGTCCAAAGAAGGGACCCGCGCCGTGCAGGAGATGGCGGCGAGAGGCGAGCAACTAGCCGACGAAGTGGAGGAGCTGTGGTGTCGGCTGAGGGCCCAGATGTGCTACGTGGAGGAGCTGCAGGAGAAGTGCCGGACTCAGGCGGCACTCCTAGAGCAGCAGGCCGAAACAGTGAAGAAACTGGAACAGACCCAAGCCAGGGATCTGGAGGAGCTGCAGGAGAAGTGCCGGACTCAGGCGGCACTCCTGGAGCAGCAGGCCGAAACAGTGATGAAACAAGAACAGACCCAAGCCAGGGATCTGGAGGAGCTGCAGGAGAAGTGCCGGACTCAGGCGGCACACCTGGAGCAGCAGGCCGAAACAGTGAAGGAGTTGGAGCAGGCACTCCAAGAGAAGCGTGACTCTCAGGCGGCTCGGCGGGAGCAACGAGATGGCCAAGACGCCGCCACCAAAGTGAAGGAAGAGGGGGCAGTCACCAGGGAGGAATTGACCGCACAGGTGAAGGCCCTGGCAGACATAGCGAACCGACAAGCAGGCCTCCTAGACCAACAGGCGCTGGCCCTGGAAAGGACCCAAGCCGCCCTCGACGGGGGACGGACGTTTCTCGACCTGACGATGGCGGCGATAAACTGGTCCGAGGAGGAGATGGTCCTGCGCCCCACGGAGGGTCCCGCCCCTTCCCCCGCTCCCGAAGCGCCAGGCCCGGAGGAACGGACCGAACCGCGGGGGGTCTCGACAGTCGTCACAGGACGGATGGTGACACGGAAGAGGAACCGCGGGTACGACTGGGCGGAGATGCGGCGACTTCAGGCGGAAGGGCCCCAGCTGGAACCAGTGGGGCGGGCAGTGTTCCGAGGGATCCAGCCCTCCAAGACCCCGTTCGATCGGCAACGGGAGAAGAAAGAGCCTGACCGGAGAGAGCCGGACAGGAGAGGGCATGAGAGAGAGCCCGACAGGAGGGGGCCGGAAAAGAGAAAGGCCGACCAGGGAGGGCCTGAACAGAGAGAGCCCGAAAGGAGAGGGCCTGGGAGGAGAGAGCCCAACAGGAGAGAGCCCAACAGGAGAGAGCCCGACAGGAGAGAGCCTGTTCAGAGAGAGCCCGACAGGAGGGGGTCTGAAAAGAGAAGGGCCGGCCAGAGGGGGCCTGAACAGAGAGAGCCCAACGGGAGAGAGCCCAACAGGAGCGAGCCTGACAGGAGAGAACCTGACCAGAGAGAGCAGGGGAGAGAGCCCGACAGGAGGGGGTCTGAACAGAGAAGGGCCGACCAGAGGGGGCCTGAACCGAGAGAGCCCAACAGGAGAGAGCCCGACAGGAGAGAGCCTGCTCAGAGAGAGCCCGACAGGAGGGGGTCTGAAAAGAGAAGGGCCGGCCAGAGGGGGCCTGAACAGAGAGAGGCCAACGGGAGAGAGCCCAACGGGAGAGAGCCCGACAGGAGAGAGCCCAACAGGAGAGAGCCCGACAGGAGAGAGCCCGACAGGAGAGAGCCTGACAGGAGGGGGCCTGAACACAGAGAGCCCGAATGGAGAGGGCCTGACAGGAGAGAGCCCGACGAGAGGGGGGCTGAAAAGAGAGGGGCCGACCAGAGGGGGCCTGAACAGAGAGGGCCCAACAGGAGAGAGCCCAACAGGAGAGAGCCCGACAGGAGAGAGCCTGCTCAGAGAGAGCCCGACAGGAGGGGGTCTGAAAGGAGAAGGGCCGGCCAGAGGGGGCCTGAACAGAGAGAGCCCAACGGGAGAGGGCCCAGCAGGAGAGAGCCCGACAGGGGAGGACCTGAGGGGAGAGAGCCCAACAGGAGAGAGCCCGACAGGAGAGAGCCTGACCAGAGGGGGCCTGAACAGAGAGAGCCCAACAGGAGAGGGCCTGAGAGGGGAGAGCTTGACGGCGGAGACCGGGATCTCTGGAGGCAGAGCTACCGACGAGGTTTCAGACCAGGAGGTCAAGGAGGCAAGGACCGCCCAGAACAGGGGCCTCGTCGGCGTCGCTACCGGCGCAACTTTCAATACCGGCGCAGACGCTCACCGGCAGGTGTCAAACCGGGCCTAGAGGGTGGAGATGGGAGCGTCAGGAGGGCGTCAGGAGAGGTAAAGTCAGCCCCCTCAAACGAGGATGGAGAAGACGGCGGAGACGGGGGCGAGGAGGGCGCCGCGGGCGGCTCCTCAGAGGCCTCGGCGGGCGAAGCCGTGGCCAAGGGCCTACCAACAGAGACAGACGAATCTGACGCAGAATCAGATGCAGGGGAGGTTGGACGAACCTGGCCCCAGAGGAGCACCAGAGGTCGGCTACCCGCTCGGTATCGCCAGGACTACGTGCTGAAGAGGATGGTTGTAGAACAGTGTGTGAAACTAATGGAACAATGTGTGAAACAGGGTCTAAGGACCGTTTTCATGTCATTAAACTGGTTTCATTGAGTAACTTGCAGAGGACTTGGCAAGTTTAAAGTGGGGGGAAATGTACAGTAGCAGCCTGAATATTCTACAAAGTATTCAGTAGTGCTAACTAACTGTTACTTTCCCAATGTGTGTATAACGTGTGATTTACAGTGTTCCTTTGGATAGCCTAACAGTGTTCCTTTGGATAGCTCGCCCAGTCTAACAACGAGGTGAGGTGCTACTCTTCTCCGGCTGCAGTGTGGACTACTAACAACAACATTGAGCCCTTTTTCCTTTTCTGGAGCGGTCCTTGAGTGGGACCAGTGGAGGTTGCCAGTAGGGGCGGAGTGGCGGTGGTGGCAGGTGGAGCAGTAGAGAGAAGCAAGCAACAAGGAAGAGGGAGTTACCTGGAGGCAAAGGGAGCAGGAAGCTCTCTTCGGCGTTGGACTTGGCCGTGAACAGTCGCAGCCACAGCGGGCGTGTGCTTTGGAATAGCCCCGTTGAAGAAGTTAATGTTGGAGAGCCCCGTCGGAGCGAGCGGCGGGTGTTGAGAAATACTTGCTAGTGACGGGTTATCCTAGAAGTATCAGCGATAGTGTGTGAGTAAGAGAAACCGAACCCAAGGACTAACGTCTAGAGCTAACGAGACTAACGTCTAACGTTATCGGGTTATAGTAGTTACTGTGTGAGGTATAGCAGTATGCTGCTAACGGCTCCGTCTGACTTGAGTAGACTACCGGGCGCGCGGCGCTGAAGAGACCGGTGGTATAGCCAGCCACGTTGCGTTAGCAGTGTAACCGATATAGCAGGAGGGTGCGTCGAGACCCAAAGCTTAGCTGTGTTTAGGGTAGTCACAGTATTAGCTTGCGCGACAGAAGCAAGCCAGCAACAGCAGCGGTGGACGTTTCCCAGACGGTACAGAGGACGCCTCTTCCCACCAGCAGAGGACGCCATACAGCACGCTCCTCCAGCTAACCACTGCCTGCTGTCCGCCCAGCCTGCTGGCTATGCTCGCGGGATCGCAGACGCCATCTTGTCACCCGGACGAGCGGTGACAAGAGTGAGTCCGCCATCTTGGCTAAGTACTAACAGTACCACGTGTATCAACAGCAACGTCCATTGAAGTGAACGCTAACAACCAGTGTCTAAGGGGTACCCCGAACAATTTAAGCCGGCTTAGGTTAGGTTTTCATCACAACACCAGAGGGAGCTCCACAAATCATGTTAAACCCAGATTCGGCTCAAATAAGGGACTAAACACGTTTCGCAATTATGCCACATCAATGTGGAACGCCCTACCCAAAGCTGTAAAGGAATGTGGATCACTACCCACTTTCAAAACCTCTCTCAAGGGACACCTACGGGAGACTGCAATTCAACACTGGCCCCTGTAAATATCCTAACCCAACCCCCTCCAATGTACAGTCATTTACCTAGTATGGTTTTGTCAATAGTTCAATGTACAATTGTGTTTGTTTGTACAGTGTCTCCTCCCCCCCCCCCTCAATGTACAGTGTTACTTGTTTATACAGTGTGCCCCCCCCCCCCCCCCCCCCCCAACCACCTCCAATGTAAATTACCCAGTATGGTTGTCAATATCCCAATGTACCCAACCCCCCCCACCCAACCTCCTCCAATGTACAGTTTCTACGTCAAATGTATATACTCCCTTTTCTTGACTCCTTCTGTATCACAAACAGTACTGTATTTGCAAATCTGGTATGTCATAAATGTATAGATGTAGCAGTACTGACTATCTGTATGTCATGTATGTCATATATGTCTATATGAATTGAAAATGGGGGACCCTGATGGAAACAAGACAAACGTCTTTCTCAGGTCTGCATCCCCTTAACAATTAAATAAAGTTTTCATTCATTCATTCATTCTTTTGGTAACGTGGGCCCACATTTACTTGGTTTTATTTTGTTATTTGTTTATTTGATTATTTGGTTCTTGAATTCCCAATGTGTCTACATTTTATGCCTGGGTTCCCCTAGTACAAGCGGGGTGTTTTAATGTATTGAGCACTCGGTGCCTATGGTGGGAAGAGCTTCCCCTACATTATGATAACAAGAGCACCCGGTGCCATGTATTAAGGAATAACATTGTAATGGATAACATGCCCAGGCTTCAGTAAAAGTAGACTTGATCGGGATCATTGTGTGTGTCTGTTTCTTCTGTTTTCCATTTGCTATTCTAACCCCTGGGTAAATATTGTGACTGCATAATTATTTAACCCTTACACCCCATTCACAGAATAGCATTTGAAGGGTCTATACAGGTGGTCAAGGAAGGGTACTGCTTACAGGGAAGCCCAATAATACTATTGAACTGACAGTCACTGGGTGTGGGAGGGCTGTCGGAGGTACTGGGGGAAGTGAGGGTGTGTGGGGAGCTACTGCTGACCGCCTTGGAAGGCGAGGGAGACCAGAGTACCAGTCCCCAGGTTAGTAAATCCTGGGCCCCATCCACTCCAGCTGCAAGCCCTCCAGAACGACGTTCCGGGCCAAAGACGGGGGTACTTATAGGTCCAATACTATAGTATCCTACTACCCAGTGTCTGTGTACTACTACTACTCCCACAAGCAGGGATAATCCACCCTTCTACACAGGCTTGGATTTTTTGGGTACAGGGATAATGGTGGACTTTTTCAGACAGGTGGGGATGACAGCCTGTTCTAAGGACAGGTTAAATATGTCAGTGAATACCGGGGCCAGTTGGTCGGCACAGACTTTTAGGACGTGGCCGGGGATACCGTCCGGTCCTGCTGCCTTCCTGATATTCACTTTCTTAAAGGTCCTCCTCACCTCATGTTCTGTTATTCTGAACACTGAGTCTCCATTGGCAGTGCCCCCCCCCCCTCCATTGCAGTGGTTTGTAGGCTGGTGTTGTTATTCACAGCCTCAAACCTCGCATAGAAGGTATTGAGATCATTTGCCAATTGGATGTCACTGTTCAGCTTGAGGGAGGTGCCTTTGTAATCTGTCATCGTTCTGAGGCCCTGCCACATACCTCTAGAGTCAGCCTGTTCATATTGAAGTTCAATTTTATCCCTGTAGTGCCGTTTTGCCTCTATTACTGTCCTCCTTACGTTGTATCTCGCCACCTTGTGGTCATTCATGTTGCCTGTCACAAGTCTGTCGTTGTATGCTGAGGTGCGCGCTTTCAGAGCCTCATGGACGGATTTGTCCACCCAGGGCTTTTGGTTTGGGTAAACTCTAATTGTGGTAGAGGGGATTATTTCTTCTACCAAAGTGTTGACAGAGTCAGCTATGGGGCGACAATAATATGTTCATGACGCATGGTTTCTATCTTTAGCCATTAAACGGCGTGGTTTATTTCACATTGGTACACAGCAGTACATGAGACATCCTTCTCTTATGAGAGCGACGGTGGAAGAGACAGAGGGGGAGTCGACATCTCCTTTTATACCTCTATACCTGGCGGCAGCATTAACAGCTCTGCCTATTAGCGCCCTCTTGTGTAATCAGTTAGACACAGTTAGACAGTTACTCAGTTACTTGCAATCATACATAACCTCTAACTTTAACACTCCCACGTATGGTTGTCTACTCTAGTACACTGTACAACTTCTTCAAAAACAATTTACAAAGAAAATAATACAGTTCAGAGCATCAAAAAGGATATGGCAGTCAATACTACATAACAGTCAATATTTAGACACCAAACATGACCTCTGCAAATCTTCTCAATTTCAGTTTGGAAACAGGCTTCGTCATAGCGTCTGCTACCATGTCGTCTGTTGGACAATAAATCAGTGTCATTCTTTCTTCTCTGATGACAGATCTGATGAAATGATATTTTATATCGACATGTTTACACCTCTGTCGGCACACAGGGTTTCTAGCAATCGCAATGGTTCCCTGATTGTCTTCATAAACAACAGTCTTCTTGTATACATAGGTATCCATTCCTTCGAGCAGTTGTTCTAGATAAATACATTCCTGTATTGTCATAGCTAGAGCCATGTATTCGGCTTCACAAGTTGATAGTGCCACTGTGGGTTGCTTCTTTGTTTTCCACGAAACCAGTGAGCTGTTTGTGTTCAAACTCACACAATACCCTGTGGTACTTCTTCTGTCTGTGGTGTCTGCTGCCCAGTCTGCATCACTGTAGGCTTTAAGCCCTAAGCCATTGCTGCTCTTTCTGAAACAAAGCTGTTTATCTGCTGTACCTTTGAGATAACGAAAAACATGTTTTGCTGTAATCCAGTGCTCCTCTGTGGGGTCAGCAAAATGCTGTGACAATTTACTCACTACAAAACATAGGTCAGGGCGAGTACATGTTGTCAAATAAATGAGACTACCTACAGCTTCTCTGTACATTTTTACATCTGTCAATCTCTGAGCATCCTCTTGGTAGTCTAGTTTTTTTGATCACATGGTGTTTCCCTTGTTCTACATTCTTGCATGTCAAAACGTTTCAGGATCTTTTCCACATATCTCTTCTGGGATATTTTTACACAATTGGCAGACTGTTCGAAGTCCATGCCTAGAAAATGCTTTAACATCCACTTCTGTATTTAAACATAGAATCCACTTCTGTATTTAAACATGGAATCCACTTCTGTATTTAAACCTGGAATCTACTCCTTCTGTATTTAAACACGGAGTATCCTCCTTCTGCATTTAAGCATGTAGCCACCCTCCTTCCGTATTTAAACATGGAGTACCCTCCTTCAGTATTTAAACATTTAGCTACGAACCTGGCTTTGTACTTGTCGTGGCCTTCAATACCATCCTTGATTGAGTACACCCATTTTCCTCCCACTGTCTGTCTGCCCGCTGGTAACTTGGCCTCTAGGGACCTCATCTCCTCATCCATTGCTCTCTCCCATTTACTTGATTCAGGGGACACTATGGCCTCTTTGAAGGTCTGAGGTACTCCACTGACTACTCTGTAGCAGTAATCAATGCTGGTAAGTGTACTGTCATCCTCGTCACTTTCTCTCCGGGCATAGTCTGTCAGATACTTTGGGGGTTTGTGTTCCCGTGAGGGATACCTCCCACTGCTTGGGGCACGTGACGTCACCCTCGGGTGCTCCTCGTCATCGTCCTCTGGGGGTTGCTGACTGTCTGTCTGCACGACTGTGCTAAGTACACTAGGCTGGGGTGTCTCTGTTTCTTCACACCTTACTCTGGAGTCCAGCTCTGGCTCCTCTGTCTGTGTCTCGTTCTCACATGTTGTCTTTGTGACAAACTTGACCAGCCTGTGCTTCTGCACTTTCCCTTTACCGGGATAATAGACTAGGAAAGTGGGGCTTCCTTTGTCGTGCCCTACAAAGAGTCCTTTTTCACATCTGGACTCGAGCTTTCCTCTGTCCTGCTGGTAAGCATAACACACTGATCCAAATCGGTGCATTCTGGCTAGATTACACTTCTTTCTTGTCAGTGCTGTATACGGGGTGGTGCCCGTGTGCTTATTAAAGCACCTGTTTCTGGTGTAAGCGGCTTCTTGCACCGCATAATGCCATAGGCTCTTAGGTAGGTTACCAGCTATTAGCTTACACCTAGCCATTTCGAAAAGAGTACGTCCTTCCCTCTCTGCCACTCCGTTCTGGTGTGGGGAATATGGACATGACGTCTCGTGTCTTATCTTGTTCCTTCTCAGCAGTGATTGGAACTCTCTATTTGTGAACTCGGTTCCGTTGTCGGACCTCAAGCATCTTATCTTACCATAAGGGGCCACGTCTGCCAGGAATTTCTCTGTGGCCTGGAGTGTGTCACTCTTTGCTTTGAGAAAGTAAACAAACACTGCCCCTCTACACACATCTGTAAAAGACTGTACATATCTAAAGCCTCCTATGGACTCGTTGCTTACTGGACCGGCTAGATCTGTGTTAACTAGCACAAGTGGTACCTTTACTTTTTCTGTGGGATTTCTGTTTCTCGATTGAGTGAACTTCCCCTTTATGCACACTACACATTCTTTGTCAGGTTTACGCTTTTCACCTTCAATGTGCATGCCTTCTGTCACTGCTTGCAGTTTCAGTAAATCCTCGTAATTACAATGACCCATGATCTCATGCCATGTCTGAATATCGTGACTGACAGTCACATTACACATATCATTATTATTACACTTATCGTCTCTCTATGTTAAATCGTGTACCGTCAGGCTCTACAAGAACATCTTTACCTTCATTGAAGAACACTTTGGCACCGTTTGCAGTAGCAGATTTTACAGAGAATAGTTCTTGTGGGAACGAGGGTATGTAGAGAGCTTTCTTTAATGTCACTGTACACCGGTGCCCCTCACTGTCTATGAGGCATACCTGTGCGTCTCCTCTCTCTTGCTCCAACCCGTAGGTGCGCTTCCCGTCTGCCAGCTCCATGCTGTGTCTCTCCGGGTCGAAGGTGTTGTCAAAGTTCTTGAATCGACTCCTGTCGTTGATGACGTGGGACGACGCACCTGTGTCCACGATCAGTCCCTTCTAGCTGCGTTGGCCGGGTGACGTACGCTGTCTGCGCCCCGAAGATGAAGTCCTCTTGCCCCGCTACTCTCCGGGCGTCGTCTCGATTCGTCTCACGTCCACCGTCGCCGCCATCTTGTCCACTGCCGCCATCTTGTCCATGCACGTACTGCGCACTCTGGTCGCGTTTCTTCTTGCACACTTTGTCTGTGTGCCCCGTGGATTTGCAGAAGCTACACCAAACAGTCTTTGTGCAGTTATCTTTCCGATGGCCTTTTTCTCCGCATCGCCAACACGCCAGCTCCGTCGTGGGCCTGGTCTTCTCTCTCTGCGTCGCTCGGGCCTTCAGCACCCTCTCTCCCGCCTCCGCGGCGGCTGGGTGGGTATCTTCTGAGGCCTCGAAATTTCGCAACTTGGCCTTGAACTCTCCCAGCGCCATGTCCGCTGAACCTGTGTTACCAGTAGTGTGAACGGTTTGTACAGCTCCGGTAGTCCTCTCATCACCACACTGAAGACCCTGATGTAAACAAGACAAACGTCTTTCTCAGGTCTGCATCCCCTTGACAATTGTGTGTATTGAGCCGTACTGTATTGTACCCATTCTGCAATCTGTTAAATAAAGTTTTCATTCATTCATTCATTCATTCAGTCAATACTTCCATGCGTATAAATTAAGGAAGCGAGCGAGTCCGCGGCCGCTCGCTCTGCCGCGCGCGGCAGCGCTGGATAGGGGGGCGGGTCATGTGGCGGTCGCGGCCAATCAGAGGAACCCGGACACCGAATTCCGTTGCGGAAGGTATACACGCCCCCAGCCTGGCCACATTCCCCCTCCAGTCCAGAGAGCCTGCCCTGCAGCCCCCTCTAGTGGAGTTTTCCCGCTACTCCCCCTACTGTTAATAGCATTCCATATGTGTATCCTCCAAATGTCTTTAATGTTTAATGTATTCTTGTCTATGTTGCCAACTCTGTTTCCCGGTCTGGTCTAGTGTTGTATTTGTTTGTATTGTTGTTATTCAGTCCTGTCATGTTATATATTGTTGTCATTGTTTGTCAACCTGTGTGTCTGTCCAGGGCCCTATTCCCCGTACCTGGTTCAACTAAGTCGATCAAAAGTCCTGATGTTTGAATCCGCGCTTTCCCTGTTCCTCGAAGGTGGATTCAGTCTCGTTAATTCAAACCAGACTTGATGCTCAGGATCAGTGCGCGCGGCCGCCTCAGCTGAAAAGACAGCAGGTGTCGATCGCAGAAATCCTGATTTTCTAACGGCATTGATTAATTTAAAACTTTATTAACAGATTGCAGAATGGGTACAATACATACGGCTCAATAGCCTCGCCGACAAGTTAAATGCATGATCTATAGGCTAATGTTAAATCCCTCATTACCCCAATCAATCAGATTATATTTCTTTAAATGTGCCTGATGGCAGTAGGCTTATGGAATGAATAATCGAATGAGATCTATTGCTAGCGAAAATAATTAGTTAAACTCTTTCAGAATAAGTAGATACAAACAAGCCCAAGGAGTATCTAATTGATAATAATTAATAGATGCTTATGAGGATATCTGCACTGTATGCGCTCGGCTTAGGTAACATGTACTTTATATATTAATACAATTTTCAAGGCGCGACCCCCGAAATAACAAAGAGGCTTGGAGCCGGCTACAGTATACAGTTTCACTATTAATCAGGTTTTAATCTGTTTTGGATATAATCCATATGCATTGAATTGATTAACCTTTGGTTTATACCAGTGACGCATGTTCATCATCAGATAACAGTGCTTGAACAGATAAATGCATTTTCTCAAATGCATTAATGTGACGTCAACGGCTCATTCAATTGCTCAAATCCGTCAAACAGCGCATCTCATCAGACATTTTAATCCCAGTTACAGTATCACAATAACGTGTGAGTGATGATACAATTCAACAATCCTCAGATTCCTCGTAATTCATAATCCACAAAGACCACAATCCACGCATAGACAGATGCAATTTTATGCTTGAATGAAACACAATCCGGGCGCTCCGTTAAGCAAATCTACAGCGGAGAATATATGAAACTAATCAGAGCCAAACGGCCGTTTCATTCATTAAAAATATCCCCGCGGGATTCACATTTGCAATGAGCCGGTATTAAAATAACCACATGCGACTCCGAGCGCCGTATATGACGTGCATTATTTTATTTAGGACAAAGTAAATCTATAGGCTGAATATGATTTATTATCAGCATTTAGGTCTATTATTTTACATTTCAAAAGCCCCCTCTAGGAATACGAAGCACAAAAACATAATTTAGAATGGAATAATGCAGATCTACACTGTGGTAATTATTTCAGGAAGCGAGCTGGCACTTCTTTGCGAGGGTGTGGCCATGGTTCATCCAGCTAACTGAACTTAACCCTGCTCCGGAGCAGGTTCAAACTTTCTGATCTGTTACCATGGCGATTTAGAAAATCCGACTTCGGGGAACGGAAATGTCTGGCTTAAGTCAAGCTATGCTGAAAATTATCCGGCTAACTCAGTTAGCCAGGTACGGGGAATAGGGCCCAGGTGTGTCTTGTTAGTGATTAGTCTCCCTATATATTCTGTCCTGTCCTGTTACTCCCCGGTCGGTTCGTTGTCTTATCCTGTCTTATCTATTCATTGTTATCATTATCAATGTTGTGGTTGTGATTCCTTGGAGCACCCTTCCGTGCTGTGCTCTCCACGTTTCCTCTACCCTGTAGTATCGGGTTTTCGTATATTCTCTGCCAGCATTTGCTGATGTCTTAGTTCTTGTTTGTAGTAGTTTAAGCCTTGTGCAAATTACAAGTAAATCCTTTGTTCAACTACACCCCGTTGTGTCCTGCCTGTCTCTCTACCCTCGTCCTGTGATTGCTATTGGGTCCACACCAACACCGAATCATCACAACCAGTAGGTGACTTACCTAGCTACTTAAGTCAAGTTAGGCCCTTAAACTGCTCATATTGTTCATACTGTTAATACTGTTCTTACTGCTCATATTGTTAATACTGTTCATACTGGTAATACTGTTCTTACTGCTCATATTGCTAAACTGTTCATACTGGTAATACTGTTCTTACTGCTCATATTGTTAATAGTTCATACTGGTAATACTGTTCTTACTGCTCATATTGTTAATACTGTTCATACTGTTCTTACTGCTCATATTGTTAATAGTTCATACTGGTAATACTGTTCTTACTGCTCATATTGTTAATACTGTTCATACTGTTCTTACTGCTCATATTGTTAATACTGTTCTTACTGCTCATATTGTTAATACTGTTCATACTGTTCTTACTGCTCATACTGTTCATATTTTTAATGTTCATACTGGTAATACTGTTCTTACTGCTCATATTGTTAATACTGTTCTTACTGCTCATATTGTTAATACTGTTCTTACTGGTCATATTGTTCATACGGTTAATACTGCTTATATTGTTAATACTGTTCTTACTGCTCATATTGTTAATACTGTTTTTACTGCTCATATTGTTAATACTGCAGCAATTGGTTGTGTTTAGAAATGAAATACCACCTCAATACAAGCTTTTTCTTCCAACGCTTCTCTGCTCTCTTCTCCCATGAACATGGGGGAGTAGGGGGAGGTAGAGTGTGCAGCCCGGTCTGGCGGGGGAGAGTTCTA
Organism: Notolepis coatsorum; assembly: GCF_963971535.1. Classification (NCBI taxonomy): domain Eukaryota; kingdom Metazoa; phylum Chordata; class Actinopteri; order Aulopiformes; family Paralepididae; genus Notolepis; species Notolepis coatsorum. The sequence goes on along the minus strand of NC_140182.1, from coordinate 100,072,749 downwards.
GTCTGAAAAGTCACCTCTCCTTGACTCTACCTTCCTCAACCTCTTTCTAACCTCTCTTTCTATCCCTCTCTCGCTGCCTATCTATCTACACATTGGGTTGTGGTTGCCATTAGGGGCCATGTGTTAGGATATGTACCATCAGCATTGTCAATATCTGGCACTCACGCACAAGTACACAACAGGGCATGGGTCTGTTGAAATTGGCTGTTCGGGAGCCGTTATCGGCCATGTAATTCATCGTGTGAAGTTCCATAGTATAAGTATTATAGGCATGTTAGGCTTTCTTTTGGCAATGGTAGTGGGTTTCTTCTTTTAGCGTTTATCCGTATCATTAGGATCCTTATCCTTATCATTAGGGCAAGTATCTTGTGTTTTAACTGTTCTTACTGCTCAAGTTTTGTACCTCATTTTCTGCATTGTACCTCACTGTTTACTCATTTTTACTCACTGTACTTAGATTGTACCTAGGTTGTACTTTAGATTGTATATTCCTCTTTACTTACTTTCTTTTTTTACTGTATGAAGCACTCTCAGGGGCTCATACAGAACCAAGCATTTCAGCGTAAAGTATGTGTATTTTATTGTGACAATTAATAAACAAACTTGAACTATACTGTTAATATGGTTGAATGAATGAATGAATGAAAACTTTATTTAACAGATTGCAGAATGGGTACAATACAGTACGGCTCAATACATACAATTGTTAAGGGGATGCAGACCTGAGAAAGACGTTTGTCTTGTTTCCATCAGGGTCCCCCATTTTCAATTCATATAGACATATATGACATACATGACATACAGATAGTCAGTACTGCTACATCTATACATTTATGACATACCAGATTTGCAAATACAGTACTGTTTGTGATACAGAAGGAGTCAAGAAAAGGGAGTATATACATTTGACGTAGAAACTGTACATTGGAGGTTGGGTGGGGGGGGTTGGGTACATTGGGATATTGACAACCATACTGGGTAATTTACATTGGAGGTGGTTGGGGGGGGGGGGGGGGGCGGGGGGCACACTGTATAAACAAGTAACACTGTACATTGAGGGGGGGGGGGGGGAGGAGACACTGTACAAACAAACACAATTGTACATTGAACTATTGACAAAACCATACTAGGTAAACGACTGTACATTGGAGGGGGTTGGAATGATTGGGTTAGGATATTTACAGGGGCCAGTGTTGAATTGCAGTCTCCCGTAGGTGTCCCTTGAGAGAGGTTTTGAAAGTGGGTAGTGATTGTTAATACTGTTCTTACTTCACATCGCTCTCTGTTATCTATTAATTTATTTGCACTTTATTACCTTTTGCACTCTGGTTAGATGCCAAACTGCATTTTGTTGTCTCAGTACTTGTACTCTGTGCAATGACAATAAAGTTGAATCTAATCAAATCTAATTGAATCTAATTTGGTTAAATATTCTGCATTCCTTCCTAGTTGTATATACAGGAGATAATTCTGGCTTAGCCTGGAGAAGAGGGTCACCTTTTCAAGGCCAGCAAAGGATACAATCATCATAATTATGTTTCTCAGCAGAGGAAACAAAATAGTATAAACATTTTATTTTTTTAAACTTGATTATCACTGCAGAGGTCTGGATCAGTTTCACATTGGCTGATGGACTATTGAGGTTATGTTGACACTGATTAATGGAGTTGGAGAAAATTCTGGGACATCTAGCATTTGACTGTATATCTGAGAGGTACATTCGCTGAGACGTGTTAGGTTGCTTGAGACACTGATTTGTCATGGGTACATACATACATACAGCCGTGTATCATCTGCATAACTGAGGGAGATATTGTGCTTGCAAATGATAATGCCCAGGGCCTAGAGGAAGCATTTCAATTCAGAACAATGGGGCCTAGAAATTGTCGTCAAATTACTCGTCATCCTCCTCAACTCATCTTAAGTGTGGCATTCTTCAAATGTTGGTGTCTATGGCACCAACCCACTTTAAACAAAAATTGCATTATTCTTCAAATACATCAGCAGAGAGGAGTCTATTTTCTCTAAGACCATAAATAAAAAAGGATAGTTTGGAAATGGGTCAATAATTCCTAAGAGCAGGAGGATCCAAATTGGGTTTCCTTAACAAGAGGTTGGACTGCAGAATGGCTTAAAGAGGTGTAAGATTCTGATCAAACTGGCCAGTATCACGTCTTCGTCTGTTTGGCTCTCCATCCAATTCCTCTGCGTTGTGTACTTTTAATGGTCCTGACGTCTCCGATACTGGTAGATAAGATCCTTATCTCCCCCCCGTTAGTGCAATCCGTAAACCATAATACTTCCCCACCTCCGTAAGAATTCGACACTTCGACAACGTGAAATACCTTACAAGGAAAAGCATGGTTTTATTTCTCTAAACAGAAACCTCAGCTCAGATGTTAACAGATTGTATTGTCCTTGAAGAGTATATTTCTAATGATCTTTCGGTGTGTTCATATTATCGTCCTTTTGCTGTTCAGTCCAATAGTGTTCAGGCCTGTTCGTTAGCCTAAAACCATCCTCGTGGTAGCCGAAGCTACTGGTGATGTGCCATTCTCCCCCCCCCCCCCCCCTCTCTCTCGTCGAGAGGAGAGAGTCTCTTCTGGTTTCTTCCCTCTTAGTCTCAGTCAGATTTTTGTCTGCTCAACACCCGGAAACACCGTTCGACTTATAGATGTTCGTCGTCGCAACGACGGCCCCGCATTCTGGTTGTCATGTGACGTGTTGTCATGACAACTGCGTTTAACCTTTCACACATTAAAATGCAGTTTCATTCACTGTTGCATTAAGATGAACCTCTCTCCCTCCTGCTCGTCGAGACAGTACACTCTAATCTCAGATGTTCTAATGAGGAATGTCAACAAACATTCTCTCGCTGGCAGTGTGGCTCACAACAATCACCCTGCTACTGAACCACCGTCTCCTGCTTCCACCGTCCGCATGCACTTCGACCTCTCTGACCCGGCACCGTTTTAGCTGTGGTCACTCCCCCCAATCTATACATCACATACATTGAAAAACCACCATTTTCTCTCAATCCCCCCTTGATTCTTATCACCCCTTCAGAATCATAAATCATTATTTGGTTTTTTAATTAATTATGCCAAAAATAGCCTGTGGTTGAAGCAAACCAACCTCGTCTCTCGTGCACAAGAAACGAAGACGGCCCACGGTCAACCCAGTGATCCTGCTGCCTGATGTCTGTTTGCGCCCCCCTTCGTGCACAAAGGGAACCGAAACCGACCACCAAAACCAACAACATCCAACGACTCATAACCATTGGAGCCCCCCTGTCTGCTCCCAATAATTATATCCTGTTGTTCTACTGTTCTCCCTCTTATCTACCTTCTATATATATATATATCCTTCTATACATATATCTTATATATGAATCCTCCATTTATATCTCATACTCCTAATCAATGAACACAGGACTTCTCGCTGTTGTCTCGTCTCTCGATCTCCTGATTGACTCTGAAAGGAAGTCCCTGTTTGTTCATGATTCACCGCCCGTGCTCTGTTGTTTCAAAACGCTCTCTAAACAGCGTCTCCGCCGGGAAGGCCCCTCCGATGTCCGCCTCGTTCTCCCCTGGGCAACACCGCCTGCGACCGCTGGACTCCGCCTCGTCGGCCGTCTCCGCCCCGTCGGTCATCTCCGCCCCGTCGGTCATCTCCGCCCTGTCGGTCATCTTGGTTGAGGCTCATCTCCACCGCCGTCGGCCCTCTCTCTCGTCGTGGACGGTCTGTGTACCAGGCTGCCGTGCCTGGCCCCTGCGGCTTCCTCCTCCTCCAGTCTGTCTCCTGGCCATCTCCATCGCTGTCGGTGTCATTCCCCCCTTGAAAGCAGAAACACAACACCGGCAGTCTTTCTGTACACTCGACCCTGTGTTTTCTATTAGTCTACCGTGACTTTGGGCCTGCAGCTCGTTCTCTATATATTTTTTTTCCTCTGCAAGCCCCTGCCATGGCCATGCCCTTTCAGACTGTTGGACGGTGTGAGTGTCCTACAGCCCATGGCGCTATTTGTTCTCTATTAGTCCCCCACCTTCTCAACACCCATATCTAATCCTACAGGGCTGTTCCCTGTTTTGTTGTCTTCCGGCGTGACACCAGCAGCTAAACGATACCCACTCGGCGCTCTACGTTTGTCCCACGGTTGACCCCCAGCGCGCGCCAGTTCTTTCTGGTGACGTGTCCCCTCAAGACTCTGCCTATTTATTAGGTGTGAGAAGGCCCCACTGGAGATCGAACTCCCTCTTATTTCATAATTAAACTTATTTAATTAACCTGTATATCGATCTTATTATTATGATAATAACATACAACCGAGCATCGCTCTAACATACAACAGAGCAGGTTGGTTCCCTGCTCCTAACTCACATACGTACTCGTACTATCATCTAACATACAACAGAGCTGTCCGTCGCCCTATACCCTACGGGGCTGTCTACCGTCGCCCTGGAGCTGTCACCGTTGCTCTATACCCTACGGGGCTGTCTACCGTCGCCCTGGAGCTGTCACCGTCGCTCTATACCCTACGGGGCTGTCTACCATCGCCCTGGAGCTGTCACCGTCGCTCTATACCCTACGGGGCTGTCTACCGTCGCCCTGGAGCTGTCACCGTCGCTCTATACCCTACGGGGCTGTCTACCGTCGCCCTGGAGCTGTCACGTCGCTCTATATACCCTACGGGGCTGTCTACCATCGCCCTGGAGCTGTCCCGTCGCTCTATATACCACACTTTGAGTTCCTTTACAAAGTTCTCACATACACCACCGTGTATACACACAAGCAGTTGGTAATTTTGAAAAAATCAACTCCTTAATTAACTTAAACTCTACATATTCGCCTATGGGTAATGGAAACTCCCAGCACTACCCCCCCCCCTCCGCAATTAAACTCCTTAATTGAATTAAACTCTAAATATTCCCCTATGGGTAATGGAAACTCCCCAGCACTACCCCCCCCCCCTCCGCAATTAAACTCCTTAATTGAATTAAACTCTAAATATTCCCCTATGGGTAATGGAAACTCCCAGCACTACCCCCCCCCCTCCGCAATTAAACTCCTTAATTGAATTAAACTCTAAATATTCCCTATGGGTAATGGAAACTCCCCAGCACTACCCCCCCCCCCCCCCCCCCCCCTCCGCCAGACCTACTCCTCCATTTGCCTGTATTATCCCACTGCCCCCCTAGATGGCGGCCAAAACTCAGTCTAGAGGATTGTAGGTGACGTGTCACTTCCTGATTCTAAACCCTCGTGGCTCTGCGGCCATTTTGACTCGGTGCAAATGGCTACTCTCTCAACAAACGGCCGCTGCCCTTCCTTCCAAGGCCTGAAAACACCGCTGTTTTTCCTCTCTTTCCTATCCATTATCAGGGGACGCTTTCTCAGACTAATACTCTTGCCTGATCGGACATAATACACACTGGTACAATCTCCTTTCGACTTTCCTTCTGTTATGAAAACAGTCCCGCCATAAAATTTTTTCGATCTGATTCAGGCCCCCCCCCCCCTTTCCTCATCTCGCATTTACCCTCCTTAAACCAAAACTGTGCAGCCTGCCTCGTTTGCTTTTCATTCTCTGTAGATAACACCCTCGATTTTCACCATGGTTCTCTGCTCATATTATTACAGCTGGCATTCTCTCTGTCGAACTAGAAATGTTTACGTTTACGATTCACTATCTGTTCGTTTTTATTTGGCTTAAAATCAAAACAACCGTGTGCACAGTGAACTCACATTTTTGATCGGAGCGCTGTTTCCCCTACAGCGCTGGTTCGCCTCCTGACCGCTCGACTCGCCGCTCTCTCCCAGGGCTGGCCGGCCTTGCTTCGATCATGATTCTCCCACACATTGATGACTGTTGTCCACTGTCGCCCCATTATTGAAAAAGTCTTTATCCGTTGTTCTTATCTCTTGCAAATCCGGCTGTCATCAACAACCAACTGTTCCCGTTGTTTTAATCTCTTGCAAATCCGGGTCCCAACGGCATCAACTGTAAGATTCTGATCAAACTGGCCAGTATCACGTCTTCGTCTGTTTGGCTCTCCATCCAATTCCTCTGCGTTGTGTACTTTTAATGGTCCTGACGTCTCCGATACTGGTAGATAAGATCCTTATCTCCCCCCCGTTAGTGCAATCCGTAAACCATAATACTTCCCCACCTCCGTAAGAATTCGACACTTCGACAACGTGAAATACCTTACAAGGAAAAGCATGGTTTTATTTCTCTAAACAGAAACCTCAGCTCAGATGTTAACAGATTGTATTGTCCTTGAAGAGTATATTTCTAATGATCTTTCGGTGTGTTCATATTATCGTCCTTTTGCTGTTCAGTCCAATAGTGTTCAGGCCTGTTCGTTAGCCTAAAACCATCCTCGTGGTAGCCGAAGCTACTGGTGATGTGCCATTCTCCCCCCCCCCCCCCCTCTCTCTCGTTGAGAGGAGAGAGTCTCTTCTGGTTTCTTCCCTCTTAGTCTCAGTCAGATTTTAGTCTGCTCAACACCCGGAAACACCGTTCGACTTATAGATGTTCGTCGTCGCAACGACGGCCCCGCATTCTGGTTGTCATGTGACGTGTTGTCATGACAACTGCGTTTAACCTTTCACACATTAAAATGCAGTTTCATTCACTGTTGCATTAAGATGAACCTCTCTCCCTCCTGCTCGTCGAGACAGTACACTCTAATCTCAGATGTTCTAATGAGGAATGTCAACAAACATTCTCTCGCTGGCAGTGTGGCTCACAACAATCACCCTGCTACTGAACCACCGTCTCCTGCTTCCACCGTCCGCATGCACTTCGACCTCTCTGACCCGGCACCGTTTTAGCTGTGGTCACTCCCCCCAATCTATACATCACATACATTGAAAAACCACCATTTTCTCTCAGAGGGGAATGAGCGAGTGGATGGGGAGCTATTTTACAATAGATGTAAATTTGGTCCAAATGTCCCAAGGACGAAGGGGCAAGACGATTTCATGTGGAAATAGTTTCCTCTGATTCCAAGAGAGTAGCTGGAAATGGCTCAGCATGGCAGAATTGTCTGGAGTGACTCACGGACAGCATGGGATATTTAGGGCCCCATATCCTCCAGCATTTTGGTGAATCAATTAAAAACCTCCTTACACTTTTCGGGAAAGGCTTCAGTATCATTGACCATATTCACACATGGCCATTTTGTATGTATGCTCAGGTTGGGATTTCTTGGTTAGGGGTCCAGTGGTTGAAGAATGTCCGACAACTGAATCTATAACCTTTAAACAGGCCCTAGAGTTGTGGTAATTCTTTAAAATATGATTATGGAAATATTTTGATCTTGCATCTTTAACTGGTTTCTGGTGACTTGACGACTCCCTCATCATCAAACAGATGTGAGTAAAATGATCCAGAGGAATCCTTTCCTTTTTTTTTTCTTCTTCCCCCCCCCCCCCCCCCCCCCCTCATACAGAAATACCAACAAATGTTTAGGTTAATTGGATTAATCCTGCTGAGTGTTCAGTGGATCAGAATAAGGACAACTGTTGTGTATAAATCAGCGGATGGAGAGGTACTGAAACTATTAGGTCTGTGTATTATGTTGGCCTAAAGACAATAAGGTAATCATGTAATCTTTCAGATTTTTTAAACGTCTATCACATTAATCACCAACCAAGATCCCACTCACATACTGTCCCACAGGAGCTACTGATGGGAGACTTGGCAAGAGATCACCCTGAATCTTCAGAGAAAATGAAGATAGGTGCCAGAATGTAGATAGTTTCTTTCCTGTTGGTCACAGTTCCATGCATTTTATTTCAGCGACTATAGAACTGTAGGCACACATTAACTTAATTGAGCAAAATTGAAATTCAGTGGCTGCCTCCACTCGTCAGTGTGTGAATGTGAGTGAATGGGTCATCGACCTACATGGAATGGGTCCATTTATGTGATGTTCAGTCCATCTCTTATGCCATTGTTGTTCCCCAGGTGATTCACCACTTAACTCAAAGGAACAGACGCCAACATTATGGGATGCGCTTACTGTCTTGTGCTAAGCAAGGCTAGCTTGCAGCTGGATAGCTTTCTACTCAACACAGAGAGGAAATTGGTATCTATCTTCTTGTCTGACTCTGGAGAAGATGGTAAGCACATTTCCCATAATGTTGGCTTGTTCCTTTAAGACTACTGTACATTACGTTCAGTGTATAGACGAATGTCCGGTGGTGTGCTCAGACCAGGCTGCAGAAACAAATTAGTGGGGGGGCATAAAATGTTCTCGGGGGGCACAATGGTTTTTCAACACCGGTTCCCTTTTATACGTTTCAGCTGGGACAACGGCGCTGTGGCTTGCTTGGCGCTGCCCACGGTGCTGAACTAAACAGCAGAGAGGCAATTGAAAAATCTAATTTCTCTCTATCTTAAGAACATTCACTTATACAAAAACAGACTGAACGAATATATATAACAGACCTGCTGGGGCAGCGGACTGAGAGCAGGGGACACAAACAGGCTGGATAATATGGTCAGGAAGGCCAGTAGCGTGGTTGGGGTGGAGCTGGACTCTAGCGAGGGTGGCGGAGAGGAGGAACCTTGCTAAGCTCCAGGCCATCAGGGAAAACCCCTCCCACCCACTATACACAGACATGGCTGACAGGAGGAGCATGTTATAGGCTCACACTACCTAAATGCAGCACTGAACGGCACAGGAAGTCCTTCATTCCGACAGCCATCAGACTATACAATGCATCACTGTGCCTCACTGCATCACTGAGCACAGAGTGACAGTTACCATCTTCCTGGACTCTTACTTTTTAAACAGCACTGTGCAATATTACACCTACTGTAGACTTCAGTATATTTTTACTGTATTTATTTACTGTATCTTTTATTCTATTTTTATTCTATTTAATTTTATTCTATTCTTAGGCCATTTGTTTTGTTATTCTTATTCGTGGCTTGTTCTGTCTAAATGTTTAATGTTGAGTGATATGCAGTGTCAAATTTCCCTCAGGATAATACATTTCTATTCTATTCTATTCTATATCTTTGAAAAGTCTCCATTTATTCAACACTTCTGAATTGAACTGAACTGACAAAAATAAGGTGCATAAAAAAGCAAACAAAATTCCTACTCACCATCATTAGTAGAGCGGCAAGCGGCGTTTGGGGACAGAGTGACATCTTCTTAAAACACTGCCCCTCCACTCATTCCTGAACTTTTTTGTTAAAGGGGAACTATCTTATAAATGGCCTTTTCAGTGTTTAGCATTGTTTCCTAGCTATGTGGACTTATATTAATAGGATCTATGTCTCTAATTCTCATATTGGCGCATTCTTCCAATTCTCCTCTCACAATATTCACCCTCACTGAACTGAGTCATCTGAAAATGTGCATATCTGTGATGTCAGAGATTTCTCAGCTGCATAATAATGTGGCAGTTGATGTGGCAGTTGGCACCAGGCCACACAGTGGTTGGAGCCCAGCCTCAAAACGGCTTAAGGTCTTGAGGTAGAAGAATGCTGTTTTTGAGTACTTGATTAGAAATACAAAACAATGAATTTTTTTTTTAAACTTACAGAGGTGTTCCATAGACTCACAGGAATTGTGTAAAATTTCCCAAATAGTGAAAGAAATTGTAAAATAGTTCCCCTTTAAGTCTCAAATGCCAACTGAATTAAATTGGCCTTGCGTCGATGAAGCATACTAAGGCGATGTTCTGTAAAGACGTTCTTGAGGGTAGAAAACGAATTCTCACAGAGTGCCGTGCTAGCTTCAGTAGTGTTGTTGTTGACATCAGTGCCCACTAGGGCTGTCCCCGACTAAGGATTTGGATAGTTGACTTTGATTGACAAAAAAAAAAAAAAAAAATGTACCAGGGTGGGCACAGCTGACTCAGTGGGCGGGCCCGGCCCCCTAATGCCCGCCCATGGCGCCGGGTCTGGGTGTGCTGTCTTTGCATTATGTTACATTATGTTAAATTCCTTTATGTTCCAGCACAGACAACGACTCAGATTTTGATCCAAACAAAAAATGGGTGAAGTGATTCTGATTCATACAGATTCAGAGTCTGGAAGGGCTCCAGAGACAAGTGGGTTTTACATTATTGTGCCATTTGCTGCACACCACACAATTGACCAATGCCCCTGAGAAAATCACCCTACAGTAGATACTTCCACAGTCACTTTCTCCACCATTACATTGATACTAAACTGTCCCATAGGAATACGATTTTTAAACAGAATTTCTGTGCTTAGATTAGACCAAAAGAAAAACTGTGTTTAATATTAACCAGGTAGAATCTATTTTATATTCACTTTGTTTATGGAAAAAAGCAAAGTACAAAGGCTCCATACAGAAGATCATAGTAATTTTAATCCAAAGGGAAAATCACAATTTTCACATACAGATCAAAAGCAATCCAAGAAAATATGGATAGTTTCAAATTCCATAAATAGAAGATAACCCCTGGTAGCAGTCCAAAATGAACTTGAAAGCATCCAAGGTAATCAAAGCGTATAATAAAGCTGCACTGTGTAGTTTTTTTTAACCTCTGAAAAGTACAATATATCTTTAGCACTGAATATATGAAGTGTCACAAAACTGGAACACTGTTTTGTGACACTGTTTGAAGCTAGACATGATGTGTTCCCTTTACCAGGCAAAGAAGCATCATTTGGCATAAGAAACAAGTAGACTCATCCACATACAAATTACGTTCAATAAGAATTATTATTTAGGATTAGAAACAAATTTCAAGCATTTGTAACTAATAATTTTAGAGGTAATTTCATCTTCCCAAAATTACACAGTGAAGCTTTAGAAAAAAACAACGAAAAAAAATTACCTTTTATTGAGTTATTGGCTGTGTAGTCCACAAACTTATAGTTCTTATGATAAGCCATTCTTTCTGACTGGCTGTGACAACCATTCTCACACACTCTATATCAAAGCCAATTTTACGGTCCACATTATGAACCTCTATGTTTCCACTCTTAAACTCTCCTAATGTGATGTAGGAAGTACACTGCTTTCCTTGCTTTGTCTTCACCAACTTCTCCCCTACTTCCAGAGCTCCGTGGTGAAGAATGTCATTCTGACGGTCATCTGAGCCTGTGACGATCTTGATTTTGCTGATCTTGGCAGATTTATTGAAGACGATAACAAAGAAATCTCCAGTGCATGGGGGCTTCCCCCAGAAGTATTCGTCCACGCTGCTGTAAGCCTTGGTTGCGTCGTAGTTCTCAAACACGTTGATGTTGGTGTACAGGCTGGCGGGAGGGTTGTCAGGAATGTCTATGGAGTCTTCCTCAAAGTCGTCGTCCTTCAGCTTGTTCTCTGCTCCTTTGTAAGAGGAGTAGTAGCCCATGTGCTGGAACAGAGAGGGCTTAAAGCGAATCACATCCTTCTGGGCCAGCAGGCCTCTGAAGTGAATGAGGAGCCAGTCACAGGGCATCTCCTGGTAGAACATGAGAAGGAAATGAGCCAGACGTGGCAGGTCTCTGGAGTGGTAGAGCTTCCCTATGTAGCCCAGCTTGGAGAACTCCAGCATCACCCAGTAGGAACCTTCTCTGGAGGTGATCACCTTCTTCAGGGACGTCAGGAAGTTCCTAGAGCAGCGCACGTCGTCCTCCAGCATCATGTAGAAGTGAGAGAGGTTTGTACAGAAGTTGAGGAGAAAAGCATAGTCCACGTTCTGTTTAGAACGGAAACGGACCCGGTCCTCCGGGTCGTTGTAGTTCCTTTTCAGCCCATCCAGAGATGGATAATATTCCTCTGGGGCATGAATCACCAGGAGCCGTCCAGCTATGACGTGGTGGGCAAACTTCCTGGTGATTTCCTGCACCAGGTTCTCACACCAGACCAGATCAAAGTCTGCCAGGTGGACGACCACCACTATCTCTTTCAGTTCCTCGTAACTGGACTGGTCGAAGATGGATTTGATGGTCTCAAGAAGATAATTCCCTTTTTTCCTTTTGACCGATGACAACCCAATGGTAAGGTATTCTGTGAAAAAGAGATACCTTGTTAGTAAAATCAATTACTTCAGTCAGGAACCATCTTGAATCCTCATACTAATCAAAAGTGTGGTATCATGTAGCGGACCCATGTCATCCTGCCCTTTCTGTCCAGTCCTATTCACCTTGTGTTTCTACTTTCTAGGCAACAAGGACGCTGCCAGCTTGAGCTGGTGACACGATATCTAGAAATGGATATTATCCTTCAATGTCTGTACATTCTGAATGAAATACACCAGCCCCCTTGGTCTACTTCTTACACCTTTGTTATAAGGATAATGAGCTAAACTGTGTTGTTCTCATAGATCATAGGTGTCAAACTCACGGCCCGCGGGCCAAATCCGGCCCGCCACGTCATTTGATGTGGCCCCCCAAGAGCTCAGGTAAAAAAAAAGAAAAAAAAAATCTTTTTTTTTTACATTAATATTGGGTTAAAAAATAGCAGTGTTAAAATAATTGTGGGTTAATGCGTTAATAAAGCTTTAACTTTGACAGCCTTAGTTATTACACATTCTTACACATACATGTATGTTGAACATCTGAGGTAACAAAGGAAAAAAGCCAAAAGCACTTACTCCTCAGACATTCTTTGACAATTTTACAGCCCAAAATACAAAAAAGATCCAGGAATAGGTAACAAAGGGTTGAAGAAATATTGTCTGAACTGTCAGATGCAAACTGGCTGTGTGACATAACCGAGCATCTCGCTCAATTGAATAAGAAGCTGTAGGGATGCAAACAAGTCCCACCCAAAACTTGACCAATATAGTTGTGAACTGAGACAACCCTTATTTTGTTATTTTTGAGTACAGTTACAGTTGTGTGTTCATGCAGACACATAATAGCAATTTCATTACAAATTGAAAATGGGGGACCCTGATGTAAACAAGTCGAAAGTCTTTCTCTGGTCTGCATCCCCTTAACAATTGTGTGTATTGAGCTGTACTGTACTGTACCCATTCTGCAATCTGTTAATTAAAGTTAATTAAACTATCTTCCATTAGTTGGATGTATGGCCTCTGCAAGGTTGTGTGCAGCCATTTGTTTTTGTAACATCTGCTACATCTGTCCCACGTGTTCTTTGCAGCTCAGTTGTTAGTTCTGCCCCTCTTGACTGTGAGAAAAAGGTTTTGAACAAACTTAATGTCATAGCTTGTATTTGATGATATTCTTCTTTGTTATTTACTTGAATGGTTTGATCATTGATTGGTGGAGTAATATGGGGTTCTGATAAACTAAAATTATTTGTTAAAATAACATAAGCTAACATATATTTTTACATTTATGCAAATGAATATGCAATATGTATAACTTGAATAAGTAATAAATACAGAAACACCATGTTTAACAATATGTAAATGTGTAGCTACATTTATTTTACATTACATTAACATTTATACGGTCTTTGGCCCTTTGAGGGCAACCATAATGCTGATGTGGCCCTCTGTGAAAATGAGTTTGACACCCCTGTCATAGATGCTTTATTTATTCGGTTTGGGAATATCCACACTAGCATCTCTATCACGGATTTCAGCTTCAAGAAATAAACAGATGACGGCAGAAGAGGGCGGGGCATATAAGGTGGTATAGTTCCACCCAGGGTTTTCGGATTCATTTCAGAAGTGCAGGAGTCAAAACGTGTGTGTGTACACAGTACATTTCGCAGAGTCAATTTTACTCAAACGGAAAATGTACTCAGTTTGAGTAAAATGTACTCTGCGAAATTTACTGTGTATGTGTGTGTGGGTGTGGCTGTCGGTCATTTCAATGCAATATCATGAATTAACCAATTCATGTAAACTTTCAAAACGTGTGTTGTTGACTGGATGGTTGCCTGCATGTCATTTCAAATACGGTTGCAGCAGCAAGTCAGCTTCTCATAAAGAAGATGGCAAAGAAAGAAAAAGATTCCACTAACGTATTTAACAATGAACTTCATACAGCATACATTAGTTAACACGTGATGATGTATCAATCCATCCAGCTCAATATGAGGCATCGCTGTCCATGGTGCGGAAAACACCACGCTTCTGAAATTGGAGCTGGAGCAAGAAGCTGGTCTCCCGGTACATCTCATATATCTCATGTATACGTTCATTGATTGTCTCATGTGATGCATATTGCCCTGTGAGCATAAAGCTTTTCAGCTTTTTCTCAGCTATGAGTTTGACTAGCTATTGAACATTGCTCTCCTTGACCCCCCCCTGACCACCCCCTGACCACCCCCTGACCACCCCTTGACCCCCCCCTGACCACGAGCCCCTGTCGGGTTAGAAACTGTAGACCGTGCAGTCGCTCCATCATTTCATCCCTTCTTTTCTCCTGCTCAAAACTCTCTCGTTTGACAAGCTGAATATTGACTGGTGTTTGACTGAAGTAACCCCACTTTTCTTGTAAGCAAATCGGCATATTTCACAGAAAGCTCACTGGTTTTGCAAAGAATTAAACAAATACAAAAATACTGTTAAAACCTCTTAACAGGTGGGGTACCGTGCACGGGCCGACATGCCCGTGCGTGGAAAGCACGCAAGTCACGGCACTTAGCATTTTTTGCCGAAGATATAATATACCGTTCGAAAGATCTATTTGTTGCCGTTCAAACGCCACCTCACTCGACCAAATCCTGTCGATTTGGTCTCAAGTCAGGCGAGCATCTTTTTACGTGCCGCGCGCCAGATGACGCTCCAGAACTGCTAATCATCCGCTGGCAGAAATGGCGAAAAATTATTGGTCAGCGTTGTACGATACCCCACGTGGGGGATGCAAATACAGGAAGTAGGTGAAAATCGACGAGCGAAAACGAGAAGTGAATCACACTTCAGAATGAACGGCGGTGGATGAGGAAATGGATTTTGGAGAGCTTTTTCTTTTGTCGCCGGTTTTACTCGGACGTCTCTCAAAAACACATTTCTGAACGGATTTTCATAAAATTTGGAGCTGTACTATATAAGACTTCAGGCTATGGAACCGCAGTGTTTTCCAGCTTATACCTATATGCTGGAATATTGGAATATTGGAATATGGAATCTTGCAACCACTACAGAAACATTTTAGTACACAAGTTCAAGTTCAACTCAAGTTCAGACCTCTGTTACTCTATTTCATTAGCACTAAAAGTGATTTTGCTTTTTTGCATTAGTAACTTCAGAATTGTATCTTTCAAAAGAGAACAAGCTCATGCATGTGCTATAAGTATAAAGTATAAAGCTTTGCAAAATAAATATGCAGTCCTCAAGTTCAAGTAAAAAAATTGCTACTTTTCTGGGTGCCTGCTCATTGAGCGCCAACAACGAGATGTCGTTTTTTTTTCTTCACTTTTCCTTTTTTTGATTATTATTGTTCTAAACACTCACGCAGACCTTTGTGAGTCTTCCTGTAGCCTCTGATTAACTTAGAATTGGAATGACGATCGAATCCCGATAGGTGGCAGTATCACCTACATTTTGAACTGGGCTAGTTTACTGTGAGGGGCGGTTTGCTCACTCACTGCTGGCCAGATTAGTCGCTGCGGGAGTTGAGAGCACTCCAGAGCAATGGCGATCGCGAACTATTGGAGATTATGAAGACAAAACGATAACACTTATGGATGATAACGTGCGTTTTCACCAGACTACATTGGACTCAGCACTTCTGGTAAATCATAAAAATACTATAGTCAAACCGGCCAATAGTATAGTATAGTCGGGCCCAAGCACTCCGGGGGCACAACTGACCCGATCCTGTTTTGATCCAAGACAAGAGTGGAGTACCTGCTGACAAAGGTAACGTCTATTGTATGTCTATTTTACTGAACCCCATCATAAAACATGCTTTTGTAATGATAGCAGCATTGCGTTGTGAAGAAACATATGGTAGTGTTTACCTTTGACCTGGAAATAATATAGATTTCAGGCGAGCAACCCGCACGATTTGCGCACAAAACACTATCTCACGATCGAGAAAAACAGCCTGGATTATTGTGAAACAGGGAGATTTTTTGCGTGGGATAGCGCACGAACGAGGGTATGTAGAAATAAACAGTTTTGTCCCTGTTGGAGTATAAATAGTGCCTGTCAAATGAGCCATACTATTGTCTCCATAGCTATAATATAGAATATACGATGGGTCCGCAAACATCGTGAAAATGGTCAATAACGCTGGCGCCAGGGAGTAAAGATGGAAAAACAGCGTGGCAGTCAATGAGTTAAGAGGTTAAAGTACTGTTTTTGTACCATTTTGCATTGAAGTACCTTTCTCTTTGGCCAAACGATCTAGTGGTCTCCTTCTTGTCTATAATTAGCTGTGCAGCTTCACCAGACTCTATGTATTGGCAGTTTATCGGGCACAGAGCCGCTGCTTTGTGGTTCTTCTGGCTGAGCTGGTTCCAGGCAGTCTGAGCCAGCACTAACATTAACCTGTCTCGGTTCAATGCCGGTGGTATCGACAGTCTATTGGGCACAGAGCCGCTGCTTTGAGGTTCTGGTTTTGGGGTTGAATAGTTGAAGACTGTTTCACTATTTCACGCACTGGTTTTTTTGACATGTTTGCAGATTCAGCATGCAGTCTATCTGTTTGCAATATTTATACTAGCTAAGTTTAGTTCAGCTTGCTAGCTAGCTTAAGGCTCGTAACACACACAGAACCAATTCTACTGGTTGCAATGTACACTATATACATTTGATGGTGTGACAATGTCTTCTTTGATTCAAAATGTAAATATTCTTCCCGTTTGCCTGCTTTATTTTACAGAGAGGCAATGACCCCTTGGACCACGTACTTCTGGCACCCAATATTAGTTCACACTCACGTTTCAAAGTTTCAAAGAGTGCTGTGGTGGTGGGAATACTAACTTTTGCGTGGCGACGGAGTTCCAGCGAGATAACGATATGTCACATTAATGGTTCCAGACACGTTGGAGAAATATTTGAATGTGTTAGAATATCTGTCAGAGCTGGCAGGAGGCATCAGGGTCTCCCCCAGCTGTCTCTTCTCAGCCTCCTAAAAGAAAACAAAGCAAACTGTGTGACAAAGCATATACAGTACATGCCATGAAAGATTGTGGATCAGTAAAATATATATACTAATAATATAGAGCCGATATGATAACCGATATTAACATTTCTGTTATAGTCGATAACCCATATTAGCCAATGTCGATATGATCTGTATGAATAAAACTAATTTCTATGATAATTACATTTTGTACATGCTATTTTTGTACATACTGAAACAATGGTAGTTGTTCACATCAGCCCAGTTTTGCTCATCGGACCGATGCAATCAATAAAAAAATCACTATCACCAGCTGATATATGTTTGCAGATACTGTATATATCTGCCTAGTTCTGCTCATCATACCGATACGATATATGAAAAAAAATCACTATCATCGGCCGATACCGATATGGTCACTGGTATATCCTGTATCCCTAGTGAAAATGTGTCTGAGGGAAGCAACAGCAGTGATTGGAGGATCAGGAAAAGAGGGTGGGGTTTGAGAGTTTAAGAGTCGCGCAAAGACATTCACGCTGTGACAAGATCTAAGGGAGGAAGTGATTTGATAGCTGAAGTTGAGGGGGACCAAGTCAAAGCAAACAGAACTCACCAGCACATATCCGTCATCCATGTAAAGGTTGAAAAAGAGGAGAAAGGTGATCAGGAACCCAAGGAATGGCAACACGGAGCGCTTCCGGAAACACCTCATCTTGTCTATGGACTTCCACAGCCTCATGATGGTGTCTGTGGGCAAAACACAGCATAGAGTCTGCCATCAATAGTCGTCTCCGGGCAAATAGAACCGGTGACAACACTCACAATGCTGCAATTTTCACTCATCACTGCCGTACTGAGTCACATCTATTCTGAGGAGCTGGATTATTTAACGTTGGCAGCAGGCAAGAGGGTGGAATCAGAAACACAGGAAAAACACTTTCTCTATTCTTCAGGGTTAACGTGACAAATGCCAAAAGCATAAAAATACTGGACATGTGAAGAGATGTCACCTAAAAACAGCTGATGAAGGGCGGCTAAGTGGCGCAGTGGGCAAGGCGCTCGCCACTAACGCAGGAGATGCTGGGTTCGAGCCCTCTGTGTTGCTTCAGGCTTGGCTGGTCGCTCATACTAATACAATTGGCAGTATTAGGGGGTGGGAAAGCTGGTGGGTGGGGATCGGACGTTGTGGACAGCGACTTCTACAGGTCGGTTGGTGCGCCTGTACAGCAGAATCAGGAAGCAACGGGGGCAGCGTGAGCCTCCCACGCGTTACTCCTCGCCGCTGAGAGATCGCGCTGTGCAGGTGAAAAGATGCGACGGCTGCCTCCTCGTGTACCGGAGGGGACACGTGATGCAAGGCTTCGTCCACATTGCAGCCGACCAGTGGGAGGCATGGTCTAACAACGTTCAAGACAGGGGAGGGTAGAATTGGATAATATGAAATTGGGATGGGAGAAAAAATTTAAAATGGGGAGAAAAAGTAGATAAAAAAAAAACAGCTGATGTATGGACAGCAGAAGTTTCAGGTTTATAAAATGATCACACACCTAAGCATACTCATTGTTATATATCATCTGGCAATCGCGTCTCGTTGTAGCCATATTGAGATATCATCTCCATGCACCTATTGTGCATGTGAAAAAGCTGACATCCACGTCACTTGCACGTGACCACGCCCGCTCCCGTGTTTCCCTACAAAACACAGGGTGTGGTCACGCTCACGCCCTTCCTTATCTTTTTCCATGCGTGAGTTTGCTCATATGCACTTTCAACCAGTGGAACGTTATTATGAAGCGAAGGGAGAAATTGAAGAATGTTGGACTTTTGCCGGAGTTTCTCCAGCCCCCGGATCCTCTTCGGCGTGTCCAGATGGAACGACGGCCCTATACTCTATGACAGTGGACCGATGGACTTTGCGCTGCGTTCGGCGGTCGAGCCGAACCGCGCTCGGGTAGGGCCGCCATCGGCAATTCCTAGTACTAGTGTTTTCACTACCGCTCGTTGTCCCGTGAGACGACCGGGCGGTGTGATAGCGCGGGGGCTGTGTATTTGGGTGAATGTGATCAACATGAAACGTTGTTAAATGTTTTTCCAAATATCATGGCGCGCGCAGCTACTGCTAATTCTCTTGCTTTCGGGACGCCCTCCCATGTGTCCTGCCGGGACTGTGTCCAGTTTTCCCCCCGCTTAACCATTACATTACTGAAGGTCAAACGGTGTCTAATGTTGCGGGTTTGGCTGAGGCTTATCTACCCTTTACACGGGTGGATGGTCTGATGGCGGGGCTCAGGACAGGTGTGCCGTGCTTAGAGAAGCAGGTGGCTTCGGTCCTCTGCCCAGACATGGTAGAGCGGTATCCCGCCCAGAAAATCTACGCCAAGGGGCAAGTCGGCCCGGCAGGTGGCTGGATGGGCTGATGAGGCTTATATCGCTACAGTACAGAATTTAGCAGCAATAACATTGCTCAATTGGCTGCTTTTCTGTCAAAAATAGTGTCGGGCGATGGGGTCTTAGGGACGGCCGACGTCAAGACCCTCGCTCAGGGTTTTGAGGTTATTCAGCTTTTGACCCAGCCGCAAGCTATAACCGCAGGGAGGGTGAGGATGCTGTCGACTTATTCATAGACATCTGTGGTTAGAGCAGTCTCCCCTGGAGGAGGAGAGGAGAATTCTCCTCCTCAGGGCCCCCCTCTCCGTGGATGGACTTTTTGGTTTGTCAGCGGAGGCGCGGGCGGCCTTTAACCGGGGCCCTTCCACGCCGCCCCACACCTCACAGCCAGAGGTGAGAGCACGGACTCGCCAGCGGCTGCTGCGAGCTCCCCGACTGGTGGCCATGTGTTCCCCGCCCAAGATAACCTGGAAACAAAGAGACAGGCTCTCACGGTGCCGACAGACCTCGGCGGCCGAGGGATTGGCTGAATTAGATGGGCACGCCTCCGCGAGGACTAACCGTCGCCATCTAGCTGTGTCTAGCATGCTCTCCGTTCATTCCCCCCCGCTACACTACGGGACTCAAAGCTCTGTTGTGTCCCCTCTGGCTGCAGGCCGCGTTCTTCCAGTGAAGCGTAAGCGGCCCGACATATCGCTTCTCATGAAGACAGGGGCTGACACCCAGCTGCTAGCTAGGCCTGGGTCTGTCTATGAGAATGTTGTACTGTCAGGAGGCTCCCGCACCACACGTCCAGCGTGTGCGTTTGGTGAGCCTGGTGTTGTATGTGACGACGGAGCAGGGTTCCCTGTATCTAAATCTTTTTGTCAGAGTGGGAACCCTAGGCCCAGAAGGTCGCAGCGTGGGTTCCCCCAGCCCCGCCCTCGCCAGGCCGGGTATTAGGTTGGTGCCTCCCCCGTCCGGACTACCAATCCTAGCAGTGGTAGTGAGTCAGGCATGCGTAATTTGGGTGGTAGTAATATCACTACAGGGCTACGGTGTGTAGGGGACTCTCACCCTAGACAGCGTGAGGACCACACACCATGAATGTCCAGCCGCAGAGCAGGCCTTCCCCAGCAAGTTAATCGCTTTGCAAAAATGGGACAATGCTCAGCGGGGGAACTACCTCATTCACCAGGAGTGTTGACTGTCGTTCCCCCCGTTTCAGACCGCCCCTTTCTGTCGGGGTCCCCCCTTGGGTGCAATTGCCTTGTTGGTAGAGTCAGGGTGCGAAATCCCGACTCCGCGAGATACCTTGCTCGCGCGGTTGGCGAAACCAGGGTTTGCAATGCACAGCGGGAGGGACCGGGCCACCGATCTACGATTCTTAGCGTCAGTTGGCAGCGAGGGCGCTTTGCGATTTTTACCACGTATTTGTTTATTAGCAAAGGATCCCCATTAGCTGACGCCAAGACGTCAACTAGTCTTCCTGGGGTCCGAGACAACATTAAAATATTACAACATATACATTGCAATTAAAACATAGCAAGACATACCAACCAAGGAAACACAACATAGCAAGACGTACCAACCGAGGAAACACAACAACATTAACACACAAACAAATTATATCTAAATATATACATCAACGGTAACATATTGCATAACTCAACATTATCAATATTGGCTCACATGTAAGATGATATATTTAGGACTGTGGGTTGTGACGACTTTATGAAAACAAATTAATAAGTTGGCAGAAAGTCTTTTCTCAACACTCTGCCAACTAAGACGTTCATGCATTTGAACAACACTAGTCCTATATGAACAACCAAGAACGAGTCTTGCTGCCTTATTTTGTACCACTTGTAACCTATTTAGCAACAGTTTTGAAGCAGAAGCCCACACTACAGAACAGTAATCCAAGTGGCACAAAACCAAAGCACAAACAATCTGATTAAACAATGCAAATGGAAGGAATGGTGCACATTTCCTGGCAGTAGCAACAGCTCTACCCATTTTAAAAACAGTTTTGTTTATGTGATCAGACCATGATAAAGTACTATCAAGCCAAAGGCCTAGAAGCTTAGTTTTTTCAACCTGCTGTATAGGTTGACCTGTAATTTGTAGAACCAATGTAGGTTTACGTGCCAATCTTTGATTGGTCCCAAAAAGCATACAAACAGTTTTTGATATGTTAAGCACCAGCTTATTTGTTTTTATCCAGTCATATAAAATGTCCAATTCACCAGCCAAAACCTGATTAAGCTCAGAGTTTGTAGCTGCAGCATAATAAAGGGTTGACTCATCAGCATATGAAGTCAGACATCAATATAAAGTCAATCATTAGTGAAAATAGAGAATAAGAGCGGCCCCAGGCAACTCCCCTGTGGGACACCGCATTCTAACCCTCTACTGCCTGACAAAGCACCATTAAAATAGACCCTCTGAGACCTCGAGGACAAATAACTCCTGAAAAATAAAATTGCTGAGTTATTAAAACCATAGCAGATGAGTTTTTGTATTAAAAGATTGTGATCGATCACATCAAATGCGGTACTGAAGTCTAACATAATAGCACCCACCAGCATTGAACTATCGATAGCTGAAAGCCAACTATCAGACATTTGTGTCAAAGCAGTACTGGTCGAATGACCGGCCCTGTATGCATGTTGGTGTACAGTTGTTATGTCATTAGCTGAAAAGTAGGCCTGGACTTGCTCAGACACAATCACACAGGTAAAATGCTAATAGGTAGAGTTGTTCCGATACCGATACCAGTATCGGAAATGCCTCCGATACTGCCTAAAATGCTGGTATCGGTATCGGCGAGTACCCTCTAATTCTGCGCTCCGATACCATATGACGTCATTTATCAACAACACGTGCGGTCTGCTGACAAACGTGTTTTTAATCGACCGTGAATTAAAGTGTCAATGCTGTTTGTCTTTTTAACAGCAGATACGTTCTTAAATGCCATCGTCCCGAGAGAGGGGTGTTGACGGGGATCTCTGATGGGTTCGCTTGCTGTTGTTATTAGCATTAGCTGAAGCGCTAACCGAAAAGCTAGTTTTAGCTTTAACGTTACCTTGGCTAAAGTTGGGGCTATTCATAATCCAGCATAATGGCTGCAGACCTGCAAGCAAAGTACAGCAAGTTGGCACAGGAGTATTCCAAGGTAAATCACTTTTTCACCAGTAACGTTATATTGTCTTGTTTCCATCTAACGTTAGCTCACGCTAACCTAGCTCACGCTAACGTGGTCACTGATCGACCTCTCGCACACAATTAATGACATGTTGTGGACAGCCATATCGGTGACAATGTTTAGCTTTTAGTGCCAAATGATAAGAGTCTGAGGCGGAATCTCAAAAGAGAATGTTGAATATTTATTGTGCAAAAATAACAACAGAGCCTCTACTACTAACTGAAGTTACCGGAGCCTTCCAACATATAACGTCCGTGCGGAATCAATGTTCCAACAACCATTCCGTGGGTGAACTCATTGAGATAGTTGTCAATTAATGATACTAATACTAATCTATACAATCACCTGTTGTTGAATAAATACCATTACTTTATAGTTATTACTAAAAAACAGTATATATAAAACAGTAGCTGTAAAAAAAAATATATATATTTCTTTTTTATCATTTATATAGCGGGCGTGGTCACGTGCATGTGTCAGCTTTTTCACGTGCACAATAGGTGCATGGAGATGATATCTCAATATGGCTAGAGCGAGACGCTCTGCCAGTATTCATATAACTAGGGTTATAGGATAACCTTCATTTTTTCTCTTTATTATTGTTAATTTGTTTTTAAATTTGACCAGAAACACAGACAAATCAAAACGTTACAAACACATCACACAAGAACACAAAACTAAACAAAACCACTACAGTACATATCAAGTTGGGGATTCAGGTACACAGCAACAACCATATATATATATATATATATATATATATATATATATATATATATATGTACACACACACATACCTGCGCACTAATACTCAGACCATATTCATATAATATATATACATACATACACACATACATATACCCATACATATATTCATACATCTCTCCCCTTATTTTAGTAACTAGGTATATATCCAACAAACCCTATAAATATATTCATACACAATTATACACATGCTTACCCAGAGGGAAAGGGCACACCACATTTTAGTGGTGAAACCTCTGAGAATAAAATAATCATCTCCAAAATAAAACACATGTTTACTGATAATGTTCATTATGTACTTGGTACATCGTGTATAGTAAAAAGATAAAAGAAAAAAGAAAGGCGTCGTCTTTGGTCCCACGACACCATCTTGTGTATCTGACCCGAAAAGAACTAAATCAGGAATCGGTTTATTCTCTGTGTACATTTCACATAAAAGGAATGTGGCTTGGTGCTTGCTCACACAAAGAAGACAGAAACAACACATCAAGAAGAAGAACATAAAAAGATACAGGGATACATGTTTTTAATTGAAGAACAAAACAGATTTAACAAGTGGAAGTACAATACAAAGACGTGTTGGAGGAACTACAGACTGTGACGTGTCACTGTTTGAGCCATCTGTGCTTCTGATCAAGCCTGTTACCAAACTTCTTATCGTGCTACCAGCCGTGTGTTCTCGTATATATCGTATATGTCACAAATATAACAGTACTATGTGTGTCATACCTGTATGTCATGTATGTCCCTATGTCATAAATGTCATGATGTCATGTATGTTGTGTATGTCATAAATGTCACTATGAATTGAAAATGGGGGACCCTGATGTAAACAAGACAAACGTCTTTCTATGGTCTGCATCCCCTTAACAATTGTGTGTATTGAGCCGTACTGTATTGTTTGTACCCATTCTGCAATCTGTTAAATAAAGTTTTCATTAATTCATTCATTCAGTCCTTGAAGTCTCTCTCAACTCATGCTCAGCACGGTGCTGTGCTTGCACCTGCTAGAACGAGATAGCTTAGCAAACCTGCATCCTCCAAGGTGCAAAACAAAGATAGGACAGTGCTCATTTGCTCACACAGGAGTGGAATGAGTTGCCTTTGACCACCAAACAGATCTTGAACTTGTATAGTTTCAAGGTGAACGTTAGGAAATGGCTCCTAGAAGATGTCCCTGAGTAACTCAAGAAGCTTCCTGTTTTAGTGTAGTGTAGTTTTAGTGTGTCTGTACATTTTGTACATATTTTATTAATAATGTTGTATTTTACTTTTTAATCTTATTTTTAGCAATATACTGTAGGCTGATGATAATTGTAACGTTCAGGGTTCTGGTCTTAGGAACCCCACTGTCATTCTGGAGTTAATTCCCCTGGTGGTTGGTATCTGCTCTCACTGTTGGTCACGCCCTATTCCTGATGTGTCACTCCTTGTTCTGTCACCACTGGTCGCTGTCACTGTGCTGTCATTTACCTGTCACTAATAGATGCATTGGAATGTTTGGGGTTTGACTATATATTCATTGTTGTTTCTCTCTGCCCCTGTCGAGGCTTCAGACCGTGTATCGTGTGGAAGGAGCTGGAGATATTGCTGACCTTCTCGCTCTTGATTATTCTCATGTATCTACCTTGTTCTCAAGTTGACGCCCGGCGTCTTTCCCTGGATTCTCTGTGCTCTGTGTTCTTACATTAAAAGGCACCACTAAGAAAGAGCAATCATTCTCCGACTCGTATTATTTCCTCCTCTACTGGACTCACAATTGCTTACCTGCACCGCAACCGTAACAATAATATGTGTAATACATGTTTATGTAAATACTATGTGCTGCTGAGACCATAGTTAAAGGAAACGTTTATTTTTTTGCCTGTTGGATGGGACCCCGGCGGGGGCCACCAAGAGTTGAATCAGGGCCGGGAACCACACAGCCTAGGCCTCGGGCTGGCCCTGTCAATCAAGACATGTTTGCTATTATTCATCACTTGAGTGTCATCATGGCAGAGTCATCTGTACGTGAAGGAGGCTATTATGAAACAGTCCTTTGAGGAAGTGCCGTTGTGATGAAAGACTACAAACAAGGGGATACAGATGCATGGGAGCCTCTCCTACAACAGAACAGATGGGGATAAATTCATCAGGCTTTTGTTTGTTTTCTCTGAGAGAGTGAATATAAAACAAACACAACTCACATAGGTCACACACACATATATATGGAAATGAAGGCAGGCCTATGAATAAATGAACACCATATATGTTGAGTCTGTTTGCCTTGTGTTTGAAGTGCCACACGGCCATTTCAATGTTTTTGTTTCTTTGCACATTGTTATTATAATCACAAATCACAAATATTATTTAAACTGATGAGTATGGTGATAAGCCCAGCTTAAATCTATCTCCTGGCAATGCTAACAAAGATGTAGCCTCTTATCAAAGAAAAATCGATGCATGTGTTGGATGGAGTTTCTGAACGTAAACATCAAGAAATTCCTACACACTTATTTAATTAAAACTAACATTATGGTTCACATGGACCTTCATCAGAGTATGGATCCTGAGATGAATCCATACTGAACTCCACGATGAAGGTCCATGTGGACCGTTAAATAATAAATCGTTTTCATTAAATAATTGTCTTCATCGCAAGAGCAGTGTGCAGGAATTTCATCATTTCTAAGACATTAAGCTCCTCTCTGATATACTTGCAAAAGAAATATTGGATGTGCAAGTTCTTCTTCGAAAATAATTATTTCCAAAGGCATAATCACAAGGCTTGTGACAAGTACAAGCCCTTTCCTAAATCAAAATGATCAGGTTGAACGTTGGAGTCGACTCGGAACTCTTTCAAAAGTTAACACTTGAATGTAATTTTGAAAGTAATGGTTTCATACACAATCATGAAATTTATTTCTCATAAAGAACTCTGACGTGAGATCCTTCTAAATATCAAACTGTAAGAAGATGCTTGATTAGTGATAAACATGAAAAGCATCGAAAACCCTGAACCTTCCCTTTAACTCTCTCAAATTTCAAATCTGGATGGGAAACTTTATGGAAGAGAACTGTGGAGGAGGAGGCAACCTTGGCCTCTTCAAATATAATAATTCATATCTGCCTGTGATATTGTGATGCTTAGCATTGATTAAGTGTCCAATGATGTTGGGTGAAATCCTTGACTCAATAATAAGAGAATAACCATTTACTTGCAAATGCCTCTGACAGGCAAAACAACAAACGGGCAAAGTGAGTCCTGGCAGGACACTCTAAGGCCTAGTCCATGTGTACATTGAGGAAACACTAGGGTTTTCTAAATGAAAATCCGGTCTACACCAAGTGTGTTATAGAAAATCTCTCAGTCCAATAACAACGCAAAATCGCTCACATGAAATGACCTGGATGGGAGGCTGCAGGAGCTCTGTGGTCCTGATTGCAGAGAAAATACTCCATCTTAAAAAATATCTGTATCCATGTGGTAATGATGTTATTGTTTTCCATAAGGAGGTAGAGCAGGTTGTCTGGTAATCGGAAGGTTTATAAATGTACCATTTACCATGGTACAGAATGAGGGGTTGTCCCAACACTGATAAAATATTAAATATGTACATAATGCTGTTATACATAATGCCTCTCTTGAAACGAGCCATTTAGAATTGCAACCACAATCAACGTAATTTATTAACCTCCTAAATCCTAGCCATATTTTCAGAAGATTCACCTAAAAGTACATACCCAAGTAAATGAAAGATTTCTCCACTTCTACAAGGTCCATTTGCATGTTCTTGGTATCTAGGGACATCTATGGACCTCACGAAATGTATTCCCAGTGTCAGAAATATTGTGTCTGTTACTATGCTTGAGTAAATTGTAATGAACCAAAGGAGAAGATAATATTTTTTTTTATCTTTGACTCACCATGCTAACATTGACCAGACGTGAAAAATTGCCACTTAGCTCATACACCTTCTTGAGATCAAGTATACTAAAAGTCTAAGCAAATTAATAAAGGGCAGATGATTTTTTCGCGTCAGCCGGCTTCAGCTTTGACAGCTGGGTAGTGTAGTTTTATGAAATTCCAACGTCCATCGAAAGCCCTGGGTCTCCTCTTTCTTAGGACTACAACGATTTCATGACGGTGTCATTTCCTCACGTCTAAATCATCCGGTTTCCGATGCAATGCACGGAGATTTTTATAAGCTCATATTTTGCTAATAACACTTAAAATCATTGGTAAACAAATGTAGTGCTGATAATATACACTTTGACTGCTGTTTTGATAGGGTTAGGGTCTGTACTCTTGGCTATATTAGAAAAAGAAACACAACATTACTTAATATGGACTGCATTGATCTATTTATGACGTGAAATAAATCTCGGCCCGGTACCCGGCCGATCGGGCTTAAGGGGTTAATAACGTGTGCGAGAATAGATCTTGTGTGGCTGATGGCTCATAAACCTCTTTTCTACCTAAAGTAGAAACATAAGATTGCTATGCTATTGCTGGATCTTGAGTCGTATTTGATCTGCAACGTTTAGTCTGATGATACAGGCTGGTGCACCACTGCTAGATTTACAATAATTATCGTATTTGTAAGATAAAAGCAGTTTGCTTGATACAGGCAAAGAAAACAGCCCAAATGAGAACAAGACTGAAACAGAGGGGTATAGAGGCTGCTAGAATGCATAATCTGAGTGTTTATGTTAAGGGACACATACTGTATGAACTTGCTGAAAAGGACACAAATATGTCCCCTTTAATATGGTGCACATCGCATGCACTTTGCTCAGCTATTATCCTCCATCTCCATCCTACCCCAGAGGGCCTCTGGCTGAGTGCTAATCTGGGTCAAAGCGCAGGCGGCTGAGAAGGGCCCGTCCTCATTACACTCCCCAGCGCCTTTCACGCTCCCCTCCGACCTGAGAGGTAGAAGGGCCCGTCCTCATTACACTCCCCAGCGCCTTTCACGCTCCCCTCCGACCTGAGAGGTAGAAGGGCCCGTCCTCATTACACTCCCCAGCGCCTTTCACGCTCCCCTCCGACCTGAGAGGTAGAATTCCCACCATGATCATTTAAATGTACAGAAGGCCGACTGTGCAGAAGTGTCTGGCATTAGCGGCACGCCATTACTTTTGATCCGAGGCGGCCATAACCTCCCTCAAACGACACTGTATACCTCGCTGCTGATGAAGAGTAAGCGGTGACTTCCCAGTAAAATCTGAGGTGACATTCAGGGTTGGTTTAAAAAATGTAAATAAAAAAAATAGGTCTGTACTGCATGTAAGGGGATGGTAGTAATCTGATTATGATATAGTAACTTTAATCTGTCACGGTTGAGGAGAAGAAAAGGAAGATTAGTTGTTGGATTACTGACGTGCCTGAAGGAGAAAATGCAATTTGATTATGAGATCAAAGACCCATAGAAGATTTTACACAGCTTGGTGTGTTGGTATGATGATGATGAGATTAGAATACATTTATCAATTTAAATTCATTTAATTTTCTAGATTTTAGAGGTAAAGGAACAAAAACAATTTGTTGAGAGAAATCTGTGCAGGGGTCTTCATGGAGCACCACTCAGATAGATGTGACTGATGGGCCAATCAGAGTAACCTGTGTGTATTATGCAATATTTCAAAGGAAGCAGATTTGTTAACACATTCGAGGCCATTGGGATGCGTCTAATAAATCTCTAGAGGACCGGCAAATGTAAACAGACGTGGGGTTGTCTGTAGAGCTAAATCTATACTTTATAGTATTGCTATCTGTCCATTCGCATTGAGACCAAAACCGTCCCTTCAAAATGGCTTAAAGATTTTTTTTTTCATCAATACGTTCTCATTTTATAGCGCCGTGAATATAAGCATTATACAGGATTTCGGCTAGGATATTTCCTGGAAGGCGAGATAAAGGGCTAATAGCTACTACCGTTATATCCAATGGCATTTCCGTTATACATATGCTACAGAAATAACTCAAACTGCATATGATCGGCACAATCCTCAAGCATGTATGCATGAAAGGGGGGGGGGGGGGGGGGGGGAACGTCGTTTCTGATTATTGATTACCAATAACCGCGTTAGCCTCATTAGCCTCATTCATTGATCGGATGGATGGCTATCAAAACAAGGCCCGATCGGGATGTACTTTACATGAAAAAGATCTTACCGTGGGCCGGTGGGACCTCCCGAGCATTTCCCCGTTATCGATCGCCATCTGGTAGATCGATATGTCCATTGGCTGATGATAAATCCCCTTATTGCATGGTGAAATCTGCTATCCAAAACGTAATCCAAGCTACAGGCTGCACATCCAGAATCGAGCTAACTGAAAACTCCATTGAAATGTAGCAACCTGAAAATATGCCTATTGTTCAGATGTGCTGACTTGCCTTTTATCTCCCCTTTGTGCACAAAGACATGTTGACTAGTTTCCATTGATATTCTCACGAACAATGACGCAAGCTTCTCTTTCTTCTACCGGCTGAAATATGGATTATACGCAGTATCTCTGGACCATATTCATCATCCTTTTCCCTGTGTGACTAGTAGGCGGTGCCAGCAGGGGGCGGTGACAGGCAGAGAGTGTACGAGAGAGAGGCAGGCAACGAGGAAGGGAGAGTCACCTGGAGGAAGAAAGAACCGGAAGCCCTCTTCTGTTTGGGATGTTGCTGTGAACGGTCGCAGCTGCAACGGGAGGTGCTTTGGAATAGCCCCGTTAAAGAACCCCCAGAGAGCCCCGCCGGAGCGAGCGACGGGTTATCATAGGAGTATCCGTGATAGTGCGTGAGTAAGAGAGACTGAGCCACGGGACTGACGTCCATAGTTGTCGGGTTACAGTAGCAGTGTGACGGTATAATTAGCGTGCGGCTAACGGCTATATCGACTCCAGTGCAACCCTAGCGCGAGGCGCTGAAGAAGACCGGTGGTATAGTCAACCACGTTGCGCCACAGTATAATCGTGTAGCAGGAGGGCTGTTTGGGGACCCAGAGTGTAGCTGCAGTGTTAGTGAGGGCGAGTTTAGATACGCGCGTGGACCCAGCACCAGCTGCCTACAACCGGTCTGCTCCGGCTGTCTACAACCAGAGCTGCACCAGGTTGCCTTCAGAGCACGGGAGTTCGTCCCGACCAACCGAGGTCGCCATCCCCCAGCACAGGCTCTCAGCCCAGCACTGCCTCTCTGCTCCAGCTCCGCCTGCTAGCACCCTTGCCGAGAGCGTTCGACGCCATCTTGCCACCCGGACGGTGGTGGTGCGGCGCGGCCGCCATTTTGGGTTGAGTACAATTGAGCATCAATGCTCCGGATCTATTACACAGTGTGGTGCAGCCTGCGGGCGAAGTTAACGTTGCTAACTACAGTTCTAGGGGTACCCCATTAACAATACATGCCGGCATTAACATAGGACTTGTGTTTGGTATTTGTGGGCCCACCTTTTGATTTCTTTTCATTTTCTTTGAGTGTGATAACGTGTTTGTGTTTAATAATATTTTCCCATCTAATTAACCCTTTCCCTGTGGGGAAGTTACAGACCTGGTGCATTATAAATAAAGCCTAGAGAGGTATTATTCTTGCCGTATAATTAAAGCCTGTCAGAGGTATTATACAGGGTGAAGACCCAGACGTGGGCGATGAGTCAAACACATTGAAGTATATTATCCCTGATATTAACCCAGAGGTGGGTGTATAATATACGTGTTTATGAGGTATGGAGTTACAAACGGAACTATAGTGGGACTTCAGTCCATTTGGTCACTATTATTAAATCATTGTAACTGACCAGTATAATTAACATTAAAGAATTAGATGGGAGTTCTGTGTGCGTGTCTATCCATGAGCCGTTTAACAACTCTTTTGGTGTGGGTAACGTTAACATAATTAACCCCTTCCTATTCCACCTTTCCCTTTTCATTGTAAGGTTTCTAGGGTCATTGAGGGAGGGTACTGCTTGCGGGGGGAACCCAGGGTATTTATTTACAATTCAGTCACTAGGTGTGGGAGGGTTTAAGGAGCAATTGGGGGAAGTGGGAGCGTGTTGGGGAGTACTGCTGACCGCCCTGCTGCAGGGGAGGAAGACCAGAGTACCAGACCAGGTTGGTAAATCCCGGGCCCCATCCACTCACACTACCAGCCTCCAGTCGAAGCTCCAGACTCAAAGACGGAGGTGCAGTCAGACAGAGCTCTACTGTGTCTCGCTACCCAGTGATTGTGCCCACCCGTTCCCACGAAGCAGGGATAATCCACCCTGCTACAGAAAGTAAAAAAAAACATAGTCCACCGTTCAGCCACAGGGCACACTCCATTATCGCGACAGCACCCCTAAGAGGATCTGGCCGGTAATGCACGTTGGCGAATTCAAAGAGTAGGGTAAATCTGCAGTGCCGCTCGGCTACCTTGAATAGGTTATTAAAATGGAATAAAGCCAAAACAACCTTCCCACGGACATGTCCGTGCTTCTGTCCACAACGGGTGGAATCGAATCACGGAGATATCCGTGCTTGGGCGGGATTGTGTTAAGGATTGTAATGCGACCCCAATTGCACGACACAGACAGGTATTAAAAGTTAGCCAAAACAAGGGCACAAGAACACAAATTGCAGCACTGTGCCTTTAAAGGGTGAACAAAAGGGTACACAGGAATCTTTTATAACAACAGGCATCTTTCCGACCAGAACGCTGCCGATGGGCAATGCAGCAAACAGGGGGTCCAAGGGGAATGGAGTGAGATCACGGGCATCCTCCCGTGGAACGATAGAGAGCGATGACGAGGTCTCACCCCAGGAACGAGGTCCATGAAGAGGGAGTAGGGAAGTAGCTGGCACGACGTCTCACCCCAGAGACACGGCGGTAGATGGTAGCAAAGTAGAATGGCACGACATCTGAAGTGGGAACATAGGGATCCTCCCGTGGAAGTCTAGAGAGCGAAGACGATGACCCACTCCAGGAAACGGTGATAGGTGGTAGTGTACAGAGTGGCACGACGTCTCCCAGTGAGAACATAGAAATCCTCCTGTGGAAGTTTAGAGAGCGACGACGATGTCTCACCCCAGGAGCGCGGCGGTAGATGGTGGCAACAAGATGACCTGGCCAGGAGTGGAAGGCAACCAGCAGTACTAATACTCTCCCGAGGAGCTGATTGCCAAAAAAGTTCGGCACGCCCCCTCGTTGGGCAGCATGCAGTCCTACCCAGCCCTCACAAGATTGGATATTTTAAATGGTTTGATTGTGTTGATATCCAGGGGGATAGACATCAAAGGGCTTTAGTCATAATTTTCACAACAACAGTCAACATACCTTGTTAAAAAATGCAACAAGATTTTCTTTTTGGATTGTACCACATTTTGTATTAACTCCTTACTTTACAGCATGTTTCACCCTCGGAACAAAGGTTGGTGTTTATACTTCAGTATTCGTTTGGCAAACCATGTGAGGATTGGTCCGTTACCGCACGCTTCCAGGTACCAATTACCTTCACGCACCTGAAGTGAGTTTCAAATCAGCTCGGTGGAGCCCTTATATCAGGGGTCAGCAACCTTTTTGACATGGAGTGCCTGTTTGAAATATAGTTGTAACTAGTGTGCCTCAACAATATTCCATGCATCGTAAATTTCTTTTTCTCATAATCAGGTATTTTTAATGATAATTTTTACATTATTACACCATTATTGTTATTGTTATTATTAACAATATTATTATGATGGTTGTATCAACCCTAAATCTGAGTTGGGGGGGGGGGGGGGAATGCAATGCAGACAAACAGCTGCATACAGTGCAACCATTTCACTCACATTTGCCCATTCATTTTTGGACACATCACACACCATCGGTGTGTGTACTGTATGTGTGCTGTCATAGCTCCACCTACAGGCCTAATGGAGAACACCAGGAGAACACCAGGATGTGAATGGTGGGGGAATGTGAGGTATATTGTGTAAATAAGTTTTGATTGATCGCAAGACTACACTGTAAAAAAAATTATAATAATAAGTTACCAAAACTTACAAATATTGAGTTCAGTTACTGTGCATTAAGGTTTTCAGTTTTCAATCCATAATAAGTTAACAGAAAAATAAGTACACAACCACATTATTTCAACCTAATAAAACTATGTTTATTGTCATTGTTTTAAGAACACAAGTTGACTTGGTAATACTCACATTTTGAGTAAAAAAAATTGCTTTTAACATGTGCAATGTTCAATGAAATAGAAAAATAAATAATAAAATTTGTTGATTAAACCCACTGGTCACAATGGTGACCGTAATAATGTTTTTGTTATAAGGCTCTGCAAATGTTACTGAATGATGTAGCAATGTATTTCCAGCTAAATTGAAATAATAAACAAATAAAGGGTCTCAATTAAATATGTGGTAGTAAAAATAACCTGTGGGAGGATTTCAACAAGATAAATGTGACAACAGTGCAAAATATTTCACTATAATATTAAAAAAAAAAATATATATATATATATATTTTTTTTTTTGTATTTTTTTTTTTTTACTGCTGCCCCCTGTGCCTATGCAAATGCCCCCGCGTGCCTATGCAGGCACGCGTGCCTATGCAGGCACGCGTGCCTAGGGTTGCCTACCCCTGCCTTATATACTCTGGGGTTCTGAACGTTCTGTGTCGGGTCGTTTTACTTACCACTACCTGCTGCTTGTTCCTCCCCGAGTGGATGTCCAAGTAGCTGCAGAGCCGCAGAGTCAGAGGCGCAACGCCACAGTGCCATCTCTGCTCTGAGCCGAGCTGCAGAGCCGCAGAGCCTACTCTACCTAAGGACATTCTCCCCTTATGCTTTTTGTTGGTTTTGTTCTTCTCTGTTTTGGAAATAAATACGCCCTGGTTTTTGGCTAACTCTGAACTACCTGTCTGTGCCGTGCTGTTGGGGTTGTTTACAAACCATAACTTTACGACCCGACCATGACGACCCCAGCCGACACAGACAGAGTTAGAGCAGCATTGGCAGTCCAGATCCAGCTGACCAATGACCACACCCAACAGTTGTGCGGCTGCGGCTGCTGTGCAGGACCTCCGGGCCCAGGTCCAGTCTATTCAGGATTCCCTTGACACTCTGGCCACCCAGCAGACTACCCAGGGTAATCAGCAGGCTGATATTCTGCACCAGCTACAGGCTCTCAGTGCAGCATTTAACACCCTGCTTTTAACCCCACGTGTGCCAGGCGTCCCAGCCAGATCACCACCCGCCGCCGCGACAGACCCCGCACCTCCCGACCTCGCACCTCGGGAGCCCCGTCTCTCCGAACCACGTTTGTTCGACGGTAACTTCGAGGATTGTGCCACATTCATCATGCAATCTGAGTTGCTTTTCATTCATCAACCCAGCCGATTTACGTCAGAGGGAGCCCGAGTAGCTTACATGACTAACCTGCTCACAGGCCGAGCAGCACAGTGGGTTACTGCTTCCTGGTCTATGAGGGCTGATTTTTGTTTCTCCTACCCAGACTTCGTGGCAGAGCTCCGAAGGGTTTTCCACCACCCAGCTCGTGGCCAGGACCCGGGAGCTCGGTTGGGCACCTTCCGGCAGGGCAGTGGCAGTGTCTCCGACTACGCGCTGGAGTTCAGACTGGCCGCAACCGAGAGCGGTTGGACTGATCGGGCGCTTCATCTCACCTTCCTGAAGGGGCTCAACGACGCTGTAAGGGACCAGCTCGCGACCCGAGAGGAGCCCGATTCTCTCGAGGGCCTAATCAGCCTCGCTATTTGCATCGAGGGACGCCTCCGGGAGAGAAGGCGTGAGAGAGCACGACTGGGACCCCCAGACGTTCCCCAGACTCCCCGTACTTGTGACTGTACTGCTGACCGTCCTGCCCCCTCCGCGACTGGTGGCCCTTTTCCCTCCCGATCTGTGACCAAGGAGGAACCCATGCAGCTGGGACGCACACACCTTAGCCCGGCTGAACGGGAGTCCAGGCTCAGGTCCGGCCTTTGTCTCTACTGCGGCCGGGATGGACACCGTATCTTCAATTGTCCTACCCGGCCAAAAGACCAGGCTCGCCGGGACCCTGGGAGATCCTGGTGAGCCGTTTTTCCTGTTCCCACACCCATGCACCACCTAACCGTCTGACGAGCGTCACCCTAGCCTGGGCGGACCAGCGGGCGACGGTGGGTGCACTCATTGACTCGGGTGCTGATGAGAGTTTCCTGGACGTTGAGTTTGCCACCCAGGCCAACATCCCACTTGAGGACCTCGAGAGGCCCTTGGAGGTTTTCGCGCTGGATCAGCACCGCCTGGCTGACATCACTCAACGCACCTGTCCTGTCCTCCTCACCATTGCTGGTAACCACGTTGAGAGACTTCAGTTCTTTATTACCAGATCCCCTCTTGTCCCAGTAGTCCTGGGTCGGCTCTGGCTTGCACTGCATGAGCCCCACATCGCCTGCTCCTCCGGCACCATCATGGGGTGGAGCTCCTCCTGTCATGCCCAGTGTCTTCAGGCGGCGTCCAGTCCTTCGCCCCGGAGTTCCCCTTGTGTGCCGCCCTCGGACCTCTCAACTATTCCCCCCGAGTACCACGACCTCGGGGAGGTTTTCAGCAAGTCCCGGGCTCAGGCCCTTCCTCCGCACCGGCCTTACGACTGTGCCATCGACCTCCACTCAGGGGCCCCCCTTCCCGGCAGCCGCCTCTACAGTCTGACCGTCCCTGAGAAGGCAGCGATGGATAAGTACATCTCTGAGTCCTTGGCAGCAGGCCTCATTCGGCCCTCTTCCTCCCCGGTGGCGGCCGGTTTCTTTTTTGTTGGGAAGAAGGATGGAGACCTTCGGCCCTGCATTGACTATCGCCAATTCAACGAGATCACCATTAAGAACAAATATCCTCTTCCTCTCATGAACTCCACCTTCGAGCCCCTCACCCAGGCTACCGTCTTCACCAAACTGGACCTCCGGAGTGCCTACCATCTGGTCCGTATCCGAGAGGGCGATGAATGGAAGACCGCCTTCAAGACTCCCAGGGGTCATTACGAGTATCTGGTGATGCCGTTCGGCCTCACCAACGCTCCGGCGGTATTCCAGGCGCTCATGAACGACGTCCTCCGTGACATGCTCGAGGAGTTTGTGGTGGTATACCTGGACGACATCCTCATCTTCTCCAAGACTCTCGAGGAACATGTCCAGCATGTCCGCCGAGTACTGGAGCGCCTCCTCCACAACCGGCTCTTCGTTAAGGCAGAGAAGTGCCGTTTCCACTTCAACTCCGTCGATTACCTTGGCTTCATCGTGGAGAGCGGCCTGACCCGAGCCGACCCTCGCAAGATCCAGGCCGTGGAGGAGTGGCCGGAACCCACCTTTCGGAAGGAGCTACAGAGCTTCCTCGGGTTCGCAAACTTTTACCGGAGGTTCATCCGGAACTACAGCCAAGTGGCAGAACCACTTACCAGGCTGACCTCTCCCTCCCTGCCATTTGACTGGTCTCCAGCGGCCTGCGCTGCATTCCGCTCCCTCAAGAAGAGGTTCACCACCGCCCCGGTCTTGCTCCACCCAGACCCCAAGAAGCAGTTCATTGTGGAGGTGGATGCCTCGGATACTGGACTAGGGGCTATCTTGTCTCAGCGGTCGGCAACGGACCAGAAGGTCCATCCGTGCGCCTTCTACTCTCGTTGTTTCCTTCCTGCTGAGAGGAACTATGACATTGGCAATCGGGAGCTGCTGGCGGTAGTGGCTGCCTTGGAGGAGTGGCGTCATTGGCTGGAGGGGGCCGAGGAGCCGTTCACCATTTGGACGGACCATAAGAACTTGACGTACATCCGTGCATCCAAGCGCCTCAACGGCCGGCAGGCAAGGTGGGCCAGCTTCCTCAGTCGTTTCGACTTCTCGTTGACTTTTCGCCCTGGGTCCCGCAACACGAAGGCCGACTCTCTGTACACTCCAAGGGGGCTCCAACCACTGAGGATCCGACTCCCATCCTCCCAGAGGTCAGGGTGGTGTGAGTGGTCACCTTGGGCATCGAGACCGTGGTCAGGCGTGCCCTACGTTTCCATCCCGCTCCCAGCAACGTTCCTTTTCGTCGCCTCTTCGTCCCCGACTCAGTCCGGTCCCGGGTTCTCCAATGGGGCCATACCAGCCGGTTTGCCTGCCACCCCGGCGTTCACCGCACTTTCTCCTTCCTGGCTCGTCGATTCTGGTGGCCCACCATGAGGAACGACGTCAAGGAGTTTGTTCTGGCCTGCACGGTCTGCGCCCGCAGCAAGGCCTCCCACCAGGCACCCTCCGGGCTATTACAGCCACTTCCCATTCCGAGCCGCCCTTGGTCCCATGTGGCGTTGGACTTCGTCACGGGTCTTCCATCGTCCCAGGGAAACACAGTCCTTCTGACTGTGGTGGACCGGTTCAGCAAGGGGGTTCACCTCGTGGCCCTTCCCAAGCTTCCCTCAGCTTCCGAGACAGCGGACCTCCTGACAAGCCACGTGTTCCGCCTCCATGGTTTCCCCCAGGACGTCGTCTCGGACCGGGGTCCCCAGTTCACTTCCCAGGTATGGCGGGCCTTTTGCAAGGGATTGGGGGCAACTGTTAGTCTCTCGTCTGGTTACCATCCACAGACCAACGGACAAACAGAGAGGATGAACCAGAGCGTGGAGTCTGCTCTCCGTTGTGTTGCCGCCAAGAGACCTGCTTCCTGGAGCCGGTTCCTCCCCTGGGTCGAGTACGCCATCAACTCCCTGGTCAGTTCCGCCACCGGCCTCTTGCCATTCGAGGTATCCCTGGGCTACCAACCCCCTCTTTTCCCTGCACAGGAGTCGGAAGTGGCAGTTCCCTCCAGGAGTTCCCTGCAGGATCATCTCGACCGGTGTCGTCAAGTCTGGGAGATCACCAGGACTGCACTGCTCCGGGCATCGGAGAGCGCCAGTCGGGGAGCTAACCGACGCCGGACCCCTGCGCGGACGTACCAACCTGGGCAGAGGGTATGGTTGTCCTGCAAGGATCTTCCGCTTCGATCCACGGCCAAGAAGCTTAACCCCCGGTTCGTCGGCCCTTTTGAGATCCAAAAGGTGCTCAGTCCCACGGCGGTGAGTCTTAAACTTCCTGCGTCCATGCGCATTCATCCAGTTTTTCATGTGTCCCGGGTGAAGCCTGTCTCTCTCAGTCCCCTGATGCCTCAAGCTCCAGATCCGCCTCCCCCCGAGATGGTGGACGGACACCCCCAGTGGCAGGTCCGCCAGCTCATGGACGTCCGACGGCGGGGACGGGGGTTCCAGTACCTGGTGGACTGGGAGGGATACGGTCCGGAGGAACGGAGCTGGGTCTCCCGCCAGCTCATCATGGATCCCGCCCTGATCACCGACTTCCATCGGTCCCATCCGGGGAGGCCGAGGCCGGGCAGGTCGCCGGGTGGCTCCCGTGGAGGGGGGGGTACTGTGAGGATTGGTCCGTTACCGCACGCTTCCAGGTACCAATTACCTTCACGCACCTGAAGTGAGTTTCAAATCAGCTCGGTGGAGCCCTTATATACTCTGGGGTTCTGAACGTTCTGTGTCAGGTCGTTTTGCTTACCACTACCTGCTGCTTGTTCCTCCCCGAGTGGATGTCCAAGTAGCTGCAGAGCCGCAGAGTCAGAGGCGCAACGCCACAGTGCCGTCTCTGCTCTGAGCCGAGCTGCAGAGCCGCAGAGCCTACTCTGCCCAAGATCATTCTCCCCTTATGCTTTTTGTTGTTTTTGCTCTTCTCTGTTTTGGAAATAAATACGCCCTGGTTTTTGGCTAACTCTGAACTACCTGTCTGTGCCGTGCTGTTGGGGTTGTTTACAAACCATAACAAACCAGCTGCACAGCTCCGCCTTTTGGCTTATATCCCAACTATTCCTAAGCTTTCCTATAATATGAATATTTAGGTCTATTACCGTTGCAGTGCATCCATAAGCAACAGAGAATGATAATGAGGAACGCTTTTAAAAAAATGCAATTAATTATAAATCGGCTACTCAGTGTCTCTAATGAGATGCCATTTTAACACTTTAAGTGCCGAAAACGTGTTTAGGCGTCTTTCCTAGCCATGCTAAAGTTGCCGAGGACGCCCTAACTCGTCTTTAATATCAATATTTCAAAAATCTGTGATCGGAATCATATTTCCCCTCTGCAGCCTTCACACACAGTTCTGAGCTCCTCTCAATCCTCTAGCGGTTCAAGAGCGCCATCTGGTGGCCGATCGGCAGAAGCGCCAAACAGGAAGTCATGTGGATGAAGTGGTGATCACCCATATTACTTCCGGGCACTCGCTATAGGTCCCGGGACTCGAGCTCGACACAAAACATAGCGATCCGTTGCCAATAACTCGATACACAACATGATTTGGACGTATATACTATTATACAACCTGGAAATGGACCGGGTATTTCGACATCCCATAATGGAAAACTGTCTACCCTACGCTGATCGCCCAACGGCCCGAGGAGACTGGGGTGAGTTTTAGCGTGTAATATTACCGTGTTCGATACTAACTGATCTGATGAACATATGACCCACATTAGATGAATGGTATAACGCTGCCCACGGAATTATAAACGCCCCCTCGCCCATCCGGTCAACATCAGATGACGTGTAGTAACTTCCAGAAGTACGTCCAGTTGGAATTTTTTATATCGCGCCGATTGCTATCAAACTGTATTTCATCATCAATATAATGCATTTGGGGCTATAAATCACGTTCTGGAGAAAGCTGCAGAAAGAGATGAAAACATACTTATACCTTAGACCATATTTTAGTATGAATATGTGAATGAAAAAGTTTAACGTTGCTACACCATGAACAATACATATAGGACCTTGAATGGGCCCTAATAATGGCAATCTAGCAATAGAATTAAAAAAGTTATAGCCCTGCAAAGAAGGGGAACTTCTCCATGTTAAATAGAGCTGGCAACGGATGGTATATCATGAATTTAGCCTTAGGCAATCAAAGTGTTAATAAGCTAGTATGTTGTACAACAAAGCCATTTGATAAACACTATTGATCATTTGAATGATGATATCCAGGCTGTTACCAGTAAATCTGTTTGCTCTTTAGCAGACAGCCAGGAGGAGAGGAAACTGGTGGACACAACCTGATTCAGTATCACGTTACACACTTCACCAAAATCTCAAGAGAAAACAGCTGTCAACATCGGTTCTACTTTATCAAGCCCAAAATGCAGTGGTGATAAGTAACTATTATTTTTTACTCAAGTACTGTACTTAAGTATAATTCTGAGGTTTCACTCCACTACATTTCAAAGAAAATACATTTATCTGACACTTACAGTTACTTTGATGAAAAAGATTTTGCATAGAAAACATGGCAAGATTATGTACTTTCAAATTTGAAGCCTGACAACTTCAGAGTTGTTGAACGTAATCAGAGCAGCATAACATAATGGTTCGAGGATTGAATGCTCCCAATCACTGGACGCATACTTTTACTTACTTAAGTACAGTCGATATCAAAATACTTCTTTACTTTTACTTAAGTATGATTTTGAATGGAGGACTTTGACTTTTACCAGAGTACTATTTTATCTGGGTATTTCTACTTTTACTTAAGTAAGGGAACTGTGTACTTCTTCCACCACTGCCTAAATGTAACACTAAAGTGATATTGATATACAGTCACTTTTATAGGTGTGGCAGACCGGCTGGAGTGGTACTGGAGGGCCGCTATGTCTCGGCCAAGGTACTGGGGCATATGCCCATATTAGGAAGTCAGAGGAGAGAGCGAGCAGAGCAGAGCGCGTCAGCCCCCATGCAGCACACCTGTGCCAGACGCGCACGGGACAGGTGAGCTCAATCAAAGCGCAATTAAGCGTGATAGAAAAGGGAAACAGAGAGAAGGAATCATTGGAGTAGCTACGGTGAAAGAGGAATAGGAGAGATATATAGCGAAGAGGATGAGATTGCTGTGTGCGTAACCCAATGCTGTGTATGTTTTGGAAGGAGATTGCCGCTGTGTGCCCGACCCTTCAACTGTCTGAGAACCCGCTTTGGTATCGACCCCTGCTTGCCTGACGTCTCTTCTCTCGGATCAGCCCCCGCCCGTATGAGAACCGTGTGTACCGACCCCCGCTATCGGACAACGGCGATTCTCACGGATTACAGACTGGCTGACACTTACACTAACCTCTTCCTTCCCCCTAAACAGTAATAAAACATCTGTTAAACTTGCTTCTACCTTGTGCCGTGTATATTTTATTAATTCCAATCTGGTGACAGCTCAATACACCCCGAGTCTGTCACATAGGATATTGTATATGAATACTACAGTATATACGCAGAATAGAGG
The DNA here is from genome assembly GCF_963971535.1 of Notolepis coatsorum. Lineage (NCBI taxonomy): Eukaryota > Metazoa > Chordata > Actinopteri > Aulopiformes > Paralepididae > Notolepis > Notolepis coatsorum. The sequence goes on along the minus strand of NC_140182.1, from coordinate 100,031,183 downwards.
GCTGGGGTGCTGGTTATGGGTAATGTAAGGGCATGTATTGTTTTGTAGTGTATGTCCTAATTTGGGGGGGGGTATCAATTAAAAGAAAATATTGGACCTCATTCACAAACTCACTCACGAAAATGTTAGTGAATGAGGTCCATTGTTACTACTGACCATCATCTTTAAGTATTTGACTGATGGGAGAGTACAGGGACCAGGTGGGAGCCTTCAGCGACTGGAGCGAACAGAATGGTCTTCTCCTGAACGCAAAAAAGACCAAGGAGATGGTACTGGATTTCCGCAGGTCGAAACCACCTCTGCAACCAGTCAGCATACGGGGAAACAACATTGCGACGGTGCAGACATACAAATATTTAGGCGTACACCTAGACGATAAGCTGGCCTGGGCTGCAAACGCGGAAGCGCTCTACAAGAAAGGACAGAGCCGGCTGTTCTTCCTTAGGAGGCTCAGGTCTTTTAATGTGTGTGGGGAAATGTTGTTCATGTTCTATCAGGCAGTGGTGTCAAGTGTGCTCCTCTACGCCGCTGTCTGTTGGGGTGGTAATACCACGGCCAGGGATGCCAGGCGGCTGGATAAGCTGGTCAAGAAGGCTGGCTCAGTGGTGGGGAGGAGACTGGACCCACTGGGGACCATGGTGGAGAGCCGCACGCAGAGCAAGCTGCTGGCCATCATGGGCAATACCAACCACCCTCTCCACCACACCCTGGTGGGGCAGAGCAGCAGTCGCAGCGGACGGCTCATCTCCCTGCACTCACGGACTGAGCGGCACAGGAGGTCCTTTGTCCCCACTGCCACCAGACTGTACAACAGCGTAATATAGTGCAGGGGACCTGACCTCTGACCCACACACCTGTTTTTACACCTGTTTTTACACCTGTTTTTATACACTGTTTTTATACACTGTTTTTATACACCTGCTTTTATCTAATCACGCTCCTATTAATATTGATGGATATGATTTAATTTAATTTTATCATGTGCTTATTTTTAATTCATGATGCAGACATAACGTGTAATAACTGAATGAGAACGGTCAATGTCTGTATACTGTGTGAGCTGCGAGATACCCTGAATTTCCCCAAGGGGATTAATAAAGTATCTATCTATCTATCTATCTTGTATCTTGGAAACACCAGGAACCGTCTTTGTGATGTTCTAAAACTAATCCAAATTCAGACAGTATTAGAATAAATTTACAAATGTATTGTCATAGTACAGCACAACAAAAGTAAGTTGGCATCTAACCATACAGGTGTGTAAACAGGAATATACGCAGATATATTCATAAAGATATAGGTAAATGTATATATACACTACAGTGTAGGGCTGACCTTCGAATTTTTTTTTTGGCTTCGAATTAAAAAAAAATTTATAAATTTTTTTCTTTTTTTTTATATTATTTTTTATTTTTTATTTTTTTTATCTTATGTTGTGGGACTTGTACAGCACTTTGGTAAACGTTGTTGTTTTTAAATGTGCTCTATAAATAAAGTGGATTGGATTAATGAATTAAGTAGCCCCTTTCGTGACTGTGACGCTGCAGCCAACACAGTGTGATTTAATTCAAGGTGGATCGCTGTTGTCGTTTGAACAACTTCAGATTTCATGGGAACTACCAATCCCCCAAATCAAGAATGTTTAAGATGAATGAAGTAAGATTTTGATTATTTGAAATATGGCCTGTGTAGACTAAACTATGCACAGAATTATGTCAGTCTACAAGGTCCGGATTCTACATGGTCCGGCAATGTAGACCTTGTAGACTCCACTACAGACCAATTATCAGTGAATGTTCATGCATTTTTAAGAAGGGCTACTTCCACAAAAAAACAAAGAACTCACCAAAACATCTCAGTAGCACCTTATCTAAATGTTCTATTTCATATATGGAGATTCATATTTATTTATGTATTGCATGCATTTCTACATTTTATTTCCTATTTTGTTTATTCATCCCAGTATCTTTCTTTCTTATGTGTGGAATTCTACAAGGCATTTACATTCACATTTACATTCAGTCATTTAACTGAACGCTTTTATCCAAAGCGACTTACAAGTTCTGTACGACAGGTCATCAGGAAGGATACAACTCTATCAGCTGAGTAACAATATTCATCAAAGTGTTGCGTGTTACAGTGTAGGTTAGTTTATTAGGACAAGTGCATGACAGTAAGGTTAGTTAGGGTTAGATTTTTTTTATTTAATTTTTTTTATTTGATTTCAGATAATGGTTGAAGAAGTGCGTCTTTAGTCGACGGCGAAAGATTGGATGGGATTCGGCTGTCCTAACTGGGGTGGGTAGTTCATTCCACCATTGTGGGGCAAGGACTGAGAATAGGCGTGTAGGTGGTGTATATGTGTTTGAGGATGATATCCTTCAAACAGGCAATAGTGATGATATAATTTGGGCAGTGCTGAGCTGAGTTACTTTCCTCCAGTGTAGTTGTCCCCCGGCCCCACCCAATGGCCCCATGCACACACACACACACCGAAGTAAAAATAAAATGTTTTTGATTTTTTTTTAATGTTCGAAGCTTGTGCCATCGAACGAAGCTTCGAAGCTTCGAAGTATTTAAGACAGCCCTACCCCAGTGTTACTGTACATAGGTATCATAGTTATATGGAAAGACTATAGGTGGAGGTAGGCAGTTATGATTACAGTGTAGGGCTGTCACGATTCGTCGACGTAAATTTAGTCGATTTGCATATTCATGATCGACGCGTCGTATTGTTAAATGTGCCTTTTGCGGTGGAAATGGCAGACGTTCAAAGTCATAACATGCGCCTGGATGACGACCAACCACCAACTGAACCTAAGCAAAACAGAATTGCTCCACCTGCCGCCCAAATCCTCCCCCCTGACCGACCTTTCCATCACAGTCGAGAATGCAGCTGTGACCGCGTCCCCGACCGCTAGGGATGGGTACCTTTCACATTTGAACCGATACGGTACCGATACCGGTACCTATGAATCGATACCGGTACCCAACGGTACCTTTTTTCGGTACTTTAGTCTCAAAATGTTTTATCTACCTACCTCAGTCGTGAAAAAAAATCCAAACTTCAAATAACTACACTTTCGACCGTTTTCGGCTTGCCATTGCCCCGATTGCTTTGTTGTTGAATCAAGTCAAATCCTAGGTACGCGTATATTGTGCGTGTGAACGTTGACATGAAAAGAAAAAAGGTAAAAAAAAGAAAAAAGAAAAAAGTGTAAAAAAAATAAATAAAAATTCTGTATCTCACCTGAATCGATACTCGGTAGTACCGACGTGTTTCGGTAAGTTCCTTTAAAAGTACCGAATTCGGTACCCATCCCTACCGACCGCCAAGAACCTTGGTGTTGTCCTTGACGACCAGTTGAACTTCTCTGCTCACATCGCAGTGACAACCAGAACCTGCCGATTCCTCCTGAGCAACGTCAGAAGGATCCGCCGCTTCCTGACAAAAGAAGCCACCCAACTCCTCGTCCAATCAACAGTCATCTCCCGCCTCGACTACTGCAACGCACTGCTTGCTGGCCTCCCGGCCACTGCCACTAAGCCTCTTCAACTCATTCAGAATGCAGCGGCCCACCTGATCTCAAACCTAGCGAAGTCGGCCCATGTCACCCCACTTCTTAGGGACCTGCACTGGCTCCCCATTGCTGCACAAATCCGCTTCAAGGCCCTCCCTGGCATACCGTGCAGCAAAGGGAACCGCTCCCGCCTACCTCCGGTCAATGGTCTCTAACTACACACCCTCAAGACCCCTACGCTCTGCATCTTCTGGCCGCCTCAGACCTACTCCTATCCGAGGTCTGGGAGGGTCATCAAAGAGAAGTCGCCTATTCTCAGTCCTTGCCCCACAATGGTGGAATGAACTACCCACCCCAGTTAGGACAGCCGAAACCCGTCCAATCTTTCGCCGTCGACTAAAGACGCACTTCTTCAATCATTATCTTAAATTTAAATATATATTTTTTTTAATAAAAAATACAAATACAAATAAAAAATCGAACCCTAACTAACCTTACTGCCATGCACATGTCCTAATAAACTAACCTACACTGTTGCACTCAACACTTTGATGAACAATGTTACTCAGCTGATAGAGTTGTGCCTTCCTGATGACTTGTCGTAGAACTTGTAAGTCGCTTTGGATAAAAGCGTCAGCTAAATGACTAAATGTAAATGTAATGTGCAACGTGTAATCTAACTAATGCGCAGTGAATCACGTTCAAAATTGAATTAACTTCTCTTAGACCACTATTCGTTCTATAGCCTGTGATAACTCCTCTTGGGACTCCGCGAGCAACGGGTCCAATAAATGTGTCTTTAGCATGCTTTATATTCTCGCCATTACTATATGCCCGTCGCGGTTAAAAACATTTTAAACTAACGTTAGCTGCTAGTGCCTCCTAAGCTAAGCTAGCTCACAGGCACAGGATAAATCAGTTAACGTTACCTCTTTGTGAGGTTCTCCTCTCCCTGGACCTTTAATTCCTGTTCCCTGTACTTTAATTCCCTGTCTCCTCACTTCACTAGCCCCCACCCTCGCGTTCGTTTGCTCTTCAGCAGCCACACCCTTGGACTACCTGTCATTATGTGTTTGATTGGTCTGGTGCCGAACACACACTTCTAGTTTCAAGTATCAATTACCTTCACGCACCTGACGTGTATTCTAATTAGTTCCCCTTTGGGCTTTAAGTACCTCGCTCTTCCCCTCTGGCCTTGTCGGGTCGTTCCGTATCATATCTCTATCACCAAGACTCCTTCGGGAGGTTCTCTGTCTAAAGGCTCCTACGGGAGTTTCTGTTTCTGTCTGTTATGCTGTTTTCATCTCCGGCGTGAGATGCGCTCAAGCCTTCGCCTCCTGTCGCCGTTTGCCTGGAAGGAGACACTGGACTGCGCTCTCTAAACTTCCACGGGAGGTATTCCAGTGTTCCACTTCAGACCTCCGCGCAGCAGACGTCCAGACGCGCATCCAGACCTCCGCGCAGCAGACGCCCAGACGCGCATCCAGACCTCCGCGCAGCAGACGCGCTCTTCACTCCAGACGCGCATCCAGACCTCCGCGCAGCAGACGCGCTCTTCACTCCAGACGCGCATCCAGACGCGCATCCAGACCTCCGCGCAGCAGACGCGCTCTTCACTCCAGACGCGCATCCAGACGCGCATCCAGACCTCCGCGCAGCAGACGCGCTCTTCACTCCAGACGCGCATCCTGACGCGCATCCAGACCTCCGAGCCAGACGCGCTCTCCGTACCGGCGCATACTCCAAACAGCCGCGCACCACTCAGTATTCCGCTTGGACAACCCGTTCCCCGTAGCGACGCGCTCGCCCTGTTTTGATCCTGCTCTCTTTACGCACAGCGCCTGGCTGAGTTTTGCAAGACTGTCTTTTGACCCTATCATTTTTCGTGTGTGTTAAACACTGAAGAGATCCTGCTTTTGTTCAGACTGTCACTCACCCTGTGCCTGCTTTTTGGATTGTTCATTTGGAATAATATTTGCTTGAACTTTGCTCACTGTGTGATTTCACACCGAAGATATTTTCACCTGGATTATTATTGGGACATCGCTTACTGTGTGTATTCACACCGAAGATATTATCACTTGGATTATAATTGGGACTTCGCTCACTGTGTGTATTTGCACCGAAGATTCTATCACGTGGATTGTTGTTGGGACATTACTCGCAGTGTGTATTTACACCGAATATTCAGTCACTTGGATTACTCTGTTTAGGGACAAGTCACTTCTCCTGTCACCTGCTCTGTTCCCAACTGTACTCTGAGCTAACCCGCTCTCTCTCTCCCTCTCTGTCCCGTTTCCACCTCGGAGAGCTGCCGAGAGGATTCTGCAGAGCGGCTCTGACGTCACTGTCAGATTCCTCAGACGAACCTTCCCGGGAGAAGCTGCAGAGCAGCAACATTCTTCTAATGCTTGTATCCCAGTCTTTGTCTGTTTTCCCCTCTCTAGTCCTCCTAGTCCTCCCTGTCCCCAGCCCGCCTCCGCGGGCCTCTGTCCCTGTTTCCCCACCCTAGTCATCCTAGTCCTCCCTGTCTAGTCCTCCTAGTCCTCCCTGTCCCCAGCCCGCCTCCGCGGGCCTCTGTCCCTGTTTCCCCACTCTAGTCCTCCTAGTCCTCCCTGTCCCCAGCCCGCCTCCGCGGGCCTCTGTCCCTGTTTCCCCTCTCTAGTCCTCCTAGTCCTCCCTGTCCAGTCCTCCTAGTCATCCTAGTCCTCCCTGTCCAGTCCTCCTAGTCCTCCTAGTCATCCCTGTCCAGTCCTCCTAGTCCTCCCAGTTCCTGCCCTTGTCCCTTGCCCTGTCCTGTTCCCTTAGCCTTCCCCTTAGCCAGCTCGCCTCTTAAAGGCACTGTGCCTTTTTCCCATTTCTTGTTTTCCAGTAATTTGTGTTCTCCCTTAAAGGGACAGTGCCGTTTTCTGTGTGTTTCAATAAATGCCCAGTTCTTGGCTTACTCTCATACCTGTCTTGTGTTGTGCGATTGGGGTCGGTTACAAACCATAACAGTACGACCCGACCAATCGACGACCCCAGCCAGCACAGACGGTGTATGTTGAGTTTGCCTTTTTTTTTTGTTCCCTCTAGTAGCCCTGTTAGCTCCCCTGTTAGCTTGTTTGTCTCCCCTGTTAGCCTGTTGACTCCCCTGTTTGCTTCCCTGTTAGCCTCGTTAGCTCCCCTGCAGCTTGTTAGGCCTCTACTACCAGCATGGCCCCAGTCTGCTAGCTTTGCCCCGGCTGCTAGCACAGCCTCTATGTTAATGCAGCCCTTGCTGCTGGCATAGGCCCTGTAGCTAGCCATGCCCAGGCAGCTTACCCAGTTCCTCTGCATGGCCCCAGTCTGCTAGCTTAGCCCCGGCTGCTAGCACAGCCTCTATGTTAATGCAGCCCTTGCTGCTGGCATAGGCCCTGTAGCTAGCCATGCCCAGGCAGCTAACCCAGTCCCTCTGCATGGCCCCAGTCTGCTAGCTTAGCCCCGGCTGTTAGCACAGCCTCTATGTTAATGCAGCCCTTGCAGCTAGCATAGGCCCTGTAGCTAGCCAGGCCCAGGCAGCTAACCCGGTCCCTCTGCATGGCCTCCACTTTTTGTGTAGTTTTCCCACTGCTAGGACTGCCCTTTCAGCTAGCAAGGTCAGTTTTCTCCCACTGCTAGGACTGCCCTTTCAGCTAGCAAGGTCAGTTTTTTCCCACTGCTAGGACTGCCCTTTCAGCTAGCAAGGTCAGTTTTTCCCACTGCTAGGACTGCCCTTTCAGCTAGCAAGGTCAGTTTTCTCCCACTGCTAGGACTGCCCTTTCAGCTAGCAAGGTCAGTTTTCCCACTGCTAGGACTGCCCTTTCAGCTAGCAAGGTCAGTTTTTTCCCACTGCTAGGACTGCCCTTTCAGCTAGCAAGGTCAGTTTTTCCCACTGCTAGGACTGCCCTTTCAGCTAGCAAGGTCAGTTTTCTCCCACTGCTAGGACTGCCCCTTCAGCTAGCAAGGTCAGTTTTCTCCCACTGCTAGGACTGCCCCTTCAGCTAGCAAGGTCAGTTTGCTCCCACTGCTAGGACTGCCCCTTCAGCTAGCAAGGTCAGTTTTCTCCCACTGCTAGGACTGCCCCTTCAGCTAGCAAGGTCAGTTTTCTCCCACTGCTAGGACTGCCCCTTCAGCTAGCAAGGTCAGTTTGCTCCCACTGCTAGGACTGCCCCTTCAGCTAGCAAGGTCAGTTTTCTCTCACTGCTAGGACTGCCCCTTCAGCTAGTTTTACTTTTTTTTTTACTTTATCCTTTATTTATCCAGGAATGTCCCATTGAGATACAAGATCTCTTCTTCCAGGGAGTCCTGACCAACACAGCACACAACAAGTTTCAACATAAAACAGGGCATTAAACAAAAAACATACAATTCAAATATAAATACAGAGGGTCATTTGTGCAGTGGCAAGGAGCATAATCACATCAACAATAGCATCAGGTAAAACAGTTACATGTTTCATAAAGGGCTAATCGTAGCATACCTTTAAAAGCATTCACAGTAGGAAGTGCCTGTAGACAAAGCTAGCAAGGTCAGTTCCCCACAGCTAGGACTGTCCTTCCAGCTAGCTTGTTCTCTCATGCTGGTCCAGCCCTGTCTGCCAGCCTAGCTCCGGCAGCTAGCGCAGCCTCTATGTTAATATAGCGGTACAGCTAGCATAGGCCCTGTAGCTATCAGTGCCCTGGCAGCTACCCTTTCCCTCTGCTAGCCCCTTCCCTGTTCCCCTCTCCAGTGCCCCTGTTCCAGCCCTGTCTGCTAGCCTAGCTCCGGCAGCTAGCGCAGCCTCTATGTTAATGTAGCAGTACAGCTAGCATAGGCCCTGTAGCTATCAGTGCCCTGGCAGCTACCCTTTCCCTCTGCTAGCCCCTTCCCAGTGCTCCTCATAGTTACCCCTCTGCTCCTCTAGTTACCCCTCAGCTCCTCTAGTTACCCCTCAGCTCCTCTGGTTACCCCTCAGCTCCTCTAGTTGCCCCTCGGCTTCCCTAGTTACCCCTCAGCTGCCCTGTTCCTTTGCTAGCCCCACTTTTGTTGTAGCTTCCCCTGCTAGCATGGCCCAGTACTTTTTGTTTTGTTGCCTTGTTTTTTCCCCTGCCCCTCTGTCTGTGTTTTTGGGTCGCCCGGTGGCTCCCGTGGAGGGGGGAGTACTGTGAGGTTCTCCTCTCCCTGGACCTTTAATTCCTGTTCCCTGTACTTTAATTCCCTGTCTCCTCACTTCACTAGCCCCCACCCTCGCGTTTGTTTGCTTTTCAGCAGCCACACCCTTGGACTACCTGTCATTATGTGTTTGATTGGTCTGGTGCCGAACACACACTTCTAGTTTCAAGTATCAATTACCTTCACGCACCTGACGTGTATTCTAATTAGTTCCCCTTTGGGCTTTAAGTACCTCGCTCTTCCCCTCTGGCCTTGTCGGGTCGTTCCGTATCATATCTCTATCACCAAGACTCCTTCGGGAGGTTCTCTGTCTAAAGGCTCCTACGGGAGTTTCTGTTTCTGTCTGTTATGCTGTTTTCATCTCCGGCGTGAGATGCGCTCAAGCCTTCGCCTCCTGTCGCCGTTTGCCTGGAAGGAGACACTGGACTGCGCTCTCTAAACTTCCACGGGAGGTATTCCAGTGTTCCACGTCAGACCTCCGCGCAGCAGACGTCCAGACGCGCATCCAGACCTCCGCGCAGCAGACGCCCAGACGCGCATCCAGACCTCCGCGCAGCAGACGCGCTCTTCACTCCAGACGCGCATCCAGACGCGCATCCAGACCTCCGCGCAGCAGACGCGCTCTTCACTCCAGACGCGCATCCAGACGCGCATCCAGACCTCCGCGCAGCAGACGCGCTCTTCACTCCAGACACGCATCCAGACGCGCATCCATACCTCCGCGCAGCAGACGCGCTCTTCACTCCAGACGCGCATCCTGACGCGCATCCAGACCTCCGAGCCAGACGCGCTCTCCGTACCGGCGCATACTCCAAACAGCCGCGCAACACTCAGTATTCCGCTTGGACAACCCGTTCCCCGTAGCGCCCTATTTTGATCCTGCTCTCTTTACGCACAGCGCCTGGGTGAGTTTTGCAAGTCTGTCTTTTGACCCTATCATTTTTCGTGTGTGTTAAACACTGAAGAGATCCTGCTTTTGTTCAGACTGTCACTCACCCTGTGCCTGCTTTTTGGATTGTTCATTTGGGATAATATTTGCTTGAACTTTGCTCACTGTGTGATTTCACACCGAAGATATTTTCACCTGGATTATTATTGGGACATCGCTTACTGTGTGTATTCACACCGAAGATATTATCACTTGGATTATAATTGGGACTTCGCTCACTGTGTGTATTTGCACCGAAGATTCTATCACGTGGATTGTTGTTGGGACATTACTCGCAGTGTGTATTTACACCGAAGATTCAGTCACTTGGATTACTCTGTTTAGGGACAAGTCACTTCTCCTGTCACCTGCTCTGTTCCCAACTGTACTCTGAGCTAACCCGCTCTCTCTCTCCCTCTCTGTCCCGTTTCCACCTCGGAGAGCTGCCGAGAGGATTCTGCAGAGCGGCTCTGACGTCACTGTCAGATTCCTCAGACGAACCTTCCCGGGAGAAGCTGCAGAGCAGCAACATTCTTCTAATGCTTGTATCCCAGTCTTTGTCTGTTTTCCCCTCTCTAGTCCTCCTAGTCCTCCCTGTCCCCAGCCCGCCTCCGCGGGCCTCTGTCCCTGTTTCCCCACCCTAGTCATCCTAGTCCTCCCTGTCTAGTCCTCCTAGTCCTCCCTGTCCCCAGCCCGCCTCCGCGGGCCTCTGTCCCTGTTTCCCCACTCTAGTCCTCCTAGTCCTCCCTGTCCCCAGCCCGCCTCCGCGGGCCTCTGTCCCTGTTTCCCCTCTCTAGTCCTCCTAGTCCTCCCTATCCAGTCCTCCTAGTCATCCTAGTCCTCCCTGTCCAGTCCTCCTAGTCCTCCTAGTCATCCCTGTCCAGTCCTCCTAGTCCTCCCAGTTCCTGCCCTTGTCCCTTGCCCTGTCCTGTTCCCTTAGCCTTCCCCTTAGCCAGCTCGCCTCTTAAAGGCACTGTGCCTTTTTCCCATTTCTTGTTTTCCAGTAATTTGTGTTCTCCCTTAAAGGGACAGTGCCGTTTTCTGTGTGTTTCAATAAATGCCCAGTTCTTGGCTTACTTTCATACCTGTCTTGTGTTGTGCGATTGGGGTCGGTTACAAACCATAACACTCTTACCGTATAAGGTAATCAACAAGTAAGCTAGCGACCACTGCTGTCCCCGCTGTCAACAGCACCGTTCCTCCCAGGTGTCTCAATAGTTCTGAAGTATAAACAAACTATACAGCAACATTAATCTGTCTAATATATTTGTCTGTGTCAAAGGTAACTTACTTGTTTTTATGAGCTACTGTAATGTAGCGATTTTCAAATAATCAGTAAAGGAACTATTTCTCAGTTGAGGTGTAGTTTGACCATCCAACTGTCAACTTTTCACAGAATGTTTAGAATCTTTCAACTAGGGCAGCTGTCACGATTTGTTGACCTATGGCATCTTCTCCTCAGGAACGGCTGCCAATACAATCAGTTTCGTGGAGTTCTAATAGTGAGCAAAGGGGGGGGGGTCTCTCTCTTTCTCTCTGTACACTATAAAAACGAACTTGATTGTTGATGATTAAATATTTCACTTCATTAGCAAAAATATTGTAACATCATTAAGTCAGCTATAAGCTATTCTCCCTCTTGTGTGTGTGTGTGTGCATACATTTACTATATGCTACTCTTTTTCACATGGATTAGGCTAATTAGCTTTAACAATCCTGATTTCTGAGCCTATTTTATTCAAAGGAAAGATATTGATTTAAATATGTATATAGCCTATATATATATAAAAAAATAAATACATTTTAATCGTATCTACCATAGCGTCTCAGTGGAGAGATGACACACAATACATATAATAATTCATGGAAATATACTAAAAAGCTATTTATGGCCGATAATAATCTCTCTGGCTGGTAGTTTTTTAAATCTAAAGCTAAAAAGGATGAGGATACGCATTAAACATTTTGAAATATTCAATTGAAATAGATTTTTCTGGTAAATTAATGGTTAATGATTAATCGACTAATCGATAAAATAATCAACTGATTAATCTATCACAAAAATAATCGTTAGTGACAGCCCTAACAGTGTAAGGCAGTTATAGGCAGTGAAGGCAGTAGATAGGAATAGGTTGAGTACTGTATAGGCAACAGTAGCCTACTGGTATAGGGCATGGAGAGAGAAAGAGGTGAAAAAAGAAAAGCGATTAGCCAATACAGCAACATTGTAATAAGAAATTAACATTTTGCAGCTGAAACTACCAATTCATACCTTCATGCCTTCTCAACACATGGTGACTTACAAGGATCTAGGGCTGACCCCTATTAGTCGATTAGTCGAAAGGAGCCGTAGTCGACTGCCAACCTCTTAGTCGAATAAAAAAATATATATATATATATAAAAAAATTGTATACAATTTTTTTTTGTATCATTCTTTCCAAAAGAAAAGAGGCCTAGAAGCGTGGCTAACGCTAATGGCACGCATACCAGAGGCTAACTGCCTAAGAAAACAGGCACAGAGGCACTGAAAGAGGATTTCACCCATATAATGAACACACTAGACCAGACAAATATCAAGATGTATCCATCAGTGGACCAATTGCATGCTTTTGCAGAGAGGAGGAGTACAACAATGTTCTGTAGATGACTGCAATCGCAACAAGAAGGTTCACGACACGTATGCAACCGAGACAGAGTTGGGATGGAGTGAGCACTACAGTGTGTACAGTAACCATCAGTTAGTAAACAGTGCCGCTCTACGCTCTCCCAGCAGGGCCGTTTCACCAACCGCCTCTCTGCCCAGTTGAATGTGTTTACTTATTCATCAAGGTGGAGGAAGGCCTTGTTGCTCAAGACTCCAGGCCTTAGCGGGGATCCTCCTGCTGTCGGACAAGAGGGGCAGACCCTATTAAAAATGTATGAGAACAAGTAAGGACTCCTGGGAACAAGTGAGGATCCGATTCTTTTGGCGAATATGAGTGTGCGTCTGCCGTCTGTTTTCAGCACACACAGAGTTAATGTGTTGTTGTTGTCGTTAGGGAAAAGTATTTTTTTTTGGCCGAGGGGAGAGATGGAATTGCTGTGAAATGATGATACGCGTCTCAGTTGCAGCACTGGGGATCGCTTAACATTAAGAACGGAAAAGGAAAAAATATTTAATGACCCACACATATCAAAACACAATGGCTGAATCTCCAGCATGTCATAAAACAGAGCTCAGTATAACCATACTGTACATCAATGCAGACTCTGCCTGGGTCTCGAACATACGTGCAAGCTGCTGTATGGTTTGATCGCTTTTGTTTATAGTCACCTTTCCACCCAAATAGACCATTTTACATACTGACTGAACTGTCCTGGAGCACAGGAAGAACGTGTTCTTAAAATGAGTGATATTCCCCTTTACAGTAACTGCCCGTCACAGTCCTCTTATCTAGTCTACAATAGGTCTTTAACTACTCGTCAGTCCTCTTATCTAGTCTACAATAGGTCTTTAACTACTCGTCAGTCCTCTTATCTAGTCTACAATAGGTCTTTGTTTGAATTTGTTGACCCATTTGGATGTTCCTTAGAGGAGAGAATGGGCTGAGCAGCCTGTAAGAGAAGGAGAACAGCTGTGCAGTGCTTGTTTATCCAGTTGCGAATGCATTCGGACTCATTGATCATTCATTGTGCGGATGAGGTGATGAACATCCTTGGAAAGGTGATGAATATCTGTGGAGAGGTGATGAATATCTGTGGAGAGGTGATGAATATCTGTGGAGAGGTGATGAATATCTGTGGAGAGGTGATGAATATCTGTGGATAGGTGATGAATATCTGTGGAGAGGTGATGAATATCTGTGGAGAGGTGATGAATATCTGTGGAGAGGTGATAAACATCTGTGGAGAGGTGATGAATAGGCCTATCCATGGAGAGGTGATGAACATCCATGGAGAGGTGATGAACATCCATGGTGAGGTGATGAATATCCATGGAGAGGTGATGAATATCCATGGCGAGGTGATGAATTTCCATGGAGAGGTGATGAACATCCGTGGAGAGGTGATGAACATCCGTGGAGAGGTGATGAAGATCCGTGGAGAGGTGATTCTTGGCATGTAGGTGGGAAGAAGAGCACAGCAAAACACATTTTGTGGCCATTTCCCCGTCAGCAGATATAATCAATTCCCAATTATTTAGGGCTGGCCCGAATACCATTCTACAGAATTCAAGTACACTTTGCAGTTTCCAAATGAATATCAGAATACTTTCTTAAAAACACTGGTTCAAAACATGAAAAGTCTTTCTTTTGTTTCTTATTTGAAGTCACTTCTGAATTCTCCCAATTAATTGTCTTTGCTCTTCACAACAAAAAACAGGGTGTGATGTCAAACTGTGAACAGCTGGAATTTCAAAACTGAGGTCATCTTGATTGATTCAGCCATAGACTCATCCCCTCTATGAGGAGCTAGCCAAGACGAGGAGCATGTTCTGCCATAGACTCATCCCCTCTATGAGGAGCTAGCCAAGACGAGGAGCATGTTCTGCCATAGACTCATCCCCTCTATGAGGAGCTAGCCAAGACGAGGAGCATGTTCTGCCATAGACTCATCCCCTCTATGAGGAGCTAGCCAAGACGAGGAGCATGTTCTGCCATAGACTCATCCCCTCTATGAGGAGCTAGCCAAGACGAGGAGCATGTTCTGCCATAGACTCATCCCCTCTATGAGGAGCTAGCCAAGACGAGGAGCATGTTCTGCCATAGACTCATCCCCTCTATGAGGAGCTAGCCAAGACGAGGAGCATGTTCTGCCATAGACTCATCCCCTCTATGAGGAGCTAAAATGAGGAACATGTTCAGCCACATACTCAACCCCACCCCCACCACTGACACACTACTAATCGCCTTCATCAGTTTGTGCCAGTAGCCACCAGGCTCGATCGTGGGCAAGAACTGACTCGGCCAACAGCTGGAAGAATGGTTTGACTCTTAACTACTGAACCCTGCACCTGGCACACCTTGCACAAGGGCTCACAGATTTATTGATAACCCGCTTAGTCTGTTTACATATACCAGGGCAGACTAAGACTCAGTATGGAGTATTGCACATTGTAGAGAGTAGAGTTAGTTAGTTATATATATTTGCACATACATGGGGTGGCTTAGGATATAATCTGCGTATGATACCAGGGGGGGGGGGGGGCTGTACATACACACATTGCATTATTATTATCAGTATACATTTCATTCATATTTTATCTTGTTCTTAATTTTTTAAGCTTGTATTTTCTATTTTTTTTTTTTTTTTATCCACTTTTTCTCCCCATTTTTTATTTATTTATTTTTCATCCCAATTTCGTATTATCCAATTCTCCCCTCCCCTGTCTTGAACGTTGCTAGACTATGCCTCCCACTGGTCGGTTGTAGTGAGGACAGAAGCCTTGCATCACGTGTCCCCTCCGGTACACGAGGAGGCAGCCTGTCACATCTTTTCACCGCAGCAGCTCGAACTCTCAGCGGCGAGGAGTAACGCATGGGAGGCTCACGCTGCCCCCGCTATTTCCTGCTTCCGTCGCACCGGCGTCACCAAACCGACCTGTAGGAGTCGCTGTCCACAACGTCCAATCCCCACCCACCGGCTTTCCCACCCTCTAACACTTGCCAATTGTGTTAGTATGAACGACCGGCCAGCCGGTAGCAACACCGAGAGCTGGGCTCGAACCCAGCGTCTCCTGCGTTAGTGGCGAGCGCCTTTCCCACTGCGCCAATCAGCCGCCCGATATATTTTCGATTCTCATATATTTTTATCGTCATTTCCATTACCCTGCCTGTACCTCCCCGTCCCCTCCCCTCTGCTGCTACCTGCATTTCCCCAAGGGGATTAATAAAGGAATATTCTATCTGTCTGTCAGAGTGCGCCAGGGGGGGTATTGGAAACTGTCCAAGTCATTTTGGGAAACATGTTCAATAACAAACAGCCCTCTTGTGACAAGTCAACAATACCCTAAGATGGGTCACATGATATTTGTCATTCTGGGCATATACTGTACGACAATGTGTGTTGCATCAATGTCAAATGTATATATGATCAGCCTGCAGGGATATTATATGGGTGCAATGAAATTGCCTGAGAGGAAAGAAGGCCTTAGGTTACAAACCACATCAGTTTCCATAGATTGAGTAGCAGCAGCACAAATCCTCTGTAAATGAAAACCCAATAAAAAAAGGGGGGGGGGGTGCAGTTTTAAAGTCAGCAATTTGGGAATAATATAAGGAATAGAAAGATGTAGAATATGCAATCAAATATGGGGAGAAGATGGTGGTATCCATAGCGACTAAATTGTGAAACATGCAATGAATGGAACAAGGGTATCTCTATACGGAGGTGTTGGTGCACACACCCTAGTGTCATTCCAGGTGTATGTAATGGTGTATGTATCTGTGTATCTAATGTTAGTAAGGGCATGTTTACTTTGTACACCAACTGCTTTTATTACCTTTTTATTTACCTACTGTATGTCCTATTTTATAATGTTTTATGTCAGCCCTTTAAGGGACGGGTGTTGCAAATGAGCTTTGGCTACAAACACTATGATACAGGCATTATCTATGTATTTGTATCTGTCCCTTTCAAATAAATCAAATCAATCAATCAAACTCAAGTGTGGCACAACAGAGTAGAGCTACAACATAACAATCACATGTCAGCTGACCGTCAACAGCCTATAAGGGAAGCTGCTCCTCTGAACGAAACACAAGAGGAGAGACAAATGAATCCCATAGAGATCCTATAGTGTTCGATCAAAATGTTTGCTAGCATGGCCATAAATTAGAACCACAGAAGGCCGGCTTCCTCTTGGAAAGCATCCTATTTCAGCACGGCGCTGCCTTGTCTAATATAGTCTACGCTGTGTTATTTTCTGTGTGGTACTCTGGCTTTAACTCATCTCAGGAGATAAAATGATGCCAGTCTTACACGGTCCGTGCTTCATTCACACTGCTACACTCTTTCTCTCACTGCGTTCAATTCCTCACCCTGTCGTTGTCTATTTCAAATGTTCCCTGTAAAACCAATCTTCACTCAAGTAAGAGATAGTTCTGACTTTTGGAATTCTAGCCCTATTTCCTACTTACCAATGATTTTGTTGATTGGTTAATTCCTTACTCAGCACAATCCGTGCTGTTCCTCATACAAGCTCCGGCTATTTAGCCAAATGGCCAATGGGGTCGAGCTCCTGCCTGTACAAGCTGACTGAAGCTAACTGAGATTTACTCCACAGTGCACACCATGTAGATTTCTGTGGCTGACTAGTTGAAGGTAGTTTGAGGAACAGCAGCATGTATTGTGGAAACAACTCTACCAATTAACATAAGTGCAATGGAAATAGGGCTAGGCTTCCTATACCTCTAGCAGTGGTTTTCACTTTGTATCATCAACCAGACGCAATCCTGTTACTGGAGACCATATTGTCTGCCACATTTAATTCAGCTGCGCTACCAATAGTGGCGTTGAAAAGTCATTTTCCTCTCAACAATAGGCGGTGCTAACGAATCCAGTTTAAAGCAAGGTTATCTGTGTTGCAGTCAGAAGGGCATCTTTTTCAAAAAACATTTCAGATTGAAGGTCCTTCGTGTGGTCTCGGAAAGACGTCAAATGCAGTTCATTCCCTTTCTAGTATTGCAACGCCGTCTTTGAAAGGAGGATATATGACGAGGAGACGACAAGAAAACACTCAGCATTTCCCCATCACCTCTGACCACCTAGAAAAGCAAATAATGAGAGCGGCATTGATGTCCTGAATTTATTTCAGAGTCGAAATAATGAGTGAATGGGAAACGAGTAATGGTTGCTACCAATTCTAACATCCACTGATTCTGTTTAGCTACAAAAAGAGCCACTAAACCATCAGCATGTCCTGAATATATACAGTATATCTATCTTTTTAGACATTCTGAAGTGTTAGTTTCCAATCTATAGAGTGCAGCCCGTCTCGGAGAGGAATGAGTACCCGACGCTGCCAGAGAGCTCCTGAGATTGCCAGCAGAAGAACTCATTGTATCTTCCTTCTTCTCGTCAAATCAATTCTAATTTTGCCTCTTCCGATCAATATTCTTCTCATACTGTCGATTACTTTCTCTTCTTTTATATAACCATCGTACTTTTGCACCTTCACATCCATCCGAAGGGTAAAATCGAATCCCACTCACAAACTAAAAACAGCTGGCATAATTTGAGACAGTGTATACCAGCAGGTTTGTTGCTGAGTGTTAACCTGCATAATGAGAAAAATAACAAAAGTTGATACCCACAAACGAGTATTCTGTTTTTATTACCCATCCCTTGTCATAATGTGAATTTGAGTTGACATACTCAAGTATGTTTACAGTCCAGTATTGCAAACAGGTGTCTTTAACCAGAATTTAAAGTTAATTTGGGCATAAGAGCTCACAGAAAAATTGTATGGTCCCACAATGTAAGTGCCCCATTCATTGTCTATGGAGCAGCCCCAGATTTGACATCCTGGTGACAGAAATGGGAGGTCTCTCTTTGCTGTTGGTATTCATTGGAGCCACATGTAGTTCACGTTCAAGTTTTTTTTTATTCGTCACTAATTAGGTACATGTACATTATAGTGAAATGCTAGGTTCTGTATGACCCTCCTAAGATTGTGCTTCATACAGTAAAAAGTTAAAGAATGGGCGGCTGATTGGCGCAGTGGGCATGGCGCTCGCCTCTAACGCAGGAGACGCTGGGTTTGAGCCCAGCTCTCGGCGTTGCTACCGGCTGGCCGGTCGTTCATACTAACACAATTGGCAAGTGTTAGAATGTGGGAAAGCTGGAGGGTGGGGATTTGACGTTGTGGACAGCGACTCCTACAGGTCGGTTTGGTGACGCCGGTGCGACGGAAGCAGGAAGTGACGGGGCAGCGTGAGCCTCCCACGCGTTACTCCTCGCCACTGAGAGTTCGAGCTGCTGCGGTGAAAAGATGCGACAGGCTGCCTCCTCGTGTACCGGAGGGGACACGTGATGCAAGGCTTCTGTCCTCACTACAACCGACCAGTGGGAGGCATAGTCTAGCAACGTTCAAGACAGGGGAGGGAAGAATTGGATATACGAAATTGGGATGGGAGGAAAATAGAAAATGCAAAAAAAACTAAATGCAAAAATGAGGTAGAGAGGTAGTGCAAATTTGTAAGAATAAATAGGTAAAATATGGTGTAGTGTTTAAAAGGGGTTTCAAGTATCTAAAGTTCTGTTCCGTTAGGGGCTCTGCTTGGCATCACACTGCACGCGCACTGAATAAATTCCACAAATGTACCTTTAATACCAGTATTAGTCTGACCACACCCCTCATCAGCTTACCTTCATAAGCAGGTGTGTGGTCACCTGCTCTCCTCCTTCTCGCTTTCACCACAAGGAAGTGCCTCGGTAGTACCCCACTTGACGTGTTGTTAGTTGAAAAGAGTTGTGACGGGTTTACATTGTGCTTAATTTTTTCTTCTCTCACATCTGTTGTACAAGAAAAAGTTGGGTCATAATGTATTCCGCGGAGAGTAGACCCACTAGACCTACTCTTCACCAGCGGTTCTCCATTCCCGCCTCCGTCGTGCGCTTCGGTGCTGGGCTGTTGCCACTCTCGTGGTTGCCGACCCAGCCCGGGAGACTGCCGGTGGATAGTTTGCCTCACCGAAGAGCCGAGGGTTCGGTGCCGTCGCTCCGGCGATGGCCTGATCTCGACTCTGGTTCCTCTGGTTCTGGGGAATCGCCCGTTGGTGAACGGGGGGTTGTCTTGGAGCCAGAGGATTTGCGACGCAAACTTTTCGCGTCTGCTCGCTCATGTCGCAAGATGGTGGCGTGCAGGCACGAACGGCCTGGGTTTGGGGAACTGCTGGAGATCAGCGAAGATGCGTCCGGCTCGGGATTTCCAATGGAGACTGAGGACTTCATGGACGAGGCGGACGGGTTTTTGTATGAGGGCCCCGTGGAGGAGAGTATCCCTCCTCAGGAGACCCCGGAGGGGGGGGAAATGGCTCCATGGGGCGCCCTGTTCGAGGATGTCGAGGAACCACCTTGGCCTCATCAGCAGGATGCCCTACTGTCGGCCACATCAGACTGTGGCTCCTTGACCAGTCGCAGCCTGCTGTATGTGAGGGATGCGGGGTCGGTGGAGGAAGGTTTGCAGGGGGAACTGCGGGCCTTGTTTCCCGAGCTCATGGCGGTAGCCGCCGCCGCAAACGGCGTGCCGCTGCCGCTGCCATTGCCTGCACCTGTCCCCGATGACCTCATAGGCCATCCCTGGCAGCGTCCCCCAGTGAGAGGGGTGGACGTTGTCTACCCATTTTTCCCATCGATGGGGGCCTATGTTCGTCGGGGTCAGGCGGTGTCCAACATCATGGGACTAACTCCTACCTACGTACCAGTTACGCGGGTGGCGGGGTTGGTCAAAGGTATGGGGGAGGGCGTGCCTCGGCTTGACAGTCCGATGGCCGCGCTCCTCTGTCCGGATATGGTGTGGGAACCACTATGCAAGCCGGTCCTCCAGGGGAAATCGGCTAGGCGATTGGCTTATTGGGGTGACCAGTCATTTATCGCTGGTACACAATCGCTAGCTGCGGCGTCTAACATCGCCCACCTGGCTAGATTTGTATCGGGGATAATGACGGGCGGCACGGATATGAACGAGGTGAAATGCGATCAGATCACCCAGGCTGCGGGAGCTGTCCTGCACCTTTCCCAGGTGCTGGCCATAGCCATGGGGAAAGTGCGCGCCCTGGCCACCCTGGGCCAGCATCACCTTTGGCTGGAGCAGGCCCGTGTGCCAGAGAAGAAGAGAGCTCCTCTTCTGACGGCCGCCCTCTCCGACGCTGGCCTATTCGGGAAGGCCCTGCGGTTGATGTCCTCAACATGCAGAGAGATGGCAGAGGAGAGGTCCATTCTCCAACCCCATTTTCCGCCTCCCGTCCTTGCCGGTGGAGTCAGAAGGCTTCCGCGACGTCGAGCTGTCTCCGTCGCCGCTACCACTGCCTCCGCCGCCGCTGCTGGCCCTGCCAAGAGGGCCAGGGGACGACATGGCGCTTCGGCCACCGCTGGCCCATCCCAGACCGGAGGAGACGGTAGGGAACGTCGTGTCCAGCAGACTGTAACCTACCGTCCCTCCGGGGCTCCTCGGGGTGGCAAGACTCGAGCGGCGCGAGGTGGCAGACGCCGTTAAAAGTGACTTTTTCCTCTCTGTGTCCCCTCTCCTCTACACCCTCCCCGGCCCCTCTATGATTTTGTGCCTTGACACGCTTTAGTTAGTTAAATAAAAAAGTTCCCCAATGGAGGGGGACTGTGTTTTGGCCGAACAAACTGTGTGTTTCTTCAAACAAATTCATATGGTGGGGTTGTGTATATATGAATCTGCCCTTTTACGTTGTGGGATGAGTTGTGTTGTGTTACGAGGTTAAGCAAGGTCTGCAACGTACACTCGGTAATAGGTTCTATTTAGCTTGATGCTCCACATGCAGTTAGAACTGGTGTTATTCCATTGCTTGAACTAAGTATATGTGTTTCACAATGCTGTGTTGTTTAGTTGCAGTAATACTCGTACACACACATTTCACGGCCTAGCCGTTTACTCTCGATCAGCGTTTTTTGCTATGTACGACATAGGCAACGGGTATAGGATTCACGCACAGGCGACTTGTGTTTTTGTGGGTAGCGGACATTGTATTAGCTTCGCTATGCTTTGCTTTCTACCGGAGGTTTTTCAAGATGGCTACGGTTGTTTTTTTGTGTGTAGGGATAAAGGGTGTGTTTTCGGGAGGGGGTGTCGAATAAACCCCTCCTTTCCCACTTGATTGGTTTAGGGGATTTTTGATCTCTTCTGCTGAGCCAGTCAGGGCCAAGCCAGTGCTTGGCAGGGGGGGGGGGGGGGGGGGGGAGGGGTATTCTACCGACTCCTATTACATGACAGGATCCGGTAGGTTTCCCCGCCCGTTGTAGCGGTGTTGCTATGGCGACGCCTTCCATGAGCTGGTGTCTTAAAGATGTCGAGGTTAGGGCGTAGGGCTCACAGTTCTGCTGCGCCCGGTTTATGTGTCAACTTGAGTCAATTGGTCACGTGACTCACAGTTTACATATCTTTTTCTTGGCTATGGTCTCATGTGGGAAGGTGTTTCTGGGAGGGTCTGGTCTTACACTCTGGTTAATAGGAGTGACTGGATTGAAATCATGTGAAAAACAGGTTTTTTACTCCCAGCTGTGCAGTTGGGTCATACGGGTGATGCTTTTTCTTTATTTTTATAAAGAGTTGAATGTGTCTATGATGGATTGGAAATGAGGGTCCCTGATGGAAACAAGACTAACGTCTTTCTCAGGTCTGCCTCCCCTTAACCTATTGTGTGTATTGCCGTACTGGGTTGTACCCTTTCTGCAGTCTGTTGGGTAAACTTTTTCATTCATTCATTCATGGAGTTGATTGCATCTCGCCCCTCTTGTCGTTCCCCTGGGCGTCTTGGGGATTCAATATGGTGGTCTAAACGGCCTATTGTTGATGTGGGTATGTCAAAACGCACACGTAGTGCTAGCTCAGGATGTGCTTTTGGGGCATTGGCTGACTGGCGCGCCTTGATTGCTTGGGGTTGAAACAGCGTTTTTATGAAGCAATTGGGATGGGTTTTTTTTCCTCTTCCGACACCCTGTGTGGTTGTCGATGGGTTCCCATTCATGTCAGGGGATGATGACGGAATGGGTCTGGACATATGGGGAAGGGTCTCACGCCCTAGGGGTGGGCCACCGGGCGCGGTTCATACCGACACGTCTGGGTGGCGCCTTCTTTTTATGTTGGGATCAACACGCATATCTGCCCCTTCTCCTGGGGTTGGCAGGTCGGCGTGATTAGGGCACGGGACTGGTTCTGGTCGCGCTGGTCCAGATCAGTTGCACCCGTTGTCCGCTGGGGATGCAGATCTGCTGTTCTGGTACCCTGAGGGACTTGGGGTTTTTTCAGGGGGAAAAATGCTAGGTCGGTCCGGGTGTCACAGGGTTGAGCGTTATGGAACCCTTGTTAGGTGCGTTGTATTCTGCACTGTCGTAATGGCTTACGGCCGTGCCGACCTGTACGCGTCCGATCTCGTCGGATCTCGGCCGCTGTGCGGGTTGGTCTTGGTTGGTACTTGGTTGGGTGACCTCCTGGGAATACCGAGTGCGGGGTGCTGGGGCTGGTCTTCCATTTTTACGCTCTTCTCTTGCGCTTGGCGCAGAGGGGCCTGTTGGGGTGGTTTTAACCTCCTCGGGGGACCCTGTGCCCCCCGTATCACCGGGCCCGGTCCGGGGTAATGTTCGTTGACCCGTAGGCCCGGGATAGCCCTGTTGGAAACCAGAACGCGGGCTGCGGCGGTGCCGCAGGTGTGTTTTTGGGGTTTCTTTCCTGTATTTGTATTTGTATTTATTGGTTTAAAATACAGAGACAGTGCATATTAAGGAACATTTGACTGTAAATATGCCAGTTTAGCCAAGTTGGCAAATTTTCAACTGTAGTCTCTGGGGCAGGTGACATGAGCACAACAATAATTAAAACATAGTACAATAATTAAAACACAGTAGGAATCAATATAGGTTACAATACACTAAAATACATACAAATAAATACATTAAAATACAACCCCTCAGTTAAAAAACATAGTACAATAATTAAAACACAGTAGGAATCAGTATAGGTTACAATACACTAAAATACATACATTAAAATACAACCCCTCAGTTAAAATGGTCGCACACTTGACCATCTCTCAACCATGATTTTAAGTTAGTTTTAAATGAGATGTAACTTTGATACTCCCTGAGCCGTGTTGGCAGACTGTTCCAGGTGTGGGCTGCTCTCACGGAAAAGGCTGTCTGACTAAAAGCAGACCTCCTGTTTGGGACTACACAGTCCCCTCTGAATAACTGAGGGGTTATGGGACCAACCATTGCATGGGGTAATGCCTAGGTGGTTGGTTCTCTGGTGTGTTGCTGCAGTGTCAACTCCCGGTTCTCCGGTTGAGGGTGCCCCTGCACGTTCATGACGTCTGCCGATCGTATGGGCCTTTTCTGTGGGCAGCTGTCAGGATGGCCGAGTGGTCTAAGGAGCCAGACTCAAGGTGAAACTTCCATGGTAATGGGGCTTCTGGTCTCTGAATAGAGGCATGGGTTTGAATCCCACTTCTGACATGCTGTTTAAAGGCTTGGTTATGCGACAACGCCAGCATACGCCCCTTCCGCCGGTGCGGCTGTGTTCAGCTGTCCTTCTGGCGCCTGCCTCGTCCGCAGTCTCCAGGCTTGGGTTGACAGCCTGTTGCCTGGTCTTTTTTCCCGGTGCACTGCCTGCTTCCGTTGGTTAACTCTTGTGTGGTACGACCATGCTGTCTGCCTGTTGCAGGGCCTGTGTTCCAGGCGGTGTACTGTTGGGGAGGACAGGGCCCGCTCGGCTGAGGGGCCTTTGTCCGAATACGCTGGCGATGTGGGGGGCGGGGTCACTAGGTGCCCACCTGGTGGGGTCTTGATGCTGGCATCATGGACTTCTCCGGGCCCCCATTCCAGGGAGTCCAGTCCTTTTGGTGGGTCTGGGTCTTCCTTCGCGCTCCGCTGCTACGGCCTTGCCACGGGGTTGGGTTTGCCCTTGATCCCGTGATTCTGGGGGCAGTAACGAGGTTGTTTCCTACGTTCGTTCCCGGGTGGCATGCGGGTTGTGCGTGGGTGTAGTCGTGGGGTCAAGCCACGGTCTGCTCACCCTGTGCGTTGAGTTGCTTGAGTGCCTCTTCGCGCGGTCGGGTCCGTCGCCCTCTCGGTAGACCTCTAATAGGGAGGGTGCCCTCCATTAGGGGGGGTCGGGGGGGCTCGGCCCTCCCTGTTCTGTTGGTTGTGGGGGGCCTTCAGCGGGGTGTATTTGTCAGCCAGCGGCTCCGCTTGGCCTCCCTTTGTGCAGTGTGATGCCAAGCAGAGCCCCTAACGGAACAGAACGTTAGGTTATAGCTATAACCAAGTTCTGTTAGTTAGGGGTGACGCTTGGCATCAGACGGCCGCTGCAGCCCTTGACCTCACCTTGTGGTGAAAGCTTGGGAAGGAGGAGAGCAGGTGACCACACACCTGCTTATGAAGGTAAGCTGATGAGGGGTGTGGTCAGACTAATACTGGTATTAAAGGTACATTTGTGGAATTTATTCAGTGCGCGTGCACGTACGCGAGGAAGTGCAGTGTGATGCCAAGCGTCACCCCTAACTAACAGAACTTGGTTATAGCTATAACCTAACGTTAATGCATGTTTAAAGTGAGTGTGTGCTTGTGGATGTTGTGTGCAGTGAATGCAGAATGGACTAGTTAGTGTTACAGTAAGTCCACATTGAGCAGCCTGATGGCCTGGGGATAGAAGCTCCTTTTGAAAGTTTTGAGTCTCTCTGACAAGCCAACACACATTTTATTATTTAGTTCAGATACAGTACATCAATGATCAAAAAGCCCTGTTTCTTGGCATATTTAGGCTGAGTTTGAGAGTGACCTTCATATTATTCCCATTATCTCTGCCTGGCTGTGTCCATCTTTTGATTAGAGTAGAGAAATAAGAACAAATGATCAAACTAATTCGGGGGTGTACTGTAATTAGTTGAGCTAAGGACTCTATGTGCTATTAGATAACACTGAGATTTACGCTGTAGTGTCAGATGCTTCACTCCCTGACGGTTGTTATACATATGTAGCTCAAGTCCATGATAATCAAGAGGCACCATAAAAAAAATTATGCATATTGGGTATGGGTTGTTTGACACGTTGAAAAGAGATGTGCTCAGCTGACGAATTCTTATGCTGCAGCCTTGTGGGATCCTTTAAAGGATCATAAATCAAGAACATTAAATAAACAATTACTACACATTTTATATTTCCCCTCATTCTGTTGCAATATAATCTGGCCTTTTCTACTTCATGTACGGCCAGTAAATTTGACTTGTACTGTAAGTGCTAAAGTGTTCACAGATCCATGTCTGTGCTATATGCCTTGTTAGGACTTCAAGTCCAACGTGTACAAGCAGGGTCTAAATGTGTTGAAGACTTGCCTTATTCAGCCATGGATCAATTTCACTTTGGACAACCGGAATGTGGATATTAAAACGTAATTGGTTACTGAATCACTTAGCCTCGCCTCTTTAAGTACATAGCCTGTGCAAGCGATCCGAGTTGTTGAGCATGCTATTCACAATTCAGTAATGATGATAATACATGAATAATTAAAGGTGTAAATCTGTCATTTATCTTAATCTGTGCATCCATTGGGGCGATATACACTTCATAGCTATGGAGATGAGCGCTACAGGGCAGTAGTCGTTCAAGCAGGCAGTTTTCTTTATATACCGTATATATAACAGACAGGACAGGGATAGATTGATAGAGATGGATAGGCCTAAAAGTGTTTTCTTTTTGCGACATGTCTTAATGCTATTAGTACTAAAGATGGTTCAGCCTGAGGAGCACTTTGAGGGAAGGTGGAGGAGAGGTCAAACCTCCTACCTCCGCCATGTTTGCCTCTCTCTCTCTCCAGGAGAATAATTGTCCTCTCCTCGCTCAGAGAGATGGGTTGGACTTCTCTGACCTGAGTAATTTCCCCCCGTCTCACAAATCCCAGGATGACTTTGTCATAATTACTTTTGCCATCAAAAGGTGAAAGAGGATATTTGAATCATATTAGACACAGACCCTCGTTCAATTCCCTTGCTCTTCACAAACTATATTTTATATCGTCATATATCATCATTTAATATCGTCTCTAAAGGTTAACCCTCAATATGGAAAAAGATTACTTGGGGAGGAGGGAGGGAGGGGGGGGGGGGGTGACAGCTTCCAGTGATATGGTCTTATTGACTACTTATCAAAACATCAAATGCACAGTATATCACCGCCACTGCACTTTCATTATCAAAGGGGATTTTGTAGCACTTTATTTGATGTTACAAGAATATTAATATTCAATACATATGGTAATTAATAATAATACATTGAATCTGTATAGTGCTTTCTCACATACCCAAAGCACAGTGTAAAATAAAAAATGGAAAGAAAGTATATGTATGAGAAATAAATACATACATACATACATACATACATACATACATACATACATACATACATACATACATACATACATACATACATACATACCAGTGGAGGTTTCTCTATGACAACACGTGAAACACAAATTCACTCATAATTCATAATTATTATTAATTTACATATACCTATATAAAAAAATATATATATATATATATATATTTTTTTTTTATTTTTATTTTTTTTATATATATATGTTTTCCTCTGTAAAAAAATGCCAGTGCATTTTTTTTTTTTTTTAAATGGCCAAAATTGACAGCTCTGAGCATGCCTGCACTGCAGTATTGCCTTAATTATTCGTGAAGAATACTTCACAGGTGTGACCCTTTGTTAAATAAATAATATATAACAGCGAATCAAAATAGGCTATTAATTTCATCTAAGCACGGTCTGTGCAGTTAAACTCTTGCCACTGAATGGAGGATTGATTGATTGACAGCCTTGACATCCAATATTACACAGAGGTTGAATGATTGACAACCTTCAAAATCCAATCAGAGACTGTCTGCAAGTGGTGCCAGGAAGTCTGCAGCTGGACTGGCGTCAGTGTTCTACTATAGTCAACGTTGTGTTGCATCATCTGTTTGCCTGAAGAAGAACATTTATTTGCCTAATATAATCATTCATATTTTAATATCTTTATTCACTTGTTCAGTTATTGTTGTGCACTGCATCGTTTACTTGGATGATATAAATATATATTTTTTTAAATCTCAGTTGAACTTGAAGACTAGTGTAGTTCTAACTAACTTCCTTGTTGTTGTAGCTGGCTAATATAGGAAATTATTTTTGCAAAGAATTATGGATGCTCCTCCAAACATCGTAGATCGGATCATACAGGAATCTTTTCACACATTCTCCTATGAAGAAAAGCTAAGAGTAAAAGCAGACGGTTATAAGGAGACAGCAAATTAATGAATGAATGAAAACTTTATTTGGGTGAATCGCTTGGGTGACTGTCTGGAGTCGGAGTCCCGAAAATGGAACGTGTGTCACGCATCAACAGAATAGTGGATTTCGACAGCATCCTCACGCAAATGAAGGATCGATTGGATTAGATCACAAAAGACTGCTGTTTGATGATATATATATATATTTTTTTTTATCTCAGTTGTTGTCAAACGAAAGCCTGCAGTGCTTAGCCTGGACCAGCCGAAGTGTAGTAGTTCTAACTTCACTCGGGAGACAAAAGCCAAACATCAATTTGATGCAACAAGCTGGCTCGCGATGCTATATTGTTTACATTTCCCATGGGATTAATGCACGCGGCTCGAGTCGGACTCGTCACATGGAGAAGCTGCACTATTCAACGATGGATGAGATCGATCGAGATACCGTCTTTATGGGTAAGTGTCTTGGCTTTAGAATGTCAGTTTGTGTAACGTTAAGGCGCTCCCATAGTCCAGCAGACTGTACACAGAGCCGCGCGGACATCCGCGGAGTCTGCTCTGTGTACAGTCTGCTGGACTATGGGAGCACCTTTACTGTAACCGAATTTAAACCGCATCATAACTCCTACATCGACCATGTCACTTTTCAAAAGGCATGAATGAATGAAAACTTTATTTAACAGATTGCAGAATGGGTACAATATACAGTACGGCTCAATACACATAATTATTAAGGAGATGCAGTAGACCAGATAAAGACTTTCGTCTTGTTTACATCAGGGTCCCCCATTTTCAATTCATAGTGAAATGTATCTTGTGTTATTAGGAGCCCTGCTAAAGTTGGTAGCTAACGTTATATTGATAATGTTTCAATATTATCAGGTTGATATTATTAGGTTGATATTATAATGGTGTCAGTGTTTCAGATAGCAAGGTGTCAGAGCTTTGGTTGAGAGAGATTACAGTGCTGTCTCTTAAAACTCATAAACAAGTATTGAGCAAGACGAGTTAGTCTGTTGTGTTGTGCGTATTGTATGGGAGGGATAATGATGACTGTGTGTAACTAGGAGGGATATGAGGACTGTGTGTATGTGGCACTGAATTGATGTAAACAAGACGAAAGTCTTTCTCTGGTCTGCATCCCCTTAACATGTGTATTGAGCCGTACTGTATTGTACCCATTCTGCAATCTGTTAAATAAAGTTTTCATTCATCATTCATTCATTCATTCATTCATTCATTCATTCATTCATTCATTCATTCATTCATTCATTCATTCATTCATTCAGTGTAGAACGAAGAACTATAACATTCTCATTATCAAAGACCACAGTCTTAAACACACGCACACACAAAAGATACATGGACTATTGTTATTGGACACAAGCCACACACATGGACCCTGCACTGCACCATAATACACCTGTGATTATAGTATACTTGTTATTACACACACACACACACACACACACACACACACACACACACACACACACACACACACACACACACACACACACACACACACACACACACACACACACACTCTCTCTCATTCAGTTCTGTTGTGTTAATATAAACCCGCCGTGGTCTCTCTCTGTCTCTCTCTCTCATTCAGTTCTGTTGTGTTAATATAAACCCGCCGTGGTCTCTCTCATTCATTCATTCATTCATTCTGTTATGGTTTGTAACCGACCCCAATCGCACAACACAAGACAGGTATGATGGTTTGCCAAGAAACAGATATTTATTGAACAACAGGGAAATACAGGGAAAAGGGCACTGTCCCTTTAAGGGAGAATCACAAATACAGGAATATAATATGAGGGGAAGGAAAGGTGCCTTTAAGAGGCCGGCAGGAAAAGGGAACACTAAGGGAAAGTAAGGGAACGCCTAAGGGAAGGTTAAGGGAACGCCTTGGGACAGAGGAACTAGAGACTAGGTAAACCAGGGACAAGGAGAACTAGGGAGAGAGGACTAGGGACTAGGAGAGCAAGGGAACAGGAGAAACGGGGACTAGGGGAACTAGGGACAAGGAACTAGGTGGAACTAGAAGGGGAGAACTTGGGACCAGGAACTAGGTGGAACTAGAAAGGGGAGAACTAGGGAACAGGAACTAGGTGGAACTAGAAGGGGACTGAGGCCCGCGGAGGCGGGCTGGGAAACAGGGAGGAACTGGGAGGACTGGTGGAAATCATCTGGGCCGCTCTGCAGGACAGAGGAGATAGTTAATGCACAAAAGGGGAAAAAACAGAGCAGGTGCAGAACAGTCCAAATAACAAAGTGAACAAAGTAATAATATCTTCGTGTGACAAACACACAGGGGGAGATGTAAAGTCCAAAAATACTATTCTAAGTGAGAACCAAAAACAGAGGCATTACGCTGGGAGATGAAATGTCCAAACTAACTAACAGAGGCAATACGCTGGGAGATGAAATGTCCAAACTAACTAACAGAGGCAATACGCTGGGAGATGAAATGTCCAAACTAACTAACAGAGGCAATACGCTGGGAGAGTGACATCACAATCAAAACTCACCCAGGCGTATGCGTAAAGGTACAGGAACAGCAGCGGGAACGGGGGCAAGAGGCACTACGCTGAGTGAGTGACATCACAATCAAAACTCACCCAGGCGTATGCGTAAAGGTACGGGGCAGCAGCGGGAACGGGGGCAAGGGCACTACGCTGAGTGAGTGACATCACAATCAAAACTCACCCAGGCGTATGCGTAAAGGTACGGGGACAGCAGCGGGAACGGGGGCAAGGGCACTACGCTGAGTGAGTGACATCACAATCAAAACTCACCCAGGCGTATGCGTAAAGGTACGGGGACAGCAGCGGGAACGGGGGCAAGGGCACTACGCTGAGTGAGTGACATCACAATCAAAACTCACCCAGGCGTATGCGTAAAGGTACGGGGACAGCAGCGGGAACGGGGGCAAGGGCACTACGCTGGGTGAGTGACATCACAATCAAAACTCACCCAGGCGCATGCGTAATGGTACAGGGACAGCAACGGGAACGAAGGCATGGCCACCGGGGCGGCTGGCTGTCCGAGCCGAGGGAGAGAGTGCTGGAACAGTGGCGGTGACGAGGGCATCGTCCACCGGGTAGCCGCTGTCGGAGCCGAGGAACAGAGTGCTGGAACAGTGGCGGTGACGAGGGCATCGTCCACCGGGTAGCCGCTGTCGGAGCCGAGGAACAGAGTGCTGGAACAGTGGCGGTGACGAGGGCATCGTCCACCGGGTAGCCGCTGTCGGAGCCGAGGAACAGAGTGCGCGCCACACCTTGGTGTGCGCGTCGGAACAGGGAGCTGGAACAGTGGCGGTGGCGAGGATGTCGTCCACCGGGTAGCCACTGTCGGAGCCGAGGAACAGAGTGCGCGCCACACCTTGGTGTGCGCGTCGGAACAGGGAGCTGGAACAGTGGCGGTGGCGAGGATGTCGTCCACCGGGTAGCCACTGTCGGAGCGAGGAACAGAGTGCGCGCCACACCTTGGTGTGCGCGTCGGAACAGTGGCGGTGGCGAGAGCGTCGTCCACCGGGTAGCCGCTGTCGGAGCCGAGGAACAGAGTGCGCGCCACACCTTGGTGTGCGCGTCGGGACAGTGGCGGTGGCGAGAGCGTCGTCCACCGGGTAGCCGCTGTCGGAACCGAGAGACGCCTCGGGGTGCGTCTGCGAGGAGGAGTGTGCCAAGCTCGAAGGTCTGGAAGATGCGCATCTGTGCGCTGGAACGGAGGAGCGTGCCAAGCTCGAGGGTCCGGGAGATGCGCGTCAGTGCGCTGGAACGGAGGAGCGTGCCAAGCTCGAGGGTCCGGGAGATGCGCGTCAGTGCGCTGGAACGGAGGAGCGTGCCAAGCTCGAGGGTCCGGGAGATGCGCGTTGGTCTAGATGTGCGTCAGGACGAACAGCTGCGCTGGGGTCTGCAGTGGAACGCTGAGGTGCCTCCCGTGGAAGTTACAGGGAGCGCAGAACAGTCTCCTCCACAGGCTACGGCGACAGCAGACGAAGGCTGGAGCAAACATCTCAAGGCTGGAGAGGTCCATCTTACAGCATTGGTAGACCAGAGGATCTCCCGAAAAGAGTCTAGATGTTAGGAATATGACTCGGCATGAATACAACACGACCCCACGCCAAAACGAGGGGAAGCGCCCTGGTATTTAAAGCCCACAGGGGGACTAATTAGCCTGCCACCACAGGTGCGAGAGATAATAGAATATCAAACAGGTGTGGCCACTAAGGGTAAGGAACGAGAGGGTGGGGGCTAGAGAGAGTGAGTAGGGAATTCCTAACAGTAGGCTTAAAGAAGACAGAGAATAGGGAATTCCTAACAGTAGGCTTAAAGAAGACAGAGAAAAGGTAGTGAGCAGCGGGCAAAACCTCACAGTATCCCCCCCTCCAACGGGAGCCACCCGGCGACCCAAAACAAATACAGACAGAGTGGCAGGGGGCAAAACAAGAGGTACTGGCCAAGCCAGCAGGGGAAGCCACCACAAGAGTGGGGCTAGCAAAAGAAACAGGGTCGCCGAGGGGTAACTAGGGTGGCAGAGGGGCAACTGGGGGAACTGGTCTAGAGGAACTGGGTCTAGAGAACTGGTCTAGAGGAACTGGGTCTAGAGAACTGGACTAGAGCAACTGGTCTAGAGGAACTGAGGGGCGAGCAGGGTAGCTAAGGGGTAACCATGGAAGCACCGGGAAAGGGCTAGCAGAGGGAAGGTTAGCTGCCAGGGCACTGATAGCTACAGGGCCTATGCTAGCTGTACTGCTACATCAACATAGAGGCTGCGCAAGCTGCCGGAGCCAGGCTAGCAGAGGGAAAGGGTAGCTGCCAGGGCACTGATAGCTACAGGGCCTATGCTAGCTGTACTGCTACATCAACATAGAGGCTGCGCTAGCTGCCGGAGCTAGGCTGGCAGACAGGGCTGGACCAGCATGAGAGCACAAGCTAGCTGGAAGGACAGTCCTAGCTGTGTGAGAAAAACTGACCTTGCTAGCTGAAAGGGCAGTCCTAGCAGTGGGATAAACTACACAAAAAAGTGGAGGCCATGCAGAGGGACCGGGTTAGCTGCTTGGGCCTGGCTAGCCATAGGGCCTATGCCAGCAGCAAGGGCTGCATAAACATAGAGGCTGTGCTAGCAGCCGGGGCCAAGCTAGCAGACAGGGGCTCTGCTGAGGGACTGGGTTCGCCGCCAGGGCATGGCTAGCTACAGGGGGGTCAAACAGGGCAAAACGGGAAGCAAACAGGGGAGTAACAGGCTAACAAGGGAGCTAAACAGGACTAACAAGGAAGCTAAACTGGGCTAACAGGGAAGCTAACAGGGCTAACAGGGGAGCTAGAGGGGACAAGAAAAAAAAAGGCAAACTCAACATACACAGTCTGTGCTGGCTGGGGTCGTAGACTTGGTGGGGTCGTACTGTTATGGTTTGTAACCGACCCCAATCGCACAACACAAGACAGGTATGATGGTTTGCCAAGAAACAGATATTTATTGAACAACAGGGAAATACAGGGAAAAGGGCACTGTCCCTTTAAGGGAGAATCACAAATACAGGAATATAATATGAGGGGAAGGAAAGGTGCCTTTAAGAGGCCGGCAGGAAAAGGGAACACTAAGGGAAAGTAAGGGAACGCCTAAGGGAAGGTTAAGGGAACGCCTTGGGACAGAGGAACTAGAGACTAGGTAAACCAGGGACAAGGAGAACTAGGGAGAGAGGACTAGGGACTAGGAGAGCAAGGGAACAGGAGAAACGGGGACTAGGGGAACTAGGGACAAGGAACTAGGTGGAACTAGAAGGGGAGAACTTGGGACCAGGAACTAGGTGGAACTAGAAAGGGGAGAACTAGGGAACAGGAACTAGGTGGAACTAGAAGGGGACTGAGGCCCGCGGAGGCGGGCTGGGAAACAGGGAGGAACTGGGAGGACTGGTGGAAATCATCTGGGCCGCTCTGCAGGACAGAGGAGATAGTTAATGCACAAAAGGGGAAAAAACAGAGCAGGTGCAGAACAGTCCAAATAACAAAGTGAACAAAGTAATAATATCTTCGTGTGACAAACACACAGGGGGAGATGTAAAGTCCAAAAATACTATTCTAAGTGAGAACCAAAAACAGAGGCATTACGCTGGGAGATGAAATGTCCAAACTAACTAACAGAGGCAATACGCTGGGAGATGAAATGTCCAAACTAACTAACAGAGGCAATACGCTGGGAGATGAAATGTCCAAACTAACTAACAGAGGCAATACGCTGGGAGAGTGACATCACAATCAAAACTCACCCAGGCGTATGCGTAAAGGTACAGGAACAGCAGCGGGAACGGGGGCAAGAGGCACTACGCTGAGTGAGTGACATCACAATCAAAACTCACCCAGGCGTATGCGTAAAGGTACGGGGCAGCAGCGGGAACGGGGGCAAGGGCACTACGCTGAGTGAGTGACATCACAATCAAAACTCACCCAGGCGTATGCGTAAAGGTACGGGGACAGCAGCGGGAACGGGGGCAAGGGCACTACGCTGAGTGAGTGACATCACAATCAAAACTCACCCAGGCGTATGCGTAAAGGTACGGGGACAGCAGCGGGAACGGGGGCAAGGGCACTACGCTGAGTGAGTGACATCACAATCAAAACTCACCCAGGCGTATGCGTAAAGGTACGGGGACAGCAGCGGGAACGGGGGCAAGGGCACTACGCTGGGTGAGTGACATCACAATCAAAACTCACCCAGGCGCATGCGTAATGGTACAGGGACAGCAACGGGAACGAAGGCATGGCCACCGGGGCGGCTGGCTGTCCGAGCCGAGGGAGAGAGTGCTGGAACAGTGGCGGTGACGAGGGCATCGTCCACCGGGTAGCCGCTGTCGGAGCCGAGGAACAGAGTGCTGGAACAGTGGCGGTGACGAGGGCATCGTCCACCGGGTAGCCGCTGTCGGAGCCGAGGAACAGAGTGCTGGAACAGTGGCGGTGACGAGGGCATCGTCCACCGGGTAGCCGCTGTCGGAGCCGAGGAACAGAGTGCGCGCCACACCTTGGTGTGCGCGTCGGAACAGGGAGCTGGAACAGTGGCGGTGGCGAGGATGTCGTCCACCGGGTAGCCACTGTCGGAGCCGAGGAACAGAGTGCGCGCCACACCTTGGTGTGCGCGTCGGAACAGGGAGCTGGAACAGTGGCGGTGGCGAGGATGTCGTCCACCGGGTAGCCACTGTCGGAGCGAGGAACAGAGTGCGCGCCACACCTTGGTGTGCGCGTCGGAACAGTGGCGGTGGCGAGAGCGTCGTCCACCGGGTAGCCGCTGTCGGAGCCGAGGAACAGAGTGCGCGCCACACCTTGGTGTGCGCGTCGGGACAGTGGCGGTGGCGAGAGCGTCGTCCACCGGGTAGCCGCTGTCGGAACCGAGAGACGCCTCGGGGTGAGTCTGCGAGGAGGAGTGTGCCAAGCTCGAAGGTCTGGAAGATGCGCATCTGTGCGCTGGAACGGAGGAGCGTGCCAAGCTCGAGGGTCCGGGAGATGCGCGTCAGTGCGCTGGAACGGAGGAGCGTGCCAAGCTCGAGGGTCCGGGAGATGCGCGTCAGTGCGCTGGAACGGAGGAGCGTGCCAAGCTCGAGGGTCCGGGAGATGCGCGTTGGTCTAGATGTGCGTCAGGACGAACAGCTGCGCTGGGGTCTGCAGTGGAACGCTGAGGTGCCTCCCGTGGAAGTTACAGGGAGCGCAGAACAGTCTCCTCCACAGGCTACGGCGACAGCAGACGAAGGCTGGAGCAAACATCTCAAGGCTGGAGAGGTCCATCTTACAGCATTGGTAGACCAGAGGATCTCCCGAAAAGAGTCTAGATGTTAGGAATATGACTCGGCATGAATACAACACGACCCCACGCCAAAACGAGGGGAAGCGCCCTGGTATTTAAAGCCCACAGGGGGACTAATTAGCCTGCCACCACAGGTGCGAGAGATAATAGAATATCAAACAGGTGTGGCCACTAAGGGTAAGGAACGAGAGGGTGGGGGCTAGAGAGAGTGAGTAGGGAATTCCTAACAGTAGGCTTAAAGAAGACAGAGAATAGGGAATTCCTAACAGTAGGCTTAAAGAAGACAGAGAAAAGGTAGTGAGCAGCGGGCAAAACCTCACACATTCATTCATTCATTCATTCATTCATTCATTCATTCATTCATTCATTCATTGTCCTTGTGTTACATAAAAACCCATCTGTGGCCTCGTGCAGAGGAAGGTGTTAAATACATGTTAGATATTCCAATGTACAGTTTTGCATACCATTGACTCAGAATGGTCTGTGTTATTTAAATCGTCACAGCAGTATAGTTTGTTTATACTTCAGTATGACAAGTATGATATTTAAACATGGTCCCCAAAATGAATGGAAGCGAATGAGGAGCCTGACACATGGGAGGAATGGGGGTGTTACAGCGTTGGGGATGTTTAAAAAATATAATTTAATATATAATATAATATAATAATTTGTGCTTCACCTAAAAATTTGGTCAGCAGCCTCCACTGATACATACATACATACATACATACATACATACATACATACATACATACATACATACATACATACATACATACATACATACATACATACATACATATATACATATACATGGCAAGGTGAAAGACAAGCAAGCTGGCATGAAGTGTAAAAACAGCAGATTTAAGATTAGTTAAAAGTTAAAAACTTTCTTGAACAAGTGTGTTTTCAGCAGCTCTGACATTGTGGGGGACAGTATTCCAGACGAGGAACACACATAATATTAACAAACATAATAGCTCACAATGCCATGTAGACAGTAAATAACAAGATTGAATTAGAAATGTTACTGTATATGCCTGTTATAAGAGCCTGTAATAGTTAAAACACTATTGTTACTGTATATGCCTGTTATAAGAGCTTGTAATAGTTAAAACACTATTGTTACTGTATATGCCTGTTATAAGAGCTTGTAATAGTTAAAACACTATTGTTACTGTATATGCCTGTTATAAGAGCTTGTAATAGTTAAAACACTATTGTTACTGTATATGCCTGTTATAAGAGCTTGTAATAATTAAAACACTACTGTTACTGTATATGCCTGTTATAAGAGCTTGTAATAATTAAAACACTATTGTTACTGTATATGCCTGTTATAAGAGCTTCTAATAGTTAAAACACTATTGTTACTGTATATGCCTGTTATAAGAGCTTGTAATAATTAAAACACTATTATTACTGTATATGCCTGTTATAAGAGCTTGTAATAGTTAAAACACTATTGTTACTGTTATAAGAGCTTGTATTAGTTAAAACACTATTATTACTGTATATGCCTATTATAAGAGCTTGTAATAGTTAAAACACTATTGTTACTGTTATAAGAGCTTGTATTAGTTAAAACACTATTATTACTGTATATGCCTGTTATAAGAGCTTGTAATAATTAAAACACTATTATTACTGTATATGCCTGTTATAAGAGCTTGTAGAAGTTAAAACACTATTGTTACTGGTATAAGAGCTTGTATTAGTTAAAACACTATTATTACTGTATATGTCTGTTATAAGAGCTTGTAGAAGTTAAAACACTATTATTACTGTATATGCCTGTTATAAGAGCTTGTAATAGTTAAAACACTATTGTTACTGTATATGTCTGTTATAAGAGCTTCTAATAGTTAAAACACCATTATAACACATTACAATTATGGATACTGGTATGGGATAATGGGCCGATGCCAGACTAAAACAGAATCTGTATCGGACGGACAATTGACCATAGTCACATAGGATCCATTTTGCTCTCATGTCATGCTCAGGTTGACATAAGAGCCACCGGTCATTGTCCCCGATATTATAATATAATACCAAGTGGCCACTGGCCACCATGTAACATGTTAGAAACCAAAGCACAGTGACTTGATTTCCTGATTTCTTGGCACAAAGAAGCATGTTAGATCTCTCGAAAGGAGGAAAATAGATGAAATCGAAGAATGGATCGGCATTCGGTTGATACTTTAGTACTCCGAATTGTTATCTGCACCAAAAAGGTGGTATGTATTTAGTTAGTGGATCCTTAACAACAATCAATTGTAGCTGTATGTCTTAAGTGAAGAGAGCTACGGTGACTTTTATCATAGAAGAAGAAATACTACTACTGTATATCGCTACTATTAGTGGTCTGTGAACAGTCCCAGCTGAATATTTCCTCAAATAACTTTTCTGTACTTTTTCGGAGCCCTGTGCAGCTCTCCACAATGCCATCTTAGATACAGAGGGAGGGAGAAAGAGCGGTATCCTCCTCTCCTCACAAGCACACGCAGCTCTTCTTTCCTCACTCACTCGCCCATTCAGGTGACATTTCAACGTGCCTTTATAAATAATGCATTTTCATTTTATCTAAAAAGTGTCTTGTTTGTTGCCATCTGAGAGAGGAATAATGAGACAGGGCTGTGCGCACACACACAACAAACACAAGTTTGTCAAAACAAGAACAAAAACAGAAACACACAAGCGAGTCGGTGCTCTCGGCCTGCGCATCCACGTGTGCTATCTGAGCCGACTCACCCTCAAGCCCCTGTGTGTCATCCTCAAGCCCCTGTGTGTCATCCTCAAGCCCCTGTGTGTCATCCTCAAGCCCCTGTGTGTCATCCTCAAGCCCCTGTGTGTCATCCTCAAGCCCCTATGTGTCATCCTCAAGCCCCTATGTGTCATCCTCAAGCCCCTGTGTATCATCCTCAAGCCCCTGTGTGTCATCCTCAAGCCCCTGTGTGTCATCCTCAAGCCCCTGTGTGTCATCCTCAAGCCCCTGTGTGTCATCCTCAAGCCCCTGTGTGTCATCCTCAAGCCCCTATGTGTCATCCTCAAGCCCCTGTGTGTCATCCTCAAGCCCCTGTGTATCATCCTCAAGCCCCTGTGTGTCATCCTCAAGCCCCTGTGTGTCATCCTCAAGCCCCTGTGTATCATCCTCAAGCCCCTGTGTATCATCCTCAAGCCCCTGTGTGTCATCCTCAAGCCCCTGTGTATCATCCTCAAGCCCCTGTGTATCATCCAGCCCTGAGAAACCGATGCTCGGCTTAAGAGAATGAATCGACTGGATTATGTGCTCCGCCTGCCAACACATCCTCTTGATCAGGGGCCAGGTGATGTCAGATGACCGCCCCCGGTTCTTTCCCTCTCTCTCTCTCTTCTCTCTCTCTCTTCTCTCTCTCTCTCTCTCTCTCTCTCTCTCTCTCTCTCTCTCTCTCTCTCTCTCTCTCTCTCTCTCTCTCTCTCTCTCTCTACTCTTCTCCATCTACATGCTCCCCCTGGCCGAAATCATCCAGAAACACAACATTTCATATTACTTTTATGCCGATGACTCCCAAATCTACCTTCCCCTCAACCCCTCTGACACAGCTAACCTAGACTCTCTTAAAAACTGTCTCAGGGACATAAAAAGCTGGATGGCCCTCAACTTCTTACAGCTAAATGAAAATAAAACGGAGATCATTTTGTTTGGCCCCCCCTCTTCCACCAAAACACTCTCCAACAGCCTAGGACAACTCTCCACCCACCTCAAACCCCACGTCAAGAGCCTGGGTGTAATCTTTGACCCAGAGCTCAAATTCGACCGGCAGGTAAATGCCGTAGTCAAATCATGCTTCTTTCAACTCCGCAACATCAGTAAAATAAAACCAATCCTCTCACCCGTTGACCTGGAAACGGTAGTCAATGCATTCATAACCTCACGCCTTGACTACTGCAATGCCCTCTACACCGGCATCAGTCAGACAGCCATGTCCCGCCTCAAAATGGTCCAGCACTCTGCAGCTAGGTTCCTTACCGGTACCAGAAAGAGAGAGCACATCACACCAGTCCTAGCCTCCCTACACTGGCTCCCAGTCCCATTTAGAATAGGCTTTAAAATCCTCCTCCTCACCTTTAAAGCACTATCGGGTGCAGCACCCTTATACATCACCGAACTCATCACCCCCTACGCAGCACCCAGGTCACTAAGATCCTCCAACCAGGCTCGGCTGGTCCCCCCCCCGCACCAGACTCAAAAAGAGAGGCGATCGCTCCTTCAAGGCCGTGGCCCCCAAGCTATGGAACCAGCTTCCCCTGGAGATCCGATCTGCCCCTACGCTGGAGACATTTAAGGCCCGTCTAAAAACCCACTTCTATTCCCTGGCCTTCAATAAACCCTGATTCTCCCACACCCTAACTCACACACTCCCATGTAATTTTATTCTGCCCCCTCCCTCTTGTATCTCTTCTTATGCTCCTCTGTCCCCTGTGTGCTACTGTACTTTGTGTTCCCCTATCCGTGTGTTGTCCTACTGTCCTACTCTCTGAATGTACTGTCTTGTCCTGCTGTGCCTTTTTGTATTTTTGTATTTGTGTATTTTATATTAGGACATTGATTTTAAACTTTGATTGTACAGCACTTTGGTTGGCTCTTGGGCTTTTAAACGTGCTATATAAATAAATTACTTGACTTGACTTGACTCTCTCTCTCTCTCTCTCTTCTCTCTCCTCTCTCTTCTCTCTTCTCTCTTCTCTCTCTCTCTCCTCGCTCTTGTCCTCGTCAAAAGTTTGGGAAAAGCTGATCAAACGCCTGGGAAACATGTGGGGAGTGAGGTGAGACCAATCCTTCCTCTGAATCACAGAGATAATAGGTTCTCGTTGCTCAGCTTTCTTTCTACCTTCGCTCTGCACTTAGATCCGTGGTCATTCCTCACCGCCTGTAGACTGGAGGCCTCTTCCTCTGTGACCTCAGAGTACACACACCTGTCTGCCTCAATGAAACACCCAGGACGGTAAAGGGGCACAGTCCGTCCACGTCCTCCACTCTGAGGTCGATCCTTCATGTACACACAGATCATAATTCGCTACCATGATTACTGTGAAGAATTGGTACACAAATTCAATATTGGACCATTTCTACCTATCCTCATACCTATCATAATAGTAGATGTTAAATGGTGCATTTATATAGCACTTTTATCACCCATTCACTCACACACCGACGGCGGAGGCGACCATGCAAGGTGCCAACCTACTCATCGGGAGCAGTTAGGGGTTATGTGATTGCTCAAGGACACTTCGACACACTGCCCGGGTGGGAATAGAACCATCAGATTACCAGACGACTGCTCTACCTCCTGAGCCACTGTTGCCCCGTAATAGTACAGTAGCAGATGTACTACAGCTTACTAATGACCTGTGCTTAGGAAAACACAACCTGCTGTTATTACTGTTACATAGGTAAGTTGGTCATTGCTATTGTATTTGTTACATTTATTGTAACATTCATGCAGTCATACCATGTAAAACATTAGGTTAGTATAGTTGATATGGTGCTATATTCACCGATTGTAAAAAGAAAA
This sequence comes from Notolepis coatsorum, assembly GCF_963971535.1. Taxonomy (NCBI): domain Eukaryota; kingdom Metazoa; phylum Chordata; class Actinopteri; order Aulopiformes; family Paralepididae; genus Notolepis; species Notolepis coatsorum. The sequence goes on along the minus strand of NC_140182.1, from coordinate 99,990,225 downwards.
GAAATATTATAAACATTTATTACTAACATTTCTATGTTCCCTTTCTCAGGTACCGCCTGCCCCTTCCTGTAGAGTCTCCTGAACACCTGGTTGATCGACTCCAGCTGAGTTCCATCACTCATCAAGGGGTGGGGGGATAAAACCTGAGATGTCACAGTCAGGGCCCGTATTATGTTGTGTTGTGTACTACCAAGGTACCAAACCTTTGCTTTTGTTAGTCTGCTTACCGGTTGATGTTGGTTGTGTCTTGTGACACGTTTAGTTTTTTGTAGCTTTGCCTCGTTTAGTTTTCCCTTGCTTTTCATTCATTGAGTTGATTGGAGTTATTGTTTGTTTATTGATCTATCCCTTGTTTAGTTTTATTATTCCTTGTTGTTCTCTCTTGCCCTGTTCCTTGTTTGTTAATGGGTTCCATTCCCCTTTATTTAATAAATATTATATTCTTACAATATCTTACAAATATATATTACAATTTACAATTCTGTAATTTAGCTGACGCTTTTATCCAAAGCGGCTTACAGATTGTGAACACCAAATCAGCAGGAGGGGTGCATCTCTTGTTTGCACCTTGTTACACCAACACAGACAAAATAAACAAACTGGTAAAAAAAAGCAAGCTCTGTGGTGGGAGCGGACCTGGACAGTCTGGAGGTGGTGGCAGAGGGGAGGACAAGGAGGAAGCTGCATGCTATCCTTGAGAACCCCTGCCACCCCCTCTATGATGAGCTGACCGCAATGCGGTCCACGTTTAGCCACAGACTCATCCCCCCCCCGACATACCACAAAGCGCTTTGGGCAGTCCTTTGTGCCGGTGGCAATCAGGCTCCACAACCAAGCAGGGCCAGGACGGGCCAACTGCTGTGAACTGGAGGAGCTGGGTTGTGGACTGTAACAAATTAATTTAAAGGGGAACTATTTTACTATTTCTTTCACTATTTGGGCACTTTTACACAATTCCTGTGAGTTTATGGAACACCTCTGTAATTATATATTTTTTTTAATTCATTGTTTTGTATTTCTAATCAAGTCCTCAAAAACAGCATTTTTCTACCTGAAGATCTTAAGCTGTTTTGAGGCTGGGCTCCTAAACCACTGTGTGGCCTGCGCGGCATCTGGGACATTATCATGCAGCGGTGTCTCTCTGACATCACAAATCATCACATTTTCAGAAGACTCAGTTCAGTGAGGGTGAATATTGTGAGAGGAGAATTGGAAGAATGCGCCAATATGAGAATTAGAGACATAGATCATATTAATATAAGTCCACATAGCTAGGAAACAATGCTAAACACTGAAAAAGGCCATTTATAAGATAGTTCCCCTTTAATTATTTAACAACACATTCATGATTGGACTTGTTTCTTTTTCACCACTCTTTTTTAGCTATTTTTAGTCTTATTTTAGCTATTTTTATCCCTGTGTACTTGTCCATCTTGTTTTAACACATGTATGTTATGTATAAACTGTTTTTAATTGCTGTTTTTAAATTGCTGTTACGCTGCTTATGCTGTAAAGGACATCTTAATCTCCCCTCGGGGATAAATAAAGGTTTTCAATTCAATTCAATTCAATTGTCAAATAATATCAAGCTTGAGTGTTACAGTGCATAGTAGAGTATAGACATATTAGCAAGATAGGTAGTAGTATACGAATAGTAGCATAGTATTAGGGTACATAATAGTAAAAGGTCTTTTTTTAGGGTACATTTAAAAAATATATTATTATTTCAGTCTGGAAGAGGGATATACCAGACTTTATCTAGAGATATCTACAGCAAGAATTTTAGGTGTCAGTGAAACCAGCATTGCAATCTGGTTAGAAGTGGTGGAGAGAATAAAGGCTAGCATATGAATTGTAATTCCTGGTTAGAAACTAATGAAAATAGATGGATTATCCAATTGGGGGTCCTGGGGGGAAGAGCGAGCAAGAGCATGTATTGGATTGGATTGCAAGTATATAGGTACTTTTGGTAGGTATATATCTCGTAAACTACATTTATATTGATTCAAATGGAATGTATAGTTCTGTGATTTACGTTGGATATTTACTGTTAATGCTCGTGTGTCTAATTTTATGTCATGTTTAAAAAATATATATATATAGATGGTAAGAGGTAGGATGAATAAACACAATATAATGATAAAATAATAATATATATATTATATATATATATATATATATATATATATATATATATATATATATATATATATAAAAAATATATATATTATTATTTTATCATTATATTGTGTTTATTCATCCTACCTCTTACCATCTGCTTATTACTGATCTCCGGTAGGAACAGTTCAGTGCGACAAACAAGCTGGCGCTGGAGGAAGTGGCTGAAATGAGGCGTGAAGTAATCTTTTCTCATCAAGGTGGAAATATGCGAGAACATTCCTCAAAAGGGACCTTCCTGATGCCCCGAGTTACTGCATGATTTCTCTTCCATGTCGTCCTTCTACTGTATATCCTGTGTTTGGATTCATCTTTAATGTGAACAACACCCACGGCCAGTGTTGTAGTGCTATTTCTGGACGTGGGGGAGGGCACCTACTGTCTGACTGTGATTATAGATTATAGACGGTGCCAACGTTTTGGTTCATCGTTTGCAAAGCGGCACTCCCCAAACCACTATATCCCTGCCCACAACCGTCTGTCATGCCAGCAAATGCAGGTTGCCTATGTAAAACATTTGGAAAGTTTTAATTTCCTTTTCATGAACTAGGGCTGACCTTCGAAGCTTTTTTTGGCAATCGAAGCTTCGGGGCCGAGCTTCGATTTTAATTCGAAGCTTCGAATTTTTTTAATTTTTTTTATTTTTTTTTTAATATTATTATTATTATTATTTTTTTTTTATCTTATGTTGTGGGACTTGTACAGCACTTTCGTAAACGTTGTTGTTTTTAAATGTGCTCTATAAATAAAGTGGGTTGGATTAATTAATTAAGTAGCCCCTTTCGTGACTGACGCATCCAACAAGGTTTCACTCGGCTGTGTGATTTAATTCAAGGTGGATCGCTGTTGTCGTTTGAACAACTTCAGATTTCATGGGAACTACCAATCCCCCAAATCAAGAATGTTTAAGATGAATGAAGTACGATTTTGATTATTTGAAATATGGCCTGTGTAGACTAAACTATGCACAGAATTATGTCAGTCTACAAGGTCCGGATTCTACATGGTCCGGCAATGTAGACCTTGTAGACTCCACTACAGACCAATTATCAGTGAATGTTCATGCATTTTTAAGAAGGGCAACTTCCACAAAAAAACAAAGAACTCACCAAAACATCTCAGTAGCACCTTATCTAAATGTTATATTTCATATATGGAGATTCATATTTATTTATGTATTGCATGCATTTCTACATTTTATTTCCTATTTTGTTTATTCATCCCAGTATCTTTCTTTCTTATGTGTGGAATTCTACAAGGTGCGCGCACACACACACACACACACCTACACACACCTACACACACACACACACACACACACACACACACACACACACACACACACACACTTACATTTAGTCATTTAGCTGACGCTTTTATCCAAAGCGACTTACAAGTTCTGTACGACAAGACAGCAAGAAGGGTACAACTCTATCAGCTGAGTAACAATGTTCATCAAAGTGTTGCGTGTTACAGTGTAGGTTAGTTTATTAGGACAAGTGCATGACAGTAAGGTTAGTCACGGTTAGATTTTTTTTTTTTTTTTTTTTATCATTTCAGATAATGGTTGAAGAAGTGAGTCTTTAGTCGACGGCGAAAGATTGGACGGGATTCGGCTGTCCTAACTGGGATGGGTAGTTCACACACACACACACACACACACACACACACACACACACACACACACACACACACACACACACACACACACACACACACACAAATCGAAGTAAAAAAAAAAAAATTGAAAAAAAAAATTTTGAAAAAAAAATTTATATATATATATATATATATTTTTTTAACTTCGATTTTTTTTTTATGCTCGAAGCTTGTGCAATCGAATCGAACGTTCGAAGCTTCGAAGCATTTAAGACAGCCCTATCATGAACTACTGAATTGATTTGCCTAATTAGCAGGAGCTTTGGTGAACAGCTCATACAAAAGAGATGTCAGCATAATCGCAGGTAAAGGTTGCAGCTGGGTAGTGTAGAGGTGTAAGCACTGGGTGCAGCTGGGTAGTGTAGAGGTGTAAGCACTGGGTGCAGCTGGGTAGTGTAGAGGTGTAAGCACTGGGTGCAGCTGGGTAGTGTAGAGGTGTAAGCACTAGGTGCAGCTGGGTAGTGTAGAGGTTTCAGCACTGGGTGCAGCTGGCTAGTGTAGAGGTTTCAGCACTGGGTGCAGCTGGGTAGTGTAGAGGTTTCAGCACTGGGTGCAGCTGGGTAGTGTAGAGGTGTAAGCACTGGGTGCAGCTGGGTAGTGTAGAGGTGTAAGCATTAGGTGTAACATGTCATCAGCTTGTGACTGCAACTTGTTCCTGTTTGCGGACGACTCAGCCCTGCTGGTCTCTGACAGGGACAAGTTGCAGGTTGAAAAAGCCCTCAGCTCTGAACTCGGCAGAATCTGCACCTGGCTCGCTGATAACAAACTATCATTACACCTGGGTAAAACAGAGTCCATTCTCTTTGGATCAAATAACAAACTCAGCAAGACCGACGGCTTCTCAGTTACAGTGGGTGACAATATTGTCACAAGGAAAGATGAAATTACCTACCTGGGTTCCATCCTAGAGGCAAATCTTTCCTGTGACAAAATGGCAACCAATGTAATCAAAAAAGTCAACCAACGAACAAGATTTTTGTACCGGATCTCCTCTCTGGTAAACAAGAATACCTTGAAGACTCTAACAGGAGCACTCATTCAAGGGTACTACGACTATGCTTGCACCTCATGGTACCAAAGCACCTCAAAGGCCCTAAAAACAAGACTACTATCATCACAAAACAAACTGGTCAGACTACTGCTTGACCTTACTCCTAAAACCCACCTTACCCCTGCCCATTTTGACAACCTAGGATGGCTTAGAGTAGACGACAGAGTACAGCAACTTGCAATGGGCCTGGTCAACAAGATACACTACACCAATAAGAGATACCCATGTACAAGGTCAGTGAATTCCACGACCACGAACACCAGATGGAGTTCCACAAATCATGTTCAACCCAGATTCGGCTCAAACAAGGGACTAAACACGTTTCGCAATTATTTCACAACAATGTGGAACGCCCTACCCACAGCCGTAAAATACTGTGAATCCCTACCCTCCTTCAAAACCACTCTCAAAGAGCATCTACGGGTGGCTGCAATTAAAAACTGGCCCCGGTAAATGTCCAACCCCCTCCAATGTACAGTTTCTTCCCCTTCGAATGTATATATATTTTTTATGATCTCTTTCTCTTAAACAGTACTGTATATTTGTATGTCTTGTATGTCATAAATCTCTTGATGAAACAGTACTATATCTGTATGTCATGTATGTCATAAATGTCTTGATGAATTGAAAATGGGGGACCCTGATGTAAACAAGACGAAAGTATTTTTCTGGTCTGCATCCTCTTAACACATTGACTGCCGTTCACGTAGATCTACGTTTCTGTGGCCCGACCGTTGAGTGCCGGAAACGTAGATCTACGTTTCTGTTTAGTTATTTCTTTTATTCACTATTGCCATTCATAATCAATCGAGGCACCTTGTGCATGCTGTCCTGAATGTGTCTGAGATCGCACACGACCAATACCGCCACATAACGCCTTGCGGCCGCTATTGCACTCCATTTGAAATTATGTGGTTTGTTTTCTCTGCCGAGCTGCAGCGTGGGGGCGGGTTCTAAACACTCCGGCAAGACAAGCTGTCACCACGGTTGCCTTGACGAGTTCATCCGCCCGCCCGTTCATGTGCAATGCTGGATAACGTCGGACAAACGATTGCAATGAATATTTGGAATGGCGATCAGATAATTGGATTATTCTTTTTGCAGTACATCAGAGACAAGGTAAGGACTATATATTACCAATCTTGCGTTGATCCGATAATTTTCTTTCCGCGATTGTAGCCTGTGTGTGTGTGTGTGTGCGTGTGTGCCGTTGGCTGCGATAGACGCACAGCGGGCCGGTTTTCCCCCGTCCCCTTTCGTGCATGCACGAGGAAACATAATACCGATAATCTAGCGTTGATTTCAGGATGATTCGATAATCAGGCAAAAAATTGCAACGTGATAAGTGGATTTCACTAAAGGGCTGTTTGACGGAGTTCCCTGGGATTACACAGGACCACTCTACAACTATACTCATATTGACCACGGTATAGAACGGAAATGTATAAATGAAAAAATTATCTGTTTTTTGCACGTGGACCGGAAGAAACCCACTGACAATCGACGGCGTTATTAGATCCATAGCTAGCCTATAATATAAAATATAGGTTTAGCTCTACAAACAAGGTGAGCGCTTACATGGGGTTAATGGGTGGCAAGGCCTATGCACTTCCCGGAAGGGGCGTGGCACCCAATGTGTTAACAGCTGTTTGTATTGAGCCGTACTGTATTGTACCCATTCTGCAATCAGTTAGTAAAGTTTTCAATTAATCAATCAATTAGCGTTAGCAGCTAACGCTGGAAACGCTCACAGCAGAGTGACTCCGCGACACCAGTTCCATTAGTGAGGAAAGGGGGGGGGTTATATTGCCGAGGCTACTACTACTACTACTACAACCGAGGTTCAAAGATAACTTCACATTTATTGGGTGTTCATTTATATATATCGTTTCATGCATCATGCTCCATACAACTCTGTGTGTTGACTTCCTACAGTAGTGACGTGACATCACTAAACTACTAAACAGCATCCAAGAGGCTCAAACTCAAACCTAATACATCACGGCAGGTGTGGCTGAGCCTCTCTCCCTCTCTCTCTACGTTCAATGATTTAAAGTAGCCAAATGTTACACTACAAATACTAACTGGATAGTTCATGATATAAACATTTAATTTCATTATCTGAAATGTTCTAAAATCATTAAGTCTGCTATGAGCCATTCTCCCTTTGTGTGTGTGTGCACTCACGTCCCATCTCTGGTCTTTGGAAAGACCAGATGAGGTCAGAGGAGTTTGATAGTATTTACTGAGGATGGCCAGATAATGTTGATATTTAAACTTAAAAAATAATTCATTAATACATAATAAATGTATACATGATCATGCAACATACAAAAAATTGTTGTAGGAACGGTTTGGAAGAGGGCGGTAGGGAGGGGTTTTAGTTTGTGTGGTGTGATAACAATGTTGAAATTGAGACTTTTACAACAGAAATACAAATTTTGTTATAATGAAAGTACCGGAAAAAGGTACCACCGGGTACCGGTATCAATTCCCAGGTACCATTATTGGTTCAAATGTGAACGTTTCCCAACCCTAGTAGTGTAGAGGTCTAAGCACTGGGTGCAGCTGTGATGTGTAGAGGTCTAAGCACTGGGTGCAGCTGGGTAGTGTAGAGGTCTAAGCACTTGGTGCAGCTGGGTAGTGTAGAGGTCTAAGCACTGGGTGCAGCTGGGTAGTGTAGAGGTCTAAGCACTTGGTGCAGCTGGGTAGTGTAGAGGTCTAAGCACTGGGTGCAGCTGGGTAGTGTAGAGGTCTAAGCACTTGGTGCAGCTGGGTAGTGTAGAGGTCTAAGCACTGGGTGCAGCTGGGTAGTGTAGAGGTCTAAGCACTTGGTGCAGCTGGGTAGTGTAGAGGTCTAAGCACTTGGTGCAGCTGTGATGTGTAGAGGTCTAAGCACTTGGTGCAGCTGTGATGTGTAGAGGTCTAAGCACTTGGTGCAGCTGTGATGTGTAGAGGTCTAAGCACTGGGTGCAGCTGTGATGTGTAGAGGTCTAAGCACTGGGTGCAGCTGTGATGTGTAGAGGTCTAAGCACTGGGTGCAGCTGGGTAGTGTAGAGGTCTAAGCACTGGGTGCAGCTGTGATGTGTAGAGGTCTAAGCACTGGGTGCAGCTGTGATGTGTAGAGGTCTAAGCACTGGGTGCAGCTGTGATGTGTAGAGGTCTAAGCACTGGGTGCAGCTGGGTAGTGTAGAGGTCTAAGCACTTGGTGCAGCTGTGATGTGTAGAGGTCTAAGCACTGGGTGCAGCTGTGATGTGTAGAGGTCTAAGCACTGGGTGCAGCTGGGTAGTGTAGAGGTGTAAGCACTTGGTGCAGCTGGGTAGTGTAGAGGTCTAAGCACTGGGTGCAGCTGTGATGTGTAGAGGTCTAAGCACTTGGTGCAGCTGTGATGTGTAGAGGTCTAAGCACTTGGTGCAGCTGTGATGTGTAGAGGTCTAAGCACTGGGTGCAGCTGTGATGTGTAGAGGTCTAAGCACTTGGTGCAGCTGTGATGTGTAGAGGTCTAAGCACTGGGTACAGCTGTGATGTGTAGAGGTCTAAGCACTGGGTGCAGCTGTGATGTGTAGAGGTCTAAGCACTTGGTGCAGCTGGGTAGTGTAGAGGTCTAAGCACTGGGTGCAGCTGTGATGTGTAGAGGTCTAAGCACTTGGTGCAGCTGGGTAGTGTAGAGGTCTAAGCACTTGGTGCAGCTGGGTAGTGTAGAGGTCTAAGCACTAAGAGCGGCTGTGATGTGAAATTAATTATATCTATCGCACGCGTGTGCACACCTTTGGAGACCTATTTCAGAACCAACCCGAGAGACACAGCGCACTCCACGCCTCTCCTCTCCTACGTTACTGCACTAAGAGCAGCCTTCACATTCAATCATTACACCAATTCCAAGAATATGATTTATAGATATCATTCATCTGGGATCCTACTAATCACCCCAAAGTACCAGAAAATACCCTAAAGTACCCCCAAAGTACCCCAAAGTATACCCCAAAATACCCCAAAGTACCCCAAAGTATACCCCAAAATACCCCAAAGTATACCCCAAAATACCCCAAAGTACCCTAAAATACCCCAAAGTACCCTAAAATACCCCAAAATACCCCAAAGTACCAGAAAACACCCCAAAGTACCCCAAAGTATACCCCAAAATACCCCAAAGTACCCTAAAATACCCCCAAAGTACCCCAACATACCCCAAAGTACCCCATATTTTCAAAACAAATGTTTATTTTAATATATTATAATCTCCTAATGTAATAACATCTGATTACATTTGGAGATTATAATATATTAAAATAAACATTTGTTTTGAAAATATGTGGTACTTTGGGAATGGGAAATGGACTGCACACATAGCGCTTTCCTACCTGCACAAAGAGCTTTATAATTGCCTCTCCTTCACCAATTCACAGATCAATGGCAGCCAGATGCATTGCAAGGTTCTAGCCTGCTCATTGGGAGCAATTTGGGGTTCAGTGTCTTGCCCAAGGACACTTCGGCATGTGAACAGAAGGAGCTGGGATTCAAACCACTGACCAAACCATTGACCATATGATCATTAGTTGACCTGCTCTACCTCTGAGCCAGTATTGTGTGGTACATTGAGGTATTGGTATACTTTGGGGGACTTTGAGGTTCTTTGGGGTATTTCGTGATACTTTGTGGTATTTTAGGGTATACTTTGAGGTACTTTGGGATAATTTAGGGTATTTTGGGGTACTCTGGGGTATTTTAGGGTACTTTGGGGTATTTTGGGGTACTTTGGGGTATTTTGGGGTATTTTGGGGTACTTTGGGGTATACTTTGCGGTACTTTCGGGTATTTTGGGGTACTTTTGGGGTACTTTGGGGTACTTTGGGGTATTTTGGGGTATTTTAGGGTACTTTGTGGTATTTTGGGGTACTTCGGGGTATTTTGGGGTACTTTGGGGTATTTTGGGTAGGGGGGGCGATATTACATTTACATTTTACATTTAGTCATTTAGCTGACGCTTTTATCCAAAGCGACTTACAAGTTCTGTACGACAAGCCATCAGGAAGGGCACAACTCTATCAGCTGAGCAACAATGTTCATCAAAGTGTTGAGTGCTACAGTGTAGGTTAGTTTATTAGGACAAGTGCATGACAGTACGGTTAGTTAGGGTTAGATTTTTTTTTTTATAGTTTTTTTTTTTTTTTTTATAGTTTTTTTTCAGATAATGGTTGAAGAAGTGCGTCTTTAGTCGACAGCGAAAGATTCGACGTGATTCGGCTGTCCTAACTGGGGTGGGTAGTTCATTCCACCATTGTGGGGCAAGGACTGAGAATAGGCGACTTCTCTTTGATGACCCTCCCGGAGCTTGGATAGGAGTAGGTCTGAGGCGGCCAGAAGATGCAGAGCGTAGGGGTCTTGAGGGTGTGTAGTTAGAGACCATTGACCGGAGGTAGGCGGGAGCGGTTCCTTTTGCCGCACGGTATGCTAGGTCGAGGGCCTTGAAGCGGATTCGTGCAGCAATGGGGAGCCAGTGCAGGTCCCTAAGAAGTGGGGTGACATGGGCCGACTTCGGTAGGTTTGAGATCAGGCGGGCCGCTGCGTTCTGAATGAGTTGAAGAGGCTTAGTGGCAGTGGCCGGGAGGCCAGCGAGCAGTGCATTGCAGTAGTCGAGGCGGGAGATGACTGTTGATTGGACGAGGAGTTGGGTGGCTTCTTTTGTCAGGAAGGGGCGGATCCTTCTGACGTTGCTCAGGAGGAATCGGCAGGTTCTGGTCGTTGCTGCGATGTGAGCAGAGAAGTTCAACTGGTCGTCGAGGACAACACCAAGGTTCTTGGCGGTCGGGGACGCAGTCACAGCTGCATTCTCGACTGTGATTGAAAGGTCGGTTAGGGGGGAGGATTTGGCCGGCAGGTGGAGCAATTCTGTTTAGCTTAGGTTCAGTTTGAGGTGGTTGGACGTCATCCAGGCGGAGATGTCGGACAGACAGGCCGAGATCCGCTCAGAGACGTGGATATCTGAGGGAGGGAAGGAGAGGAAGAGTTGAGTATCGTCGGCATAACAATGGTAGGAGAAGCCATGAGACGTGATAATGTTACCCAGTGATTTAGTGTAGAGGGAGAAGAGAAGGGGTCCTAAAACCGAGCCCTGGGGGACACCCGTCCGCAGGGGGCGGGTGGCCGACAGGGTCCCTCTCCATGACACTTGGTAGGAGCGGTCATTGAGGTATGATGACAGCCATGTCAGCGCAGAGCCAGCCACTCCCATTCCTGCGAGGGCCGCAAGGAGGATCTGGTGGTTGACTGTGTCGAAGGCTGCAGATAGATCTAGGAGAATCAGGACAGAGGAGAGGCCTTTCACTTTTGCTAAGTGAAGTGCCTCTGTGACCGCAATGAGGGCTGTCTCTGTGGAGTGACCAGTCCTGAAGCCTGACTGATTAGGGTCTAGGAGGTCATTCTGTAAGAGATAAGCAGTAAGTTGGTTAGATACAGCACGTTCAAGTGTTTTAGAAAGGAAGGAGAGAAGAGAGACAGGACGGTAGTTGCCTATGACGGTAGGGTTCAGGGTTGGTTTTTTTATGAGCGGCGTGACTCTGGCTTGTTTTAGGGAGGTGGGGACCACCCCCGAGTTGAGTGAGGAGTTGATGGTTGCAGTTAGGAATGGGAGGATGTCTGGTGCTATGGTCTGGAGGAGTGGGGAGGGTAGCTGGTCCAGCTGGCAAGTAGTCGGACGGTTCGACGTTACCAGTGTCAGGGTCTCTGCTTCTGTAATGGGAGAGAAAGATGACAGAGTGAAGGATGAGGTTCTCGATTCAGCATTTGGAATGGGTGGGGGTTGGGAGAAGGAGCTGCGGATGTTCTCCACTTTTTCCTCAAAGAAGATCGCAAAGTCTTCGGCAGAGAAAGATGAGGGAGGGGGGGGGGTGGGGGGGGAGTGAGGAGGGAGGACATGGTAGCATGCAGTTTGCGAAGATTCTTGGCAGAGGCCTCGATCCTATGGTGGAAGAAAGAAGCTTTGGCATTAGTGATGGTTTTGGAGAATGTTAACAAGAGGTTGTGATATGTGTCGATGTCAGCAGTGAGGCGTGACTTTCTATACTTCCTTTCAGCTGCTCTCAGGACCTGTCTTTGTTCTCTCACTGGATCTGTCAGCCATGGACTGGGTGGGGAACGGCGGGCAGGTTTCTCAACGAGGGGACAGAGCTTGTTGAAGGAGGTTGCAAGGGCTGAAAGGAGGGTGGAGGTTGCCATCTCTGTGGAGAGAGCAGAGAAGGTGTCACTCAAAGGTAGAGCGGATAGTATGTCAGAGGAGAGGGTGGAGGGGGATAGGGAGGGCAGGTTGCGTCTGAGTGAGACTGTTTGAGTTGGGGTGAAGACCTTTCGGTTAAGCATGAGAGTTAGTGAGAAGGATATGAAGGAATGGTCAGATACATGTAGGGGAGTTACCGTGGTGTTAATGATGCTGGAGTTACGGGAAAATATGAGATCCAAGGAGTTGCCTGCTTTGTGGGTGGGAGGCATGGCAGTGGGAGTCAGGTCAAACGATTGTAGGAGGGAGACTACTATGACTGACTGAGATGAGTCAGGCAGGTTGAAGTCGCCCAATAGAAGGAGAGGGGTACCATCTTCCGGTAAGGAGCTAAGAAGCATGTCCAGCTCATCTGTGAAGTGATCGAGTGTACCTGGAGGGCGGTAGAGTGTAACAATGGTGAGATTGAAAGGATTAGAGACAGATACTGCATGATATTCGAGAGAGGAGAGTGACAGTTCTGGGAGTGGTGTTACGTTTGTAGCCCATGAAGGAGATGTCATGGGCTCCCCGATATGACGATATTAAATAAATATCGGGTACAGTTCATAAATTATACACTTTTTAAACGTATCGTGGACATCGTGATGTTCCTCACAATCCCTCACATCAGTTTATAAGCCGCTGCAGTTGAGATGACTTACTTTGGCGCAGCGCTTGCCTTTACTCTCTCGTCTCTCCCTCTCAAAGAAAAAAATGCACACAGACTCGCCCCAACTTACGTCATGTACACGCCCATACACGCACACGCGCACACACCCAGAGAGGCGGTGCTACAGGTTTGTTTGGAGGAAACAGGGAACGGGGATAGGAGAGCGTGAGAGAAGTGGAGAGAGCTTCGCGAGTTTAAACGTTAGCCCTACGTGTTTTATTCAGAAACGGCAATGGAATATGGAGGCGCCGAGGTGGATGAACTGGTAGTAGCCTCGCGTTCTAACCGTTAGCATAGCAGCTAGCGCAAAGGAGCTAATAAGGCAATGGATTCATACAGTAGTTTGATAGCTAGCGTCAAAATCCTCCGTGTGTCGTGTTGAAGATGACGTCACGGCGCCCCAGCTACACTGACGGGGGGGGGGGTACCGTCTTTATATCACTATGGGGGGTACTACCGAGTCGAGTAGGTACCATGCAGACTGTGGAAAAGCGGCATAAGAGAATACTTCATAATGTTTCATGCAATTAAAAAGTAAATATATATATGATGATGATTTTGATGATGATGATGACCTTTACAGTGTTTTGTTTACCAGTAGGATGTTATAACATTGCTGATAATAAAAATCATAAGTCTAACCTATCAAGTCTCCCCCGTGATTTTATATTACTATATATTAAAACTATAGGCGGACCATTCCTCGGTTACAAGATTATTTTCTCACAGTAGTGTGTGTGTATTTTTGGCTAAAGTGTATAGAAAACAGTACTGTGCAAAAGTCTTAGGCACCCAAGAGTATTTATATAAATTGTCTTAGATGTTAATAAACATTTTTCTGTATTAGTGTGTCAGTAGACTACTCTTTTAGATTTTTACAAATGTTTAATTAAATAGTTTTTGAAAGCATCTTCATGGTTTAATGCAGACATATGTTGCAGGGACCATTTTAATCGTCATGTTGGCGTGACTATGCTTCAAAGGGTTAAATCAAGCATTTTTAAGGGCTTGAGAGGAAATGTCAAAATATCGTGATGTACATCGTGTATCGTGACATAGCCAAAAAATATCGTGACATCATTTAGAGGCCATATCGCCCAGCCCTAATTTTGGGGTATGTTGGGGTATACTTTGGGGTACTTTGGGGTATTGTGGGGTATTTTGGGGTACTTTGGGGTATTTTTGGGGTATTTTAGGGTACTTTGGGGTATTTTGGGGTATACTTTGGGGTATTTTGGGGTACTTTGGGGTATTTTCTGGTACTTTGTGGTGATTAGTAGGACCCTTTATCTGTTCAAAAGTTGTCATGAGTTGTCATGGCTGCGTAATGTACAGGTCTAAGCAGTGCACTAGATGCGGCTGGGTAGTGTAGAGGTCAAAGCACGCGCCTACCACCGCAAAGACCCAGGTTCAATTCCTGGCAGCGGTACTTCTGGCTTGGACAGACGTCCCTACGAACACAATTAGCAGTGTTCCAGTGGGGTATGAGTCCTAGTCATTGCAACAGCGACTCCAACTGATTAGTTGGGGTGCCTGTTCAGCAGGGAAGGTATCTGAAGGAGATGCGTGAACCTCTGCACACGTTACACTCTCCCAGTGAAACTCAGCTGTCAGGTGAAAAGAAGCGGTTGGCAACTCCACATGTATCGGAAGAGACATGTGGTAGTCTAGACTAGGGCTGCAACGATTCATCAACGTCATCGACCATGAAATTCTGTCGATTTGCATAATACATGATCGACGCATCGTATTGTTACTTGTATGTGCCTTTTGCAGTGGAAATGGCAGACGTTCAAAGTCATAACATGCGCAACGTGTAATATAACTAGTGTGCAATGAATCACGTTCAAAATATAAATAACTTATCTTAAACCACTATTCGTGATTCTGCCTCAACAGTGCGCATTTTGCTCACATTTGATAACTTCTGTGTTTCATGTCTCCACTCTCCAGCTATAAGGGAGGGGCTCAACCCGATACCCCCACCTTACATTTTAGAAGCTATGACAGCTCTTCAGCCCTGCGTACACGATTCACACTGTTTCTATGGGCAATGAAAACTCCACGAGCAACAGGTCCAATGCTTCTAACATGCTTTACATCCTCGCCATTCCTGTATGCCCACGTCGCAGTAAAACCTTAACTAATGTTAGCTGCTAACACTAACTAAGCTAAGCTAACCCTGGACATGCTCACAGACACAGGAGAAATCAGTTTTGAGTTCCAATAGGGAGGTGTAGTCTGACGTCACTGGTTGTTCCACCCGTATGGATTCATCATTGGGAAAATGGATTATCGGCTATTGTAACAATTCTGCCTCATTAACATTGGCAAGCTTTCCATTTTTGCACACTAAAACTACTTCCCTTCTACCACTAACATTATTGTTTAAGCATTTTTGGTTGAAATAAAGGTAGTTATAAGGTTTTTAATTTGTCGTTAAAAAGGACCACACTTACCAGTATAGGCATTAGAACACCTGTTGTTCAGTGCTGTCGCCTAATCCACGTCATGGCCAGCTGATACCAAGCTAGCTAGCTAATGTTAACGTTACCTAGCTTAGGGTGACCATATTTTGATTTCCAAAAAAGAGGACATGCTGGCCCCAGCCTCGAGATACTTAATGATACTTTGCACAATTGAAGCGGGCATGGCCACCTTCATTTCACTACAGTATATGTCTTGTGTACTGTACTGTATGTGATGAATAAACCTCTTGAATCTTGAATCTCTACTCAAAGTTTACTCAAAGATGCTTTATTGTTTTAACTTCTTAACATGCACCCAGAAAAGTGGCAATTTTTTTTACTTGGACTTGAGGACTGCATACTTTTTTTGCAAAGCTTATCTTTATACTTTATGCTTATAGCTAGGGAGGTGTAGTGGTTACGTCATTGTTGTTTCCGGCTGGTCCACCTCGCTTGAAATTGCACTGTAATTTTCCAATGGACACATTTGTAAATCGTCTAGTTTAAAACAAATAAAGCATGAACATTGGCATGGTGTACCTTTCTGTGTGTATTCATCCACAATATATAGCTCAACATGAAACAATTAGCAATTAATCGTAAAATAATTACGTTGAATTTTATTTCAACCAAAAAAGCTTAAACAATAATGTTAGTGATAGAAGGGAACACATTTTGTGCAAAAATGGAAAGCTTGCCAATTTTCATGAGGCAGAATTATTACAATAGCCGATAATACATTTTCCCAATGATAAATCCCTAAACGGGTGGACCGTGCGGGCGGTCTAAAGTGACATCAGACTACAGCACATGCATAAGCCTGGTCTCTTTTGAAAGATAACATTCTGAAGTTACTAATGCAAAAAAGGAAAATCACTTTTAGTGCTAATGAAATAGAGTAGCATATATGTCTGAACTTGAGTTGAACTTGAACTTGTGTACTCACATTTTTCTGTAGTGGTTGCAATATCCCAAATTGAACCACATAACATGCGCCCCCCAGAAAATTGGCCAATTTTCTTTTACTTGAACTTTAGGACTGCATACTTTTTTTGCAAAGCTTATCTTTATACTTTATTCTTAGCACACGCATAAGCCTGGTCTCTTTTGAAAGATAACATTCTGACGTTTCTTACACAATAAAGAAAAATCACTTTTAGTGCTAATGAGTAACATAGGGCTGAACTTGAGTTGAACTTGAACTTGTGTACTCACGTTTTTGTGTAGTAGTTGCAATATTCCAAAATTATATATATATATATTTTTTTTTATAAGCTGGAAAACACAGCAAATCCATAGCCTGAAGTCTTATGTAGTACAGGTCCATATTTTATAAAAATCCGTTCAGAAATGAGTCTTCTAGGAGACATCCGGGTAAACCGTGTGCCAAGAAAAAAGCTCTCCATCTCTCCATTTCCTGATCCAAGTAAATTCATTCGGAATTTGTATCACTTGATCCTGTCTTTGTTTGTAAATTTTCACCTACAGTAGATCCCTTATTCGCACACCCCAACGTGGGATATCACTGGAAAGCTATACACTCATTGTTGACTACAAATTACAACGCTGACCAATCATTTTCTCAAATAAAGTTAAAGTTATTATTATTATTTTCGCAATCGGCGGATGATTGACTTCTGGAGCCTCGGGAGTCCGGGGTGATAATCTGGCGTAAAAAGACGCTCGCCTGACATAGGCATGTAACTCGAGAACCGATGAACGGATTTTGTCAAGTGAGATGGCATTAGAACGGCAACAAATAGTGCTTTAATTCGGTAATTTATATGTTCTGCAAGAAATGCAGCCCAAGCCTTCAGACGCTCGCAAAATGCCGTGAAACTGAAACTGAAACTGAAAAACCCGGACATTTTCATGAATTTATAAACCCCTCCCGGACGTTTGGTCACCCTACCTAGCTAAATGTACTAGACGTTAGCAATGTCTACTGTCGTAAACCATTTTAAATCTGGGCATGTAGAGGAGTTTCGGGAATGAGTCAAATGAGCAGGTCCTCTTCTCAGACCTGTGGTTACACTCTGGGGCAAAGCACTGCACGCACCATGCCGGCTAGCAAGCTAGCTAGCTACTAACGTTACGTTAAAAAACAATAACGTTATAAACTATACACAATATGTACAACGAAACAATGATTTACATTAGTATTTACAGTGATTTAATATGCAGCGAAATAACGTTATACGATTTAAATTATAAATACAAATATTATTTAAATGGTGGTTGGCTTTAGAGATAAATGGTAAATGGTAAATGGCTGCTTTTTTATATAGCGCTTTTATCCAAAGCGCTTTACAATTTGTTACTCACATTTGGGGTCATCCCTATGTTCCCCGGGTCCTATGTTCTCCAGGTTCTATGTACCCCGCTTTTTTTTTTTTAAAGAAAGGGTCCTATGTTCCCCACTCCCGAAATAAAGGTTCTATGTTCCCCGGTCCCGCCCGGTCCCGAACGATCCCGAACAAAAATTTCATTCAGTCCAATCCAATGGGTGCAATACCATCCGGAGAGACGATAGGGGGCGGTATTTTCCCTGTTCGAGCTCAAAACCAGTCCCAATGGTAATGTGAGGATAGATTGATGAAAAATGTATGGAAATCGCTAATAAAATAAATAACGATTAAAAACTAGATTTCTCGTCGTTGGCACTCAACGCATGGCATGAAATAACGAGATTTCTCGTGGCTGGCACTCAAAGTGTTAAAAGGAACACACCAACATTATGGGAAATTCACTTACCGTCTTTTCCAGAGTCAGACAAGAAGATAGGATACCAATGTCCTCTCTGTGCGTTCAGTAGAAAGCTATCCGACTGCAAGCTAGCCCAGCTGCTGGCCGAAAGCAACAAGAGTTTTAAGCTAGGCTAGTGGTCTGTATCTGCTGGAAAGTGCATTTCCCATAATGTTGGCCTTTAACCCTTTCACTGCCACGGGACAGCCGGTTAACCCTTTCACTGTGACAATACAGAAGGTTAGCCCTTTACTATCACACAACCGACGGCGATGCTCCATCATTAGCATCATTAGCTCCGCATTTGCGGAGCTAATGATGCTAATGATGGAGCATCGCCGTCGGTTGTGTGATAGTAAAGGGCTAACCTTCTGTCGTGTGGCAGTGAAAGGGTTAAGATATAGTGCCACTGCCTACACTACTGGACCCCAGTCTTCATTCACAGGGATCCACATCTCCACACATTAAAGATGCATATCTGAATTGTTCAGTAGGGCTGGGTATCGTTTGAAGAATTGTGATACCAGTGCCAATACCGATACCTGTACCGGTATTTTTGGACAAAAAGAAAACTGCTTGAGTGTGACATTGAAGAAGTAGGGTAACGTGGTACTTTACTGTATATGTACTGTATATATCTACATGCTAAATCCATGTGTAAGAGAGGTGTCTCAGAGTCTGCAGTCTTGATTAAAAAAAAATCTGAGATGAGCAGATGGCCAAGTAGTCATCACACTCCTTTTTAATTAGAATCTCTTATTTGCCAAGTCCTTTTTTTCTTTTCTTTTCTTACATATATCAGGAATTTGTCCACTGCAAAAGTATTTAATGGGAATCCATACACCAGACCGGCAATACGTCAATCACAATGAATTTAGATGGCTACGCCTCTATTTTGGCCATGCCGAGCCTCAACACCTCGGGGAATGGACAGGGATTAGATGCCGTTTGTTCATAACCTACAACTTTAGAACAGATATAAATCACACTGAAGACCATCATTGCCCAGAAATAGTCATTACCTCATAGTTTTAGTTCACCTGGAGATTCATAAGCTAGCCTAATATTAAATGTCCAGGTAGGGAAATGAGGAAATGTCCTGCAGCTGACTGGGGAAATAGACCTGCCTGAAAACGGTTCAAACCTAACTTTTCACAATGGTGTGAACGCTCAGCGGTGGCCAGTGTTGGAAAGTAATTGCTTGACTTAACTTGATGCACTAACAAAACAAACATTTCAAACAGTGTAAGTGTTCTGCAGACAGTTTTACGGCCAACTTTTGTGTTTCCCCCAAAAGTAGACAC
Organism: Notolepis coatsorum; assembly: GCF_963971535.1. Taxonomy (NCBI): domain Eukaryota; kingdom Metazoa; phylum Chordata; class Actinopteri; order Aulopiformes; family Paralepididae; genus Notolepis; species Notolepis coatsorum. Next base: position 99,970,894 of record NC_140182.1, on the reverse strand, counting down.
GGCTGCGAAAAAGTACCCGGATGTGCCGTGTGATGTTTAGTCAGGCACCCGGGGACCAACTCCAGAACAGTCCACCCATTTTCCAATACGGTGCTCAATACGGTAAGACAGTTATTAGGCGTGTGGGTGGGAAAATATCGATTCACATAACAATCGCAATTCTATCTTTATTCTTCAAACGGTTCAAAGTCTATTCACAAACTAAAATAAAAATGTCTTTGAGATCAATTAAACCAATTGTCTGCCACAGTTAAATGGTAAAAATAACACAAAACAGCTATTTATAATCAAATCTAAACACTGAATTGAGATTTAAATTTTTTCCTTTTTTTATTAAATTGTAACCCCAATAATCGAAATCGTGAGATTCCCGAATCGCTGCAGATATAGCACTAACAGAAAGCAGCCTGCAGATATAGAACTAAGGCGAGGTAGATATCAGGTACGAACTACCTGGCCATGTACAATTACTGATATTTCTTTTGGGCTATATTTTCATTCCTTTGATTCGCCGTGTGTTTTCATAATGTGCTGCAGTCGACCATTTCACCCAATTGTAATGTTTTTTTAGGCAGGTGTTGTGAAGAGAAGTTTGAGAGGTCAATATTAAAAAAATACGAAGCCCTGGTCACAGCAGCGAGAGGCCTCTGGGTAGCCGGTGAAAGACACGGGGACCACGGAGCAATAAAAAAAAGATTGTATATTCAATCAAGGCCAACGTTGATGACTACCCCCGTGGCTCAGCCAAGAGAGATAAAAATATCCTCCTGGGGCGTCCTTTACGGAAAAAGACTGATGGAGATCCTCACTGACGGTAAATTCAATCCGCAATAAAAAGTAGCCTACTTTTTAATTTTAAAGGGCCCATCAATTCTTGCCCGGTACCTCTGCTGATAGTAGTTGTGATGGGGGTCATGAGGAGAGTGAGCATTAATAACAGCTGGCACTTTACGACTCCATGTGCTTTGCGGAAGCATCTCAAATCTGTCTGGTATGACAGGGAGGGGGGGGGGGGGGGGGGTGCGACCCGTCCTCCAGGACAAGAAGATGTGATGCCATTAGGTACCATTATGGGTCAAACCCCACACAAACACATTGGCACCAACAGTAACAGTAGTTTAGCCTACTCCGCAGGCCGTGAGATGAAAGCACATCATTCCCACGTCGCTGAGAGCGTGGGGATTTGTGTCAGAAGGCTGAGCTGCAGTTTACCAGCTTGAGTCATGATAAAAGCTGTGATATAGCTGAGCCGTCACTCAGTACAGCTGAGCCACAAATCTTGTGCATTCTACACTTTCAGCAACGGAAATGCACAATGTTGTGTGGATGGATGGCTGCTATATCGGGAATGCCAAGCTCATATTGGTGCCTATAAACTAAAGGAATGGCTTGAGTGGTGATTTACAATACATGCTATTTAGCTGAAGCTTTTGTCAAAAGCCAGTTAAAGTAGGGCTGTAGGGCTGGGCGATTCATCGAGTTTCAATTTCAATTACGATCTTGGCTTCCCACGATCATAAAAACAAGATAATTGAGATAAAACTATTATTGTGCCACATGCCACTCCAGGTCGTGGTGAGAGGGAGGAGGGAGCCACGGCACGTTTCTCCAGTTATTTTTAAACGTCTTCGGAAACTTGTAGAATATGACATGAAGGTAAAACAAATTCAGTCGTTGTCATATGATGTTCTCAGATCAATGAGTAATCGTGTTTAATAATTGTGATTTCAATTATCAATCAAAATAATCGTGATTATGATTTTGCCATAATCAAGCAGCCCTAGGTTAAAGTACCACAAATTGCCCACATTCTTAGCATGATGTCCCCAGTGGGAAGCGAACCCCCTAGCCCAGGCGCGTGTAGCTTATTCCCAGCGGAAGAGTACGTCGCGTGCTTCCGTGTTTTCTCTGATTGGCCATGACGCCCATGTGACCACGGCAGCGCGAGAGAGCTGCAGCGCGGAAATAGGCTGTCTATTGCCATTCTCTAAGACAAACTCTAACCTTAACCAGCTCCTTAACAGCGCCTAAACTTAACCCTTCTAACCTTAACCAACTCCGAAACAATGCCTAACCTTAACCTTAATGCCTAAACTTAACCGGCGAAAGAATGCACGTTAAAAAAAAAAAAAAAAAAAAATTGAAGGGATTGGAACTTGTCACCAACGGACCGCAGGACCGCAGCGCTGCCAGTTGAGCTAAGCTTCGAATGAAAATCATCTGGGATTACGGCTACATAATGCCGCAAGCTCTGCCGCAAGCTCTGCCGCTCCGCTCTGCGGCTGCCGCGCCTGCCGCGGGGCGTGTCGCAGCCAATCAGGGAAAACGCGGAAGCACTCGGGCGTACTCTTCCTCTGGGAATAAGCAATAAGCAGCCCAGGCAGTGAGAAGCTGTAGAGAAGATGTAGAGATGTCTCCATAACTGAAGAAGGAAGATGTAGACTAGAGACGGCTCCATAACATTACACGCGGCACGGTGGCGTAGTGGTAACACTGTCGCCTCACAGCAAGAAGGTCCAGGGTTCGATTCCCGCTTGGGGACCAGGTTTCCGCGATGCCAGGTACTCAGGTGGGTGATCTCCCAGGCCTTTCTGTGTGGAGTTTGTTGCATGTTCTCCCCGTGCTAGCCCAGGCGCGTGTATACCTTCCGCAACGGAATTCGGTTTCCGGGTTCCTCTGATTGGCCGCGACCGTCACGTGACCCGCCGCCCTATCCAGCGCTGCCGCTGCCGCACTCACTCGCTCGCTTCCTCAATTTATACGCATGGAAGTATTGACTGAATGAATGAATGAATGAAAACTTTATTTAACAGATTGCAGAATGGGTACAATACAGTACGGCTCAATACACACAATTGTTAAGGGGATGCAGACCAGAGAAAGACGTTTGTCTTGTTTACATCAGGGTCCCCCATTTTCAATTCATATAGAACGACTACGCCGTAACAAATCATTAAAAAAAATATACCCTTAACTGGAATATGTTGTGCCTTTACACATATGTTGGATTATGTAATTGGTTTGTCATGACAAACAAATAAAAAAATCGCGATTTACCCGCTGGCTACAACAACACTCAGTGACTGCATGTAGTCAGAGCCAGAGCTCAGCGATGCCGCTCGCGGCAGCACATTCTCGCCGCGGGCTGAGCTCTGGTGTCCGCTGGAGCAAGCCAGAGACAGCCGGCGATGTGATATTTTATTTCATGACAAACCAATTACATAATCCAACATATGTGTAAACATATTCCAGTTAATAAAGTTTTCATTCATTCATTCATTCATTCAGTCAATACTTCCATGCGTATAAATTGAGGAAGCGAGCGAGTGAGTCCGCGGCAGCGGCAGCGCTGGATAGGGGGGGCGGGTCACGTGGCGGTCGCGACTCGCGGCCAATCAGAGGAACCCGGAAACCGAATTCCGTTGCGGAAGGTATACACGCGGGCTAGGGGGTTCACCCCCTAGCCCAGGCAGTGGGAAGCGAACCCCCTAGCCCAGGCAGTGGGAAGCGAACCCCCTAGCCCAGGCAGTGGGAAGCGAACCCCCTAGCCCAGGCAGTGTTTTTCGGTTGGTTTGATTTTAAAGCAGGTTCCTCCCATTGAGATGAAGGATCTCTTTTGCAAAACGGAGACCTGGCCAAGACCGCAGCATGGAAGGCTACAGATATGACATCAATAATACAAAACCGATAGGGGCGGAGGGACATGTGTCACAATCCTCAAGACAATTACAATCCTAAGAAACAAGTCATCAATACATTACTACACCATTGAACAGGTGTCTTATGGACCAGTGACACATTCTACCCATAATACAAAAATGAATGGATTCTATGGGATTTTACACACAGAATCCTCATGTAGCCAAGTGGGAGAAAGATGGCGCCAAGAACACCCTGCAATAAATGTACCGTATATAAAAGTGAGACACTTGACAAGGAGCTACACGGCTGTAACCTAAGGTAGTTGGCGATGGACGATGACTTTGGGGATTGCCGACCTTCAAAGTGATCGCCGATTGCCAATGTCATCACTATTTTTTTAAACATAAACAACTGACTGGCATTTAAGCAGAGACATGTGCCGTTAAATAGGCTTTGTGTTAAATGAGATGTGATTGAATTCAAAATTGATATTCATTCATATTCAGGTGCCTTGCTCTGTCTGTCTGTATCTCTCCATTTCTCCTCTCTCGGCTCTCTGCCTCTCTGCTCGATGCGGAGCACAGAGAACTGCAGACTGGAGCTGCGTGAGTTCATCCAAACTGATCAAATCATATGAGCACAAACTCGCTACAGGAGTTATATCCACCATTATGAATCAATAGTGATGTTCTTTCGCCAGAAATGAGTGTGCTACCGTGAAAATGGCACTGACAACATTGCCTTCATATTTGCAATAGTTTAACAATCTCAACATAAGATATACTGCTGACTCGTAATTTTCAATAAGATAAAACACTAGAGCATTTATAATGCCATAAAAGCATATAGACCTATTCTATTTTGATTAGGACAGTTTTTGACTTTGGACATTAACTGCTTTCATTCCAGTTTCATTCGACCGGTCGCTCTAATGTTGTTGCAGTGGATGTCTCGACTCTCTATCACACTATCTCTCTCACTCACTCACCTCCTCCAGCCCAAGTCTCTCTTGCGTTTGCAAAGTTTTGACAATCCAGCCAGATCACACAAATAAGTATTTGTTTTAAAAAAAAATGCAACAATCTGACCAATGGATTTATTAGTCAACACAATCCACAGGAGAAATCATGTTTCGTTTTTGCACGATTTGAACAATAGCCTAGACTGGCGTGTGCTGCTGTCAGCCCAGTCCACGTGAGAAAATGGGGGAGGGAGAAAGAGAGGGAGAAAGAGAGAAGACATTATGGGTGACATATTGGAAATATCACAGGGTGACGATAGGACGATCTGAATATGGAGCACATCGCCCAACTCTATTGTAGCCTATATAATTTATTTAATTCTGGCTATAGTGCAGATCATTATCACCCCTGATTAGGGTTTCCACGGCACGGTGATGTGAAATTTCAACAATATCTGTAGAGCACTTACTTTGATGTTTAATGTTACATTGATCGGCTGTGTCTGCCCGGCTACGTCTGTTTTTTATTCATTTTCAATTACTAGTTTCCATTTGTTGGACAGACAGAGTTGACATTGGTTCTAATTTTAAAATAAACCAACGAACAGTAATACCTTCCGTCAATCAGTTCATTGATGGATCAATGTAGCTGTCGTTTAGTGCATCCCGCAAACATACTTTTGCTGGTCTGGACTGGTCCTCTGAGCTTCTCTCCAGTCGTGCTGCTGTGGGGTTTAAATCCGAAATATTGCCAAATCCTCCACCATCTGTCGTGTCGTCTCTAGAGACTTTTTCCTCTGCTTCACATTAAGTTAAATCTACTCTACAAGTGAAAGTGAAATTAAGCTACTCTGTACTGCAGCAAACACCCTGAACCGACATCAACGGAATAGAAAAGAACAACCAGAATGGCACTCCGAGAGACACCTACACTAAACCTCTTGAATCTTGAATCTACACACGTGCGACAAACCTACTATGAACATTTGTTATAGGGCTAAATTGTATTCCTGCCATGGAGCAAGACACCTCACTAGAATTGACCTCTGTCTCTGGAACCGCTGTCTCACAGCTGTGCGCATTGTTCACTCTCACTCACGGAACCACTGGAACGTCATTTGATAATGTGCCGCAAACACGGAATTTTACTTCTATAGCCGTGAATTATCTCTTAAATCGGTATTTGTATCTCGCAAGACCCCCCGCATTTCATTGTATACTTGTATGCCGTGACAAATAAAACTCTTGACTTGACTTAAATCTGTATTTGTATCTCACTTGCAAATGACACATTTGACAATGACATGTCGTCAGCCTGTGACTGCAACTTGTTCCTGTTTGCGGACGACTCAGCCCTGCTGGTCTCTGACAAGAACAAGTTGCAGGTTGAAAAAACCCTCAGCTCGGAACTAGGCAAAATCTGCATATGGCTCGCTGATAACAAACTATCATTACACATGGGCAAAACAGAGTCCATTCTCTTCGGTTCAAATAACAAACTCAGCAAGACCGACGGCTTCTCAGTTACAGTGGGTGACAATATTGTCACAAGGAAAGATGAAATTACCTACCTGGGTTCCATCCTAGAGGCAAATCTTTCCTGTGACAAAATGGCATCCAATGTAATAAAAAAAGTCAACCAACGAACTCGATTCTTGTACCGGATCTCCTCTCTGGTAAACAAGAACACCCTGAAGACTCTGGCAGGAGCACTCATTCAGGGGTACTACGACTATGCTTGCACCTCATGGTACCAAAGCACCTCAAAGGCGCTAAAAACAAAATTACAAACATCTCAAAACAAACTGGTCAGACTACTGCTTGACCTTACTCCTAGAACCCACCTCACCCCTGCCCACTTTGACAACCTAGGATGGCTTAGAGTAGACGACAGAGTACAGCAACTTGCAATGGGCCTGGTCTACAAGATACACTACACGACCAAGGTACCCATGTACATGTCAAAATACTTCCCAAAGGTCAGTGAATACCACGATCACAACACCAGAGGGAGCTCCACAAATCATGTTAAACCCAGATTCGGCTCAAATAAGGGACTAAACACGTTTCGCAATTATGCCACATCAATGTGGAACGCCCTACCCAAAGCTGTAAAGGAATGTGGAGCACTACCCACTTTCAAAACCTCTCTCAAGGGACACCTACGGGAGACTGCAATTCAACACTGGCCCCTGTAAATATCCTAACCCAACCCCCTCCAATGTACAGTCATTTACCTAGTATGGTTTTGTCAATAGTCCAATGTACAATTTTGTTTGTTTGTACAGTGTCTCCCCCCCCCCCCCTCAATGTACAGTTTTGCTTGTTTATACAGTGTGCCCCCCCCCCCCCAACCACCTCCAATGTAGATTACCCAGTATGGTTGTCAATACCCCAGTGTACCCAACCCCCCCCACCCAACCTCCTCCAATGTACAGTTTCTACGTCAAATGTATATACTCCCTTTTCCTGACTCCTTCTGTATCACAAACAGTACTGTATTTGCAAATCTGGTATGTCATAAATGTATAGATGTAGCAGTACTGACTATCTGTATGTCATGTATGTCATATATGTCCTGATGAATTGAAAATGGGGGACCCTGATGTAAACAAGACGAAAGTCTTTCTCTGGTCTGCATCCCCTTAACTCTTTCAGTGCCACTCACGAGATTTCTCGTGTTTTTTATAGGTGGTTTTTGCGATCTGAAAAATTATTGCATCACCCGAGCCTACCCGAGTATAGCCGAGGGGCGCCGACGATCACTGTGGAAAAAAGCGCCCCCTGTCGTCTCCCAGATGACATAAGTGATTTTGGAATGGACTCAATGAAAATGAATGGGGGAAAAAATCCGGTACTCCACATTTTCCAGTTCACTGATCCAGCCGGGGTTACTAGAGTTCATTCTGGAGCCTCAGATCCCCGCGGATCATGGGGTTCTACTGTATCGCGTTGGATCCATACACGTATCGATTTTTTCGAATGGTGATCAGGAATTGGAATATACCAGTTGGATACCATCTGATGTCAGGTAAGGACTCTATGTTATCAGTGGTAGGATAATCAGAGTAAGTTTGATGAAGTTATAAGCTGTTTTGTGAAATGTCTTCTTTCGGTTTCACTGTAAAAGTCCAAGAGGAAATCAACGAGGCGATTATCCGTGCGCGGCCGTAATGTGCGTGCGTGCACGTATAATATTGATCATCTAGCGTTTATTTGAAAACGATTCATAAAAAGGCCGACGAATATCAACGTTGTGGAATATTCCACTAAAAGACGATTTTCATAGAATGCTCCAGAATGAGCTGTTTTTTATATCAAAACGGGGGCTTTTCTAACTGCTCTGAAACGGCAACGACGCAATAAAAAAACAATCTGCCTTCACAGCACTGACTGGAAAATAGTCTTTGATAATGCGATGGGCAGATTAGACACATAGCCATAATTTAAAACATAGATTAGGCGATATTAACGTTAACATTGGCGCCGATGGTGGCATTCAAGCGGTAAAACGAAAAACCAGGCGTGGCGCTGAAAGTGTTAACAATTGTGTGTATTGAGCTGTACTGTATTGTACCCATTCTGCAATCTGTTAATAAAGTTTTCAATCAATCAATCAATCAATCCCTCATTATTGATTTCAATGGGCAATGATAGAAATGAATTAAAATTAAATACTTGTCATTGACCGATTTGAAAAATATTCAAGAAGTCAGGCAATGTACGAAGTTCCATCCAAATCAGAGTTATGGCCAGGGGCGTATCTAGACCCAGCACTTCAGTAGGGCACAGAAGGGCACCAAAAACTCTGAAAAAAATGTGGCCGGTTTTGGCCGGTTTGTGGGCGAAAATGGGTGGATTTTGTAACTATTTTTTTTTAACTTTATTTCGGTTTTAGGGTTAGGTTAGGGTTATGTTATTTAATTATTTTGGGGAGCCAGCCCCCCAAACTCCTGAAATGCATAGAAATCTATGAAATAAATAAAACAATCTGACATTTATATTAAAAAGAGCTAGCCACCCAAACCCCTAAAATACATAGAAATCTATGCATTTTGGAACAGTTACTATATATATAGTCAAGAAAGCATTTAGTCATACTTAAAGTTTGAAGTGCTTTACTTGCATTGAACATTGCATTGAACATTGAACATTGAGGAGACATCATTAGAAAGCACAATGTATGTTTCCATAGTTACGCAGATGACACACAATTGTACATCTCCGCTGAACCAAATTATCACACAGCTATGAACTCCATTTCCGCCAGTCTCTTAGCAATAAACAAATGGATGACGAACAACTTTCTAAAATTAAATGAGGGCAAAACTGAAATCATACTAGTCGGTCCTATAACAAAAAGAGAAATGTTACAGAGCAATATGCGGCAACTTACTCCTTGGATCAAACCCGAAGTTACAAGTAAGTAACCTACACTGGCTTCTGGTAACATTTAGAATTGATTTCAAGGTCCTCCTCCTTATATACAAAGTATAAACATTGCGATCATCTACTACTGGTCTATTGAAGGTTCCAAGCCACAGTCTTAAGAAAATCAGGGATGCAGCCTTTGCTAACTATGCACCAAAGTTATGGAACACACTACCTATGGACATTAGGGAAGCTAGATCTCTTAATATTTTCAGAAATAAGCTAAAAACGTACCTCTTCACCATAGCCTTCTAATACACCCCGCTGTTGATTGTACTGTAGCACTATTTTACTCTGGCCATTCTATTGCATAATTTTACTATCTATTCTACTATTCTATTATTGCACTGTATTATTGGTGTGCAAACCAGTCAACTTACAAAAAAGAGCCTGTTGGAGGATTTCAACAAGATAAATGCAGTGCAAAATATTTCACTATAATATTTCAAAGCGAAGTAATAAATATTATATTAATTATTTGATCATGTTAAATGATCATTTGATCATGTTAAAAAAGGGAAAAGAAAAAATATTTGTTAAAGAAAAAAGAAAAAAAAATTATCAGTGGGGCACAGATGATTTGATTGATTGATTGAAAAGTTTATTAACAGATTGCAGAATGGGTACAGTACAGTACAGCTCAGTACATACAATTGTTAAGGGGATGCAGACCAGAGAAAGACTTTCGTCTTGTTTACATCAGGGTCCCCCATTTTCAATTCATCACACGTGCCCTAGTGATAGTGGTCTAAATACGCCGATGGTTATGGCTAATAGGATACACAGTCAGACAGACACACGGACAGGACAGGAGTGAGTGCAATAACCCCACATGTGCAAAATAAAGATCTTGGAGGAAGACAATTTTAGTTGGAAAAGGGAGATTAGCAGGGTAATATTAAACTCTGGGGAAGTTCTTTGGACCTCTTTTCAGCTCATGGGAGGCAAATGGTGAGGATAGAGATACAGAGTTACAGATTCATAGAAAGTAACAATTCATTACCCGCCTAAAGCAGCATTAATAAATGATGATAAATTGGTGATTGATTGATATTCACCTTCTGCCGATGGTGTGCGCGCGCTGCTCATCTAAATCATCATGTCCACGATGACTCGCACGCGGGAAGGTAACTGCCTCTCAAAAAAAAGTAGAGTGAAAACTCGACGGCAGCGGGCTCCTCCTGTCGAGCCGCGACAATATCGCCAGCCCTCGGTTTCTCCTTCTGTCTTTTTCTGTCTTCTGTCATCTTCTTTGATCTCCCTCCCTTTCTATCCAGCCCCCTCTCTCTGCATCTCTCAGCCACCCCCTCACTTTCCACACCAACAATGTGTCACAAACAGTGTGGTGTTTGCATCCAGTCCACTGCTTCACGTATTCATCTTTCTTTCTCTCCTCCCCTCTCTGCGTTTATGGTCTTAAAGGGATATTTCACTTTAGTACAACTAGACAGAAATCAGTAGTGTTATAAAGTAATCTACAAGTAAGCTAGTGACCACTGCTGTCCCTGTCGTCTCTATACTGTCAATACCACCATCCTCCCAGGTGTCAGGCTCCTCATTCACTTACCATTAATTTTGAGGACCAAGTCTAAAATAGCATACTTCTGAAGTATAAACAAACTATACAATATTTTTCTGTGCCAAATGTAAAAAAAAATTTTAAAGCGAACATTGCAATTTTCTAATTAAGAGCAAAATAACTATTTCTCACTTGGGGTGTAGTTTGACCAACTGTCAACGTTTCAGGAGAATGTAGAATCTTTCTTCCAACAAATTAATCAGCAGGTAACCATGGTAACCACTCCCCAACCATTCCATGCCAGCACACTCAAATTTGCAGCAAATTGAACGGATCTGCTGTTATTTCTCAAAGGTATAATAAACCCACAAAGACACATAAAATGCCAACACAAACACATACCTTCGACTTAGAATTGTCTGTTTTATTGAAATTTGCACGGCAGTACTTTGTTTATACTTCAGAAGTATAATATTTAAACTCAGTCGCCAAAATGATATTAAGTGAATAATGGTGAATGGTGGTGTTACTGTTGACAGTGGACGACAAGGACAGCCGTGGTATAGCTTACTTATAGATGCACATAAAGGTAAGTAACTGCTGAAACCTGACAAGTTCGTACTGAAGTGAAATATGCCATTAAAGGGGCAACGTATCAATATGTCTCATCCCTAAAACCCAATCATGGCTTCACAAATAACCTCCCAGCGGGGGGGGGGGGGGGGGGGGGGGGGGGGGGGTATCTCATATCTCAAAGAGATTATTCAGGAGGAAGTTCAAAAGGGCATTATTACGAGAGTGGACGTGGCCTTTACAGTGGGCGCCTCTCCAGTCAGTACTATACGAAGAGTGGAAGAGGGCCAAGAGTCAATTCACCTATTTGCAATTAAAATTAGCCTTCCACCCTTAAAATGTAGATGACATTATATTCTCTGTACCACTGCGTTCTCATGCAATATTCATATGCAGTCGACATGAATCATAGATTAATATCAGAGAAAACAGCAGTGGTGAAGCTTTTGTGGTGTGAAGGGCTCTGTGTTGTAGTGTTTTGGCATTCCAGATGAGCCACAGTTTTAAATAGAGCACTCTAAATCATTCAGAACACAATGTGTAACACAACTCACATACACATCCAGGCTGTTAAAATATAATTTCTTTGTGGACTGCCTGCAGAGCTGTCATTGTAGACATTACCCTAATTCAAAAGCAATCAGTTTTTATGTGCAAAACAAATCATAGATGCATCTGGTAACTGCCCCCTGCTCTTAATGTGTATGCCACAATCATGGCATGTTTAGCTTGTAATAAAAATTGTTTTAAAGGGGTACTATATTAAATTAAGCCACTAGATGTCGCACTAGAGAACCACGTCTCAGACCAAAACAATGGGGCACACACAGTCTAGGCTTCAGCCACACACACCCTCCCTTTGCATTCTCAGCAAAGTAATTATTTTCTTGAATATTTCAAGGAATTACTTCAAAGAAGAAAGTTCTCACCTAAAATGCTGTCAGAAACATAATTTAATGAATCGTTTAGGTGGAAAAGGATAGTTTACTTATGAGCGAGCCGCCACGAATCACGATCATAGGATCATTATCATACCTCTGGCAATGCTGTACAAACGGAATTCAAATCAAACTAGGCGTTGTAGAGCATCATGAATCTAGATCAAACAATTGCATGTCCTATTTCTCGCATAAAATGTTGTCAGAAACATATTTTAGGTTATACTTTAGGTTGAAAAAGAGAAAGACGAGTGAGCAAGCCATCATTTATTTTTTTAAATGGGGAGCAGAGAAACAGAGACCACCCAACTAGCAGCACATTTATCCAATCAGGTGCATTCCACGTGGCAAAATGGGACACAGGGATGGGATATATGCAGATACATGCACTAACATGCACTAACATGCACTAACATGCACACACGGCCAGCTCGGCTATAAAGCAAAGAACAGAGAAGCTGGAATAATAACCCATGCAGAGGGAGTGTGACTTCATTCTCTGCTAAGGAGACCATTACTTCACTACATCTTTACATAGCAAATAGTTGTTTGTTGCTATATTAATATTAAAAATCCCATATAGAGCACCTTTAGGAAAAACAATGGTGTAAGCCTATCGGCACAGTGGCGCAGTGGTTAGCACTGTTGTCTCACAGCATGAAGGTCCTGAGTTCAAACCCCAGCAGGGGGCCTTTCTGTGTGGAGTTTGCATGTTCCCCCCGTGTTTGTGTGGGTTTCATCCAGGTACTCCAGTTTCGTCCCAACATCAAAAGACATGCATGATAGGTTTCCTGCCATTGCCCTTGACCAAGGTTCCGGCATTACAGCTGGAGTTGGTCCCCAGGCTCCGCACTGTGTGGCTGCTCACTGCTCCTTAATAGTTACGATGAGTCAAATGCAGAGGACGAATTTCCCCAAGAGGATTAATAATAAAAATACAGCTCATATTTAAATTGAATTAGCAAAGTATTAACGTGGATCTCAAGCAATGCAGACAGTGTGGTAGGTCTTACCCACTCAAACGCCAAATGGTTATCGCAATCTATAACCGACTCGTCAATTTCTCAGCATTCTCCCCAACTGCAGGCCTGACTGCAGTCATAATGGCCTTGGGATGTTGTTGGATGTTGATGCTAATTTCAAACATTCCCTCAGGTTCAACTTCATTAACGACAAAGTGTTATAACAGCACACTGCAATTATGTCACCATCAGCTATCTTGAGTGGCAAACCAACTGAAACCATTAACAACCGTGATGGGGATTGACAGGCAACTGACTTGTTGAGTCACCAAGAGAGGAGATTATGCAATGGAGCCTGTGTGTGCTTTTGATATTCATGTGTAGCCTATACTTTGGAGACAAGTTAAGCTAATTCATGAATAGATTAATAAATCGATAAAAAATGTATGAGGTAACGCCAAGTTCTGCTCAAAGGCATCCTACGGGTGACTGGTCTCCTGCCATTTAAAAATGTCTTTCCACTTCTTGAAATAGATATTCAGTCACAAAAATGAGTAGGCCTGCTGAATGTGTCAACAGTCTATATAAATTTAGAAGACTTTAAATGTAGAGCTATTATATTTTAACATGTAGACCACTTATTTAAAAAATTTATTTTGAAATAATAGCTCTACATTCTGACAGCCATCACTGATATAGAGTGTTTGGTCAGTAACGTGGGTCTCCTAGTCCCTCTGCTCTGCAGTAAACAGTTTAAGCAAATGTGTCCTTGAAACAAGTAAAAGTAATCAAATTTGGCTTGGCAAGATTTCTTGAAATAAGTAAAGATATCCAGGGTTCTCTCTCCTGATTGGATAAAGTGGGAAGGGATACCAGAACATTTATTGTCTGTTTACTGCAGAGCAGAGGGAATCGGAGACCCAGGTTACTGACCAAACACTCTATCAGTGATGGCTGTTGGAATGTAGAGCTATTTAACACATATTTAAACAAAATAAAATACCACTTTCAGCACCTTTATGGTGCTCTGACAATATTTCCAGCACTTGACAGAGACAGACAGCACTATCAGGCTACAGTGAGGATGGAGAAAAGAGAGGGGGGGGTTGGACTCCTCCTCACTAGCAGAAGTAGATTGAATTTTCTACCGCAAGCAGTTTTTGACTCCATCCTGTCCAGTCGCACTTATAATGGATATAAAATCATTTCCACTGTTGCAGTATAAAACCATATGTTACACTGAGAAACATAGGCCTATGTCATCTGTTTACTTGCCAAATAAAGCTAAAACTATGACAATTTGGAGCTTGTAGCTAAAGAGAACGAGGAGCACCTAGTAGCCCTGAAGTCATGAGGTCCAATTCCTTGATATTAACAATACAATACTGGTCTGATTCATGCAACAATTTTGTTAAATACGTGTATATTTGATTCTATATGGGTACACTTAATACTAGCTCGGTGTAGCTACTTAAGTTTGCTTGCTTGCCCGCATGTACATGTATGATCGTATGTACCTAATATGTCGTATTATTGTTTGTACATGTCTGTACATGTCTGCTGTATATATTTTGCATGATGTGTTTTTAACCTGTTCTGAACTTTATGCCATATATGTTGTGCTTTCTTTTTTAAGCTGCTTTTTAACACCAGGCCCAGGGACAACAGTTGAAAATGTGCTTTGGCTAACACTGTCTCACACATTTACATGTATGTTCATTAATGTGTGCTGTCCCTGTTCAAATACAGTTTAAACTGAAACTAGGTTGCCTGCTTGTCTGCTTTAACAGTCCTAGACTGAAGGGCCCTCTGCACCTCACTTTGACAATGCATCTGCAATTGCATGTTGGAGCCAACATGATTTTCAATCTCAAACTCATTGTGACATCCTCGGCACAAGGCAAAACACAAGTTGATTTCTTGGACTGATTTTAATGAAGAAGCTTGATCCAACCTCATCCAAACCGTAAAATCTGTATGAAATACAAAAGCATACAAAAGATACTATTACAAGTCCATTACCAATGGTCGGAACATCACTAAACATATACCACAATTATTATCTCCATCAATCAATACCTTATTGGCTGCGTGCCAGTACATGAGAACATCGATGCGTTACTGTAGTATGTCTTCTGTCAGTTTCTTGGAAGATTGTCTTGTTTCGTTGGCGTGATGGATTGTTCTTTACTTATTAGAACGCCAGGTAATTCCATTACCATTCAAGTTCATGGTCCAATGCAAGAGAGAGAAGGCGGAAACACGTCACCGGATACCAGGTGTGTCAACTCTCGTGAGATGTGGTAATTGCACAAATAAAATAGAAAAACAGTGCGCCACTAATATATATCTTATATAAAACAAATAAGAAATACATTGAAAAGCAATTGAGTGTATTATTACTGTAACTGAGGGGTACAATTCCCTGACTGTATTAATCAAGTATGGTATCATTAAACCACTACCGTCTTATGTACATTACTGGCCATACCGTACACAAGTATATCAGATGAGAACTCCTCCACAATGATACGGTTTCCACACAAATACTTGTTTAGAATATTTATTACATCAAAGGTATTATTACATAATATACTTTACTTTAATTGCGCTTATAAGGCAAAGGAATTATGCATAGGCAAGTCAATATGGAATGTCCAATCTCTGGTTACGCAGGAAGCAAGTATACAACCTGGCTCTTAGGGAATTATATCTTTGGTACACTTAATGATATAGCGGGATATTCTGGAGGGGGTCCTCCCGGTTGTAAGCCGGTAGGGGGGGTAGGAGAGCCGTCGGTAGTAGACCGTCTGGTCAACGATATCTATGGAGACTTCAAGTACAGAAGACAGTGCAATAGACTCTTGATCCGCAGATGAATACACCTTGGTTCTCTTGTAGGCTGTAGCTCCACAATGAAGAAGAAGCTAGGCGACCTCAGTCTCTCTGAGCGCCGACTCAACTTCACTCCTCTCGGGGGTAAATCCAACACTCACAGGCGTCGGCGATTATCCGCTCCACAAATCACAGTACCAAAGCAAATATATATTCCAGCCACATAGGGCTCAGCAGTCGTCGGGTAGGTAATCCAGTGTACATGTCCCTCGGTCCTCGCCTAGATCTCCTCGGATGAAAGCGCCATGTGGTCGGCCCAACCTGGATAAGACTCTAGATAACACGAGGAAGCGTTGGAGATGCTGGTCACTTTAGAACTCTAACCGCACGATGCACCATACACGATAGACTATTATTCCTCGATAGAACTACGTCGCACTCGACGGTACAGTGCCAAACTCTGACAATTCAGCTATTAATTCGCACGAGGTCTCAATGCTATTCTAGGGCCAAACAGGCCATACTTCACCGCACGTCGTATCGTGGGTGAGGCTTCACGTTCTGTTACTAAGTTGGGAAGAAGGGTAAGGGACTTCTACATTTACTTGCGCCATATTTATATGCACGGTGAACAAATAGTGCCACTCTCATTTCGGTAGCCGTATCCCTGAGCGGAGCCGGGGCTAGTACGGACATGTCTCGTCGGTACCTTTGAACTTGACGCCAGGGGCTGGTCCCCTGGCGCCTGGTCCTTTGTCCAATAAGAGAATGAACTATTATGGGCTATAGTAGGCTAAAGGGATATTCCGTGCATATGTACAAGGAATATACAAGGGATATCAAACGATATACAAATATTATGCAATATATATCAATCAATAAATACATATATTCGGTTTAATCTGACCCTTTATAACAGCCGCCCCCTAATTAGTCCCACCTAATTAGCTAAGCAGAGACAGATTAACCGCACTGTCCACTACTCAATGTCCGTTGTGAGGGTAGGCAGGTCACAAAGTCATGGGTCATGGTCGTTATTAAGCGAGTCGGGGAGCCTTGGCGACTCTATCAGCCTCGCCACGGGTCGGTTGTAGGTCCGCCCTTGGCCGAGCACTTCTGCCACTCTGACCTTTCCGTCGGCACCAGTGGTCACTTTGCTTACCCGGCCGGCCGGCCACGTAGCTCGGGGTAGTGACTGGTCTATGGTCATGACGACTGGACGGGATGAAGGGGGGCTTAGGAGGGAGCGGGCCTGAGACTGCTTTGATCTGTGCTTGGCTGTGCCTTCTCCTCCTCCGTCTGTTTCTCTTGTTTGCTCTGTACCCCGTCTGAGGAGGGGCCGGTCCCGGCCGCCCCGTCAAGGAGTCGCTTGGGGTGCTGGGTCCGAGGTCAGCTATGTCTGGAGCGCAGCTGAGGGGGGTGGAGTTCCGAACTCCCTCTGGTACCCACGGTTCTCTCACGGGCCTCTCGCTTAATGTCAATAGCCTCTGCTGTACGGGGGAGAGGCCGGTGTCGCTCGCCTCTGTGTGTAGGCAGCGTGTAGACGTGGGTTGACTGTCAAGTCCGTAGAGGGGGCCCTGGAGCGTCCATCCCAGTCGGGTCTGAACCGCGACTGGGCATCCTTTGGGTCCGACGTGGGCCGCCTCAATTGGGAGAATGAGGTCCGCGTGGTCGGAGCCGATGAGCAGGGTCGGTGTGGCGCCGTCGATAAGCGGTATAGGTAGTTGACGTAGGTGCACATACTTAGCCATCAGCTGTGGGATGGGGTAGGTGTACTGAGACAGGCCTATGTCGTGGCTGGTGAAGACGTTAGTTATACTATACTGCTTCTCGGGCTGGTCCACCGCTGCTATCTTGAAGGAGACCTTTTCACCCTTTATGGTCTTCTGGTCCCTTCTGATGGTGCGTATGGTCATTGTATCTTTGACACCTCGCAGGCCCAACTGGGCTGCTGCGGAAGCGAGGAGGAGAGTCTTTTCAGACCCATCGTCCAGGACGGCGTAAGTGTCCAGGACCTTGTCCTCGTAGCTCAGGAGCACTCTGACCACTTTGAGGAGCACACGGGGGGTCCCGCTATGCTGGTCAATGTGGAGCACTCCTGTTGGTTGATTGCCTTGGACCTTCTGGTGGGCTCCGCACCGTGCTGCGCGGTAAGCGGCGCCCGCCTGGGCCGCCTCTGCGTGGTAAGCGGCGCCCGCCTGGGCCGCCTCACGCCACTGGTCCACTTGGACGGGGTTCAGTGTCTTATATTCGGCGCACTGTGCCAGCCAGTGTCCGCCATCGCAGTAGGTACAGTAGGGAGCGGTCTGGTGGCTCTTCGGTACTGGTGCCACCGCCTCGGCATGGTACATCACCGCGACGGGCCCACTCTGTTGTCCTGGCTGACGCCTGTTGATGTCATGCAGGACCTCCAGGTGGGTGCCACCGCACCTGCTGCACTTCTTCTTCAAGCGGCACTCAGCTGCTAGGTGGCTGCGCGCGCAGCGGAAGCAGCGGCGGTGGTCCTTGGTCCACTGGCTCACTTCGTCCGTGGTCAGCTTCCCGAAAGTGTCGCATTGGTACAGCCGATGTTCTCCCTCACAGTACTGGCACTCAATCTTCCACTGGTCCTCTTTCGTCGAGGGGGTGTTGTGGTTCTTGTGCTGCGGTACTGATTCGGCTTGGTGCATAACGGTCACCAACCGGCGGTTATCCGTTTGTCCCCGAGGTCCGAGTCTTGGGCTTGGTCCACTCCATACGAACGTGTCGAGTCGTAGGCTACTGACCTCCCTGGCGAGGAACTCAGATAGGTCTAGGAGGGATGCCTCTGGACCGTTGGGGTCGCGGTAGTCTCTCTGCCGCCTGAAGCGCTCTTGTCGGGCGGGAGGGAGCTTCTCTAATATCCTCTCTACATTAGAGTTAGCGTACAGTTCATAGATACCCTTTTCCTTTTGGGACCCCAGCATCCCTACCAGGGACTGTACCTTGATAGACAGGTCATCTAATGCTCTGTTGTCTCTGGCTGGGGGGAGACGGTCAATGTCTCTTATCTCCTGTATCACATAGTCCCATACGCGTCCATAACGTTGGTCGAGTGCTGCTAGAGCCGCTGTGTATGGGGTAGTAGAGTTGGCATAGGCCAGCGCTATATTGTGCGCTCGGGGCACCTTGAGGTGCTTCAATAGGGTAGCATACTTGTGGCGTTCATCAGCTACATCAACCATCATTGTCTCTAAGCACATCCGTAGCTCCGTGTACTGTGCTCGGTTCTCATGGGTGAAGTCTGGAAACGTCGGTGTGCCAAGGTACGATGCCATGGATGACTGGCACATCGGTGAGCGTTGGGGAAGAGGCCTCCTAGGTGAGTCTCCCCGTGCGTGTCGTCTTGGGCTGGTACTTGGTGGGTACCGAAGGTCGGGTACCCAGGTGCTGTTCCTCGGGGCTGACGGTGCGTCAAACTCACCCGTGAGTGGAGTCGGGGGTTTGTAGCGCAGGGCCTCGGGGCTGACTTCTGGGCTGTACTGGACCTCCTGGTCCAGAGTACGTTGCTGCTGGTCGGGGCTGTACTGGGCCTCCTGGGCCAGAGTACGTTGCTGCTGGTCTGCTTGACATTCCTCCTCTTCCTCCTCCTCTCCCTCTGCTAGGACCTGGAGTCTTCTGTTCAGTCTCTCGGCGTGGTCCGGTTCTTCCCGGTTGCTGGGTCTCGTATGGACCGGCCGGGGAGGGGGTTCGGAGACGTGGACAGGATCCTCCTGTTGGCGGGGTCCCGGGTCGCTTCGTCGGGTAGGGGAATGTGTCCTAGACCCATGTCTTGACGATCTCTGAGAGCTCCGTGCGGAGTGAGGGGGTGTCGCCATGGCAACCAGTTTGTCCATCAGCTCCGCCTGCAGCCGGTCGCGCTCTGCCTCGCGCTGGGCATGGGCTGCGTCGCGCGCTGCTTCGCGCTGGGCATTGGCGGCGTCGCGCTGCGCATTGGCGCTGGCCTGGGCGGCGTCGCGCTGTGCGTTGGCGGCGTCGCGCTGGGCATTGGCGCTGGCATGGGCGGCGTGGAGCTGTGCATTTGCGACGTCGCGCTGTGCATTGGCGGCGGCGTGCTGTGCATCGGCGCGGCTTCTCTCAATGTTCTCTTCTGTCTGGAGGCGTCTGGTCTCCAGTCTTATGCGGTCGTCTTCACTCCTTTGTTGCGCCTGGAAGCGCTCTAGCTCGCCTGCAAAATGTTCACGCTCGCGCGTCTGTTGCGCTTGAAGTCGATCGCGTTCGGTGGAGGCTGCCAGGGTGGCGATGAGTGCTTGCGCCAGCATCTTGTCCGCCTCGCTGGGGGAAGACGCCGTTCGGGACGATCGGCTCCCGGCAGTACTTGTTGGAGATCCGTTCTCCTGTTGCGTACCGAGGAGATCCATCTCCTGGGTGCGCGTCTCTTCTTGTGGTGGGTCGGGTTCCATCCCGGGAGGGCTTTCTTTATCCTGGAGCTCTCCGGGGACTACCTCGTCGACGTTGTTTGGGGGTAAAGTCGTGTCAGTTCCCTCCTGGTCCCCACCGTGAGCTTGGTCAGTTACATTAGAACCCACTAGGGCCTCTGTTGGCGGGGTAGCCTGGTTGATAGGGTCGGACATAATTTTACTATCCGCTTTAGTTATTTTATCCGTATTTAATTTCCCTTTAAAGCTAGGTATTGGACTGACAGCGTATGCCTCTAGATAGGGAGGTGGCTGCCGTCTGCGCTGCGGGCGATCTAGCTTAGGAGAACCGTTTGTGGAGTGTTCGTCATCGGCCATGTCAATATTAATATTATATTAATATTACGCTAATTATTATCCGGGGCTCGAAGGACCAATTGTAACTGAGGGGTACAATTCCCTGACTGTATTAATCAAGTATGGTATCATTAAACCACTACCGTCTTATGTACATTACTGGCCATACCGTACACAAGTATATCAGATGAGAACTCCTCCACAATGATACGGTTTCCACACAAATACTTGTTTAGAATATTTATTACATCAAAGGTATTATTACATAATATACTTTACTTTAATTGCGCTTATAAGGCAAAGGAATTATGCATAGGCAAGTCAATATGGAATGTCCAATCTCTGGTTACGCAGGAAGCAAGTATACAACCTGGCTCTTAGGGAATTATATCTTTGGTACACTTAATGATATAGCGGGATATTCTGGAGGGGGTCCTCCCGGTTGTAAGCCGGTAGGGGGGGTAGGAGAGCCGTCGGTAGTAGACCGTCTGGTCAACGATATCTATGGAGACTTCAAGTACAGAAGACAGTGCAATAGACTCTTGATCCGCAGATGAATACACCTTGGTTCTCTTGTAGGCTGTAGCTCCACAATGAAGAAGAAGCTAGGCGACCTCAGTCTCTCTGAGCGCCGACTCAACTTGACTCCTCTCGGGGGTAAATCCAACACTCACAGGCGTCGGCGATTATCCGCTCCACAAATCACAGTACCAAAGCAAATATATATTCCAGCCGCATAGGGCTCAGCAGTCGTCGGGTAGGTAATCCAGTGTACATGTCCCTCGGTCCTCGCCTAGATCTCCTCGGATGAAAGCGCCATGTGGTCGGCCCAACCTGGATAAGACTCTAGATAACACGAGGAAGCGTTGGAGATGCTGGTCACTTTAGAACTCTAACCGCACGATGCACCATACACGATAGACTATTATTCCTCGATAGAACTACGTCGCACTCGACGGTACAGTGCCAAACTCTGACAATTCAGCTATTAATTCGCACAAGGTCTCAATGCTATTCTAGGGCCAAACAGGCCATACTTCACCGCACGTCGTATCGTGGGTGAGGCGTCACGTTCTGTTACTAAGTTGGGAAGAAGGGTAAGGGACTTCTACATTTACTTGCGCCATATTTATATGCACGGTGAACAAATAGTGCCACTCTCATTTCGGTAGCCGTATCCCTGAGCGGAGCCGGGGCTAGTACGGACATGTCTCGTCTGTACCTTTGAACTTGACGCCAGGGGCTGGTCCCCTGGCGCCTGGTCCTTTGTCCAATAAGAGAATGAACTATTATGGGCTATAGTAGGCTAAAGGGATATTCCGTGCATATGTACAAGGAATATACAAGGGATATCAAACGATATACAAATATTATGCAATATATATCAATCAATAAATACATATATTCGGTTTAATCTGACCCTTTGTAACAATTACTATTATACAAAATAAGCATATAAATTGTAAACATAAATAACTATATTAACCAACTGTTAACCATAGCTGCAGTTACACTCATACTCACTGAGATCTTTGAGCCAGTGAGCTAGTTGGTTTTCTGGATATTTGAACCGAAAAGAGCTAGGTCAAACCGCAGTGGTCTGTATAGAGAAGCGGCACGGTGGTGTGGTTAACACTGTCGCCTCACAGCAAGAAGGTCCAGGGTTCGATTTCCGCTTGGGGACCAGGTTTCCATGATGCCAGGTACCCAGTTGGGGTATCTCCCAGGCCTTTCTGTGTGGAGTTTGCATGTTCTCCCCGTGCTCTCAAGGGTTTCCCCCCCGATAAGATAAACCCAATAGAAAAACATGCACAACAGATCGCTAACGCTGTGGCGTCCTTGACGAAGACAGACAGGAGCACTTGGATTGGTCCCCGGGGCGCGGCTCACGTTGACGCCCTATCTGCTCCCGGCTGCCCATGGGGGGAAGGACAACGGGATGCGTCTATTCTTTTACCAACGGATTTCCAGTTCCGCGTTCACGTTCTGCGATCTGATTGGCCACTGACGTTTCTGGTGCGATCTGATTGGCCAATGACGTTTCTGGTCATGTGACATGTGCGCCCAATCGCGTGACGCGCCCATTTCCGCCTCGAACAGCAGCAAACTACCTAACGCCTAGTTTATCACTGGTTAAGCTTAGGCGACTCTTTTGAAGTTGGTTAAGGTTAGAGTTTGGAATCAGGGCTGGTGTTCTATCGCCCTGCTCTAAGACAAACTCTAACCTTAACCAACTTCGAAAGAGTGCCTAAGCTTAACCGGTGGCATAACTTGCCGTCACACGATTGGCGCAACCAGAAACGTCAGTGGCCAATCAGAGCGCAGAACGCGAACGCGGAACTGGAAATCCGTTGGTAAAAGTATTCAGGCCAACGGGATGGGATGTGTGTGTGTTCCTGTGGGTCGCCCATCTCGCATGTGTGTGTTAAACTGCATGACAAATAAAGACTTCTAGTCTAGTCTAACAATTATTAGAGAAGTGTTACGATATAGAAGTTCTTTGTTGACCAAAAAGCGACGGCTGAACAGATGTTGAGATGGAGTCAGATGAACTTTAGTTGATAGCAATTTGCCAAGGTTGTTTACTAGTTTCTGAATTCACACGAGAAGTTCAATTGCAGATCGTACGGTTATGTATATAACCATAGTTACATGAGTGTAGTGACGCTCAGCGTCTATTGCACATGCTTCACGTCAGTACTTGTGGACTGAATAAAAACTCTCAATGTACCTTTACATACCAACATCTGTCTGGCCACACCCCTATCACTACACTCATGTAACTATGGTTATATACATAACCGTACGTTACATTACGTGTATCTCTGCTCAGCGTCTATTGCACCACAGGAGCTGAGCAGAGCTTACGCCCGACAAATGTACCCCACTGAGGCCCCCCACAACCATCAGAACCGGGGAGGACCCGAGCCCCCCCGACCCTCCCTATTGGAGGGAACCCTCCCTATTGGAGGACGGGAGGGAGACGGATCCGACTGCGCGAAGAGGAACTCAAGCAAATTAACGCACAGGGTGAGCAGACCATGGGGTAGGTACCCACGACTACACACACGCACAACCCGCATGCCACCAGGGAACGAACGGAAGGAACAAACCTTGTTACCACCCCCAAAATCATGGGTCAAGAGCAAAACTCAACCCTGTGGCAAGGCCGTAGCAGCGGAGCGCGAAGGAGGACCCAGACCCAGAAGGGACTGGATCCCCCCGGAAAAAGGGGGCCCGGAGAGGCCAATGACGCCACAGCATCGAGACCTCACCAGGTGGTCACTAGTGACACCGCCCCCCACATCGCCAGCGTATTCGGACAGGGCCCATCCAAGAGCAGGCCCTTCCCCCCAATAGCACGCTGCCTGGCTCACTGACCCTGGCATACTCAGGCAGTCAGCATGGCTGTAACTTGAAGCACTCAAGAGGCTACACCTACAGCGGGAGCAGGCAGCGCACCGGGGAGACGACCTCCAGAAAAGGCCGATCCCTCAATCCAGGCAGCAGGCACTTGACCCGAGCCTGGAGCACTGCGGACGAGACAGGCGCCAAAGGGGTCAGCTGAAACAGCACCCCGGCGGAAGGGGCGTATGCTGGCATTGTTGTGCACCATGTCACAGCCTCCACAAAACCCCCCCGACTCTCTAGAGGGGCCGAGGCAGAGAAGGCTGACACGATTGGCAGACGTCATGAAACGTGCGGGGGCACACTCAAGCGGTTAACCCGGGAGTTGACTCCGCTCCAACACACCAGGGAACCAATCACCCTCTTGGTTAAACATGAGGTGATTGTTCCTATAACCCCTCAGGAAAAAACTCCAAAACACACCTGCGGGTATACACTGGCTATACCGCAGTACAAGTGTTTCAGTTTTCAAAAAGGGGTTATCCCAGGCCTACGGGTCGACGAAAACAACTTCGGACCGGGCCCGGCAGACCGGGACGTACACAGGGATGCCAGAGGAGTTCCATAAGAACCACCTCAACAGCCCCCTCTCAGCCATGCGTAAGCGGGAGAAGAGAGGGGCGAAAAGAATGGAGAAGGACCAGGCCCCCTTAGCGCAGCTCAAGGTACAACACAACATGGACCAAGCAACAGTGAGGGGTAATACGTAGTAACACAACCACGACGCCAAAC
Source organism: Notolepis coatsorum (assembly GCF_963971535.1). Taxonomy (NCBI): domain Eukaryota; kingdom Metazoa; phylum Chordata; class Actinopteri; order Aulopiformes; family Paralepididae; genus Notolepis; species Notolepis coatsorum. The sequence goes on along the minus strand of NC_140182.1, from coordinate 99,946,160 downwards.
CCTGCGACACCCGGGCCGACCCGGCATTTTCCCCCCCGAAAAAAGCACAAGTCCCTCAGGGTACCAGAACAGCAGATCTGCGTCCCCGGCGGACAACGGGTTAACTGACCTGGACCGGCGTGACCAGAACCAGTCCCGTGCCCTAATCACGCCGACATCCCCAACTCTAGGATGGGGGTAGGTACGCGTGTCGATCCAAAACATTATAGAGGGCGCCACCCAGACGGTCCCGTTCGTACAGCGCTCAGTGGCCCACCCCAAGGGCATGAGACCCCTCTACCTATGCTTTGATCTATTCCGTTAACATCCCCCAGATATGAACGAGAATTCGTTGAGACAAACCTAGTAAACTGGCGCTCGGAAGAGACAAACTCCATCCCAGTTGCTCCATAAAAACGCCGTTTTAATGATGAGCAACCAAGGCGCGCAAGCCTCATGCGTGATTCCTATCAGAAGCACCCAGGGCCAGCACTATGTACACGTCGAGACCCAAAACACATCAATGGATAGTCTAACAAGACACCAGATACCGTTCCTCCAAGCCGCCTGGGAGAACGACAAGAAGCCGCTTTTTACATTTTTCATTTTCGACAGAAAAAAGAAAAAACTATACGGACATGGGTCCCATACGACGCGGCTGAGGGAAAAACACCACCCTGTCAACCATGCTCCATAAAAGAGGGGACGGAGAGCGACGTACCCCTATGACGGGGGGAAACCCATGACTCAACAGACCTTTAAGGTGAGGAGTCAGGGAAACCCTCAATACCCCGTCCACCTACTCCAAAAAGGAGAGGATGGGGAACCCCCAGAGAGACTTCCCACGTGAGCAATAGATTGAAAAGACATATTGCAACCACATACAACAGAGCAGAACTTCTTTTTAAGTTCTACTCACCTTGACAATCTGAGGAGGAGGCTCTGAAACTCTGAGGAGGCTCCCTCACTGGGAGGGAGGGTCTGAACTCACAGGAGGCTCTGAAACTCCCTGAGGAGGAGGCTCTGAACTCCCTGAGGAGGAGGCTCTGAAACTCCCTGAAACAGAGGTCCATAACATGGAGCCTGAATAACCCACGGAAGTCTTACCAATAGAAACAGTGACGTACTCTATGGCGGGGGAATTTCCGGCGGTCCGCACGCCCAATCTTTCATGGCATGGGACCAGGAAACTCCCTCCCCCCCCCCCCCTCCCCCCCTACCCTGTAACGTGCTGATCCAGCACTGTGACAGGAAGCCTGAAGGACAGGGGGTTTTAACCCCTGACCAATCAGAGAAAGGGGAGGAAGGTTTACCAGTTCACCCCTTTACGACCCCTCACCCCTGATACGATGTAATGACAAAATAGAGCCATGACACCAGTCATAGCATGCTACATGAAGCGTTTAACAGCTTCACATAGACTCATGTGCGAAACCTGCCACCTGATTTTTACAAAGAAAAAACACAGACCCAGAGAAAACAGCCATCTGATTTTTACAAAGAAAAAACACAGATCCAGAGAGGGCCCCTTTAAGAGCCCCGGTACCAGAGCTTACACACGTGACTTCTGTAGGCCAACACTTAACCCAGTTGTGGATCTTAACGACACACACAACCCTTCATCACAACAAAAAAGGCAAAAGTACACTCTCACTACAGAGGAACGCCGTTTTTCATAACGAGAGAAGACACAAGTCCTTGATTATGTATTGGCCACAGGCCTTGCTAAGCACACATGACAGCGACCAAAACAATCTTTTCCCTAGGAAAAAAATCGTTTTCTCAAGCAGGAGCACAACCCCAGCAGTTTAAGCTGAGGGATTACACCGTATCCCCACAAACATAGTGACACAAAATATTGTAAACAAAACATGTTTGAGAGGAGGGGGGAAGCCCCAGGGAAACCGGGGGGATCACCCCTTCCCACCTTACCCTTGATATGACCAGGTTGAACAGGTACTGCCCTGTTAATATGTGAACACGCTACCTGTTTATTGTCATCACAGGCTGAGAGAAGGACTTACTCCTCGATCACATGTCACTAAGCATAGCTTTGCAGGGTAAACAACCCACTTAGTTACACATGTTCTCATCACAACTAAACCAGTTCATTTTTACTCACGTAAAAAACAACGCCGATTTTCTAGGTAGAGAGAACCTATACCAGTGACAAGACAATTCACACACAACACGCGTCGTATCCTCAATGTATTGCAGCAACATACGTTTTGGAAAACATCGTTATTACAAAACATTTAGAAGGGAAGGAAAGAAGAAGTGTTAAGTCCAGCAGGACTCCTACCTACACCCTGAGCGCAGGCTGAGAGGACTGCAAACACTGGTTAACGGGGACAGCCGAAGTCGAACCCGGCGTCTCCTGCGTTGGTGACGAGGGCAATGCCCGCCGCGCCACCCAGCCGCTACGTTCTCCATGTTGCCGAAGTCCTCGCTGGCAGGGCACCCGGTGTAGGGTCGACTAACATCCTCTGTCAAAGATGACGTCATAGTCAGAGTGTTAAGGCTTGTTATTCTCACAGTAACGTTCAACAGTGTAGCATTAAGCTAACAACCAACTCCCGACTGATAGCAACAAGCTAACGTTCCTAGCCTAGTGAACGCAACAAGCTAGCGCCGCAGCTAACAGCTAACTGGCTAAAGGCCTCTGCATGCTACAGAAACTTCAAAGCAACTGCAACACAACATCGACAAAGCAACGGTGTTTTAGACACTCTGCCTTTATGCTTCTGCAACATCGACGCGCAAAGTTAGTTTAACTAAAGTTAGTTTAGGTTCGTGTTAACGTTAGATAATGTACAAAATAAACGTATTTCCGGTGATTTTAGACGTCGCTCTTTTATTTTGAAATCCCCCGACCGGAAGTGTTATAGTGTCTGTTGCTAGCAGCTTAACTTTCTGTGCTTTTCGAGCTAACGTTACCGTAACGTCATTAGTTTCCAATGGAGAGGACCTCGGCTCACATGCAGCTCAAACTACCTATTGGAATAAATTTATTGATTGATGTTTAACTTGTCCCTGTGTGTGTCCAGTCATTTCGACTAGCAAACGTTGTATTTAACGTTAAAGTTACCTCAGGATACCATTGTATTTAGTTGGTTAGCTATGTAGCTAATGTGGATAGCATTTTGTATAGCACCAATTTTAGCTGGGTTTTCAGAAAAAGGCCAGCTATGTGACGCTAATTATTTAGCATCAACGCTGGCTGGCTACAACAATGGCGGATGGTATTCTCTGCGAGACCAATATTATTCTATGACAGCCCCGCCCCCATTCGCTAACCAACCAATCACTGCTACGCCATATCAACGCAACGGTTGTTTAGGTTAGATTTTGGAGACATGTACGCAGCATCCTCGCAACACAGTCTACAAGACCCTAAACAACAACCGCGCTGAAATCGCGCTGATGTTGTGTTGAAGTTGCTTTGAAGTTGCTGTAGCATGTAGAGGCCTTAACAGGTAGGCCACACAACTAGCACGCAAGCTAAGCAGCTGTCACCTGAACTGTACACAAGAATATAATAAGCCACACTTCAGACAGGCCGCCGTCTGAGTCCCTCCTCATCCTAAGAGAGAAGAGAAAAAGAACGTCAACACAGTTTTCAAACGGTGATTTAACAGACATACAGCGGAGTCGGCACAATTCCCTTATGGGCTGCAGCCGACTTGAGCATGGAGCTTCCGATAACGAAGATCCAGACCCACTTTTCCTCGTGTTTAGGGTTTAATCTTTCATTCATTTGAAAGATGGGGCCTACACGGGACAGAGAAGAATCCGCTCGTCCAGAGACCCCGGGTTTAAACCAGATCTCGGTCGTGGCCCACTAGTTTGACTATCATGGGCTTCAAACCAGGACCCTCCATCCGTCGCCTAAGAGGCCGAACAAAGGACCCCAGTCTGGGGCCGGCCTTCGTAAAATTGTGCAGCTAACCCCCATAGCATTAGCAACACAACCGGCACTCGCATAGCAAAACATCACTCACCCCAGAGGCAGCCAGTTTCTCACAAACAGCCGACGCCTCCTGCACAGTCCAGCTGTAGAACCGGAGGTTCAATACCTATCCAGCCGCAGCTTTGGAGGACTGCAGGTGGGGATTAGACCAGCGACGCGAGCCCCTAATACGAAAAAGCCGGTGGAGGTCAGAATGATTATCATCTTCCAGACACCCCAGTGACGAAGACATTATCGCCGTATTTTCTCGAAAATAGTGAGAGAGAAAATAAAGATATAACGTCAACGTATCTCCTTGCTGTTCTCCTTTCTTCAGTCTAAACAACCTAACTTGAGTGATTGGTATAAAGGCACTTCCTTGAGGTGAAAGTGAAGAAGGAGGTGAGTGTATGGCCACACCCCTGCTTATATAGGTGGCGGATAGGGGTGTGGCCAGACAGATGTTGGTATGTAAAGGTACATTGAGAGTTTTTATTCTGTGCACAAGTACTGACGTGAAGCATGTGCAATAGACGCTGAGCAGAGCTACACGTAATGTAACTGGACCCACTTGACGTTAAACCTCACGCAGGAGAGCTCAATTGTCAGAGTGAGGTCCAGAGATATGGTTACACACAGTTTTTATACATAATTCTTGAATCACATCCTTTGTTGGTTGATGACTGATGGTAGATAGGGAGGAGAAAAAGAGAAGAGGGGAGGAGAGGAGGGAGAGAGGAGGGAGAGAGGGGAGACAGAGAGAGAGAGAGACACAGAGAGAGGCGGGGGAGACGGAGAGAGAGAGAGGGAGACAAAGAGGGGAGAGGAGGGAGGGATGTTTAGCTGAGATCATGTCAGCAGGTGGCCCAGGGCAGGGTGGCAGAAAGGCCGGGAGGGGAGAGGAGAGGGATGTTAGGAGACACAGAGAGAAAGGGGAGACAGAGAGAGGGGGGGCGGAGAGAGAGAGGGGGAGACAGAGAGAGGAGGGGAAAGGAGAGACACATGAGACACATGGTAGCATGTGAGCTATAGCATGTGAGCTGTCATCATGCTGATCAGGACAAGAGAGTGGCTCCATTGACCGGCTTGTGACTAGGCACAGGGAGGTCGCAGGGCCAAAAGAGAGAGAGTAAGAGAAGAAGAGAGAAAGAGAAAAGGGGGGGGGGGCAGAAGAGGGACAGAGATACTTTTGGGGTTACCTGTGAGATCTTTTAGAATAATCCAATAGAAGAAACATTTGGGCAAGGAGATTGTGGCAAACTGCCTGGCCCTGGTGTATCTGACAATGGCACGCTGCTTAAATCTGGTAACACAGTACCTTCGCTGTACAGGAGTGAGGCGACTTCTGGCCTATGAGATAACTTTATCCTCCCCCCATTGGAGCTGTGATCCAGTGTCTGGGATGTACTCCCCACAAATGTTGTACCGGGACAGCAGAAAGGTTTGCTGCTGAAGTTGATGCTGTGAACGGGACTTGCATAGGTCTAGGTCTACCTACACTGTAGTACTCAACACTGAAGAACATTGTTACTCAGCTGATAGAGTTGTGCCCTTCCTGATGACTTGTCGTACAGAACTTGTAAGTCGCTTTGGATAAAAGCATCAGCTAAATGACAAAATGTAAAAATGTCTATTAAGAAGATTGCTGCTACTCTATTAGCTATTTATTACCTATACTGTAGCTGCATCGCTGCTCTCATTTGACGTGCTTTCTCTAGCTCTCTCTCTCCGAATTGTACATGATGGCAGATCGTCAGAGAAGGTTTTGATTGATTGATTGAAAAGTTTATTAACAGATTGCAGAATGGGTACAGTACAGTACAGCTCAATACATACAATTGTTAAGGGGATGCAGACCAGAGAAAGACTTTCGTCTTGTTTACATCAGGGTCCCCCATTTTCAATTCATCATAACATATATGACATACATGACATACAGATAGACAGTACTGCTACATCTATACATTTATGACATATCAGATTTGCAAATACAGTACTGTTTGTGATACAAAAGTGTCCAGAAAAAGAGTGTATATACATTTGGCGTAGAAACTGTACATTGGAGGAGGTTGGGTGGGTGGGGTGGGGTTGGGTGGGTGGGTGAGGGCTGTACATTGGGGGGGGGGGGGGGGGGGGGGGGGGGTTGGGTAGGGGACACACACACACATTTTACACTGTACATTGGAATACTGACAAAGCCTTACTTGGTCATTTACTGTACAACTAGGTTAGGACATTTGTAGGGGCCAGTTTCGAATTGCAGTCTCACGTAGGTGTTTTCTGAGAGTGTTTTTGAAAGTGGGTAGTGATTCACATTCCTTTACAGCTTTAGGTAGGGCTTTCCACATTGATGTGGCATAATTGCGAAACGTGTTTAGTCCCTTGTTTGAGCCGAATCTGGGTTTTACATGATTTGTGGAGCTCCCTCTGGTGTTGTGATCGTGGTATTCACTGACCTTTGGGAAGTATTTTGACATGTACATGGGTACCTTGGTCGCGTAGTGTATCTTGTAGACCAGGCCCATTGCAAGTTGCTGTACTCTGTCGTCTACTCTAAGCCATCCTAGGTTGTCAAAGTGGGCAGGGGTGAGGTGGGTTCTAGGAGTCAGGTCAAGCAGTAGTCTGACTAGCTTGTTTTGAGATGTTTGTAATTTGTTTTTTAGTGCTTTTGAGGTGCTTTGGTACCATGAGGTGCAAGCATAGTCATAGTACCCTTGAATGAGTGCTCCTGCTAGAGTCTTCAGGGTATTCTTGTTTACCAGAGAGGAGATCCGGTACAAGAATCGCGTTCGTTGGTTGACTTTTTTTTATTACATTGGATGCCATTTTGTCACAGGAAAGATTAGCCTCTAGGATGGAACCCAGGTAATTTCATCTTTCCTTGTGATAATATTGTCACCCACTGTAACCGAGAAGCCGTCGGTCTTGCTGATCAGAATGCTGATCAGAATGTCAAGACCGACTCCTCTTGGCAGGGCAGCTTATACATACTCAAAGTTACAGAGCTTGACAGGAACTTGGGGATCCATGTGTATAGCAACACGTTCACCCCACACAAGGCCAGGAGATGGTCCTGATTGTCCTGATCTCTGCCCAGAGTTGTATTGAAGTCATGCCCATTGGGCCTCAGCGAGCTTCTGGGCTTCAGAATTGTGGCTCACAATTCACAACTTCAAATGCCAGTATTTATACACCATTACTCCACTATATCTTTATATGTATCACACTATCTGTTTAAATGTAGGAGGAATGAGGCCACTGGACACATGGAAGATGAAGTTGATCTTTGGAGCTTACTGGGAGCTTTCCACAATCCACACCATGGTGTCTTTATACTGCTTTATACCAAGCCCTTGCACCAAACGAGAAAGAGAAAACTGTGATTACAGTCTACCTCAGGCACCAAGTAAGCCACCTGCAGCTAGAAACCAATGCGTGATCCTGGTTCCAATGTCTCCCAACTCTTGACATAATTGCTACTCTTTCTTTGCTGATAAGAGCTGATGCCATTGAGGTCCTCGTCAAAGACAATACATAGCAAATCAAACAGGAAGAAAGGTTTGAAACGGCTTACGCCAATATAACAAAAGAAAGAAAAAGCAAGTGCAAGGTTGAAGATTCACTTAAATCTCAGCAGAAAAGATGATGGATTGATGCTGGAATTGTATTCTCAATGATGGAACATGTCCTTGAAACAGCTAATGAAAACGTACTATATATATTTATCTATATCTGCATATATTCCTGCTTATATACTGTACACACATATCTATATATTTATATATCCCATACCTACTCTTATTAGTGTACATAATAATACTGTACATACATCAGATTAGCATATTACTCAGTAGCTTCATTATATATATATTCCATTTAATCACCTGTTTACACTTAATCACACTGCATATTGTTAATGCACTTTACTGTTACATTTGCACTCTGGTGAGATGCCAACTCCTTCTCGTTGTACTGGATGATGACAATACATTTGAATCTAATCTAATGAACCCATACCATTTCCTCCAATCAAGTAGCTTATTTTTTAACATTGTATTTTTTTCTCTTCCAAAAGGGGCCAAAGTATTAACCAGAGGCCGATTACAGAGGTTCAAAGTCAGCGTTATAATAGCTCTCCATAATGCCAATTATGTTCAAACCGCATGTGTCATAATCACATGCTCAACAGGCAGAGAGGGCCTCCATCAGTGTCAGGGTATATAGTGAAAGGTGAACGCGGTGGAGAGGAGAGAGCGATACGAGCTAAAAGGAGTTCTATCACCCAGTCAGCCTGCCAGCTCCTGCTGTGATCACACACTTCTCTCGCGGAGCCGGGCTCTGAATATTTCATATTTGCTAATCTGAAGCGTTGTACGAAATCCCAGTTTGGCTAAATATTCAATGAAGCGCCACTCTGTGCCAAACCGAGTGGAACGGGGCTCATCACGACACGGGGCGCGTGAACACTTCTTCCTCACCTGGCAGAGCAGCCACGTGCCGTCCTCCTCAGTGCTAATCATCAGTGCCGTCCTCCTCAGTGCTAATCATCAGTGCCGTCCTCCTCAGTGCTAATCATCAGTGCCGTCCTCCTCAGTGCTAATCATCAGTGCCGTCCTCCTCAGTGCTAATCATCAGTGCTAATCATCAGTGCCGTCCTCCTCAGTGCTAATCATCAGTGCCGTCCTCCTCAGTGCTAATCATCAGTGCCGTCCTCCTCAGTGCTAATCATCAGTGCCGTCCTCCTCAGTGCTAATCATCAGTGCCGTCCTCCTCAGTGCTAATCATCAGTGCTAATCATCAGTGCCGTCCTCCTCAGTGCTAATCATCAGTGCCGTCCTCCTCAGTGCTAATCATCAGTGCCGTCCTCCTCAGTGCTAATCATCAGTGCCGTCCTCCTCAGTGCTAATCATCAGTGCCGTCCTCCTCAGTGCTAATCATCAGTGCCGTCCTCCTCAGTGCTAATCATCAGTGCCGTCCTCCTCAGTGCTAATCCTCAGTGCCGTCCTCCTCAGTGCTAATCATCAGTGCCGTCCTCCTCAGTGCTAATCATCAGTGCCGTCCTCCTCAGTGCTAATCATCAGTGCCGTCCTCCTCAGTGCTAATCATCAGTGCCGTCCTCCTCAGTGCTAATCATCAGTGCTAATCATCAGTGCCGTCCTCCTCAGTGCTAATCATCAGTGCCGTCCTCCTCAGTGCTAATCATCAGTGCCGTCCTCCTCAGTGCTAATCATCAGTGCCGTCCTCCTCAGTGCTAATCATCAGTGCCGTCCTCCTCAGTGCTAATCATCAGTGCCGTCCTCCTCAGTGCTAATCATCAGTGCCGTCCTCCTCAGTGCTAATCCTCAGTGCCGTCCTCCTCAGTGCTAATCCTCAGTGCCGTCCTCCTCAGTGCTAATCATCAGTGCTGTCCTCCTCAGTGCTAATCATCAGTGCTGTCCTCCTCAGTGCTAATCATCAGTGCTGTCCTCCTCAGTGCTAATCATCAGTGCCGTCCTCCTCAGTGCTAATCATCAGTGCTGTCCTCCTCAGTGCTAATCATCAGTGCTGTCCTCCTCAGTGCTAATCATCAGTGCCGTCCTCCTCAGTGCTAATCATCAGTGCCGTCCTCCTCAGTGCTAATCATCAGTGCCGTCCTCCTCAGTGCTAATCATCAGTGCCGTCCTCCTCAGTGCTAATCATCAGTGCCGTCCTCCTCAGTGCTAATCATCAGTGCCGTCCTCCTCAGTGCTAATCGTCAGTGCCGTCCTCCTCAGTGCTAATCATCAGTGCCGTCCTCCTCAGTGCTAATCGTCAGTGCCATCCTCCTCAGTGCTAATCGTCAGTGCCATCCTCCTCAGTGCTGTCCTCAGTGCTAATCATCAGTGCCGTCCTCCTCAGTGCTAATCATCAGTGCTGTCCTCCTCAGTGCTAATCATCAGTGCTAATCGTCAGTGCCGTCCTCCTCAGTGCTAATCATCAGTGCCATCCTCCTCAGTGCTGTCCTCAGTGCTAATCATCAGTGCTAATCTCTGCCACCAAATCACAGGAAGAGGATGAATTATTCAGTATTTTCTTTAACGCAGTTTGTTTTACACATCCCCATAGAAATGTATTAGTCAATCGCTCTAGTACATTCATGTAGTACATTCTTCAGCATTTTAGCACTATAGCCTAGTTTCAATGATGGTCTTATGTTCAAATGCTTTAGGAAGACACAGCCTAGTCCAGTAACGGATATTTGTTTATAACTGACCATTTAAATGCAAAACTATAGATAGATAGATAGATAGATAGATAGATAGATAGATAGATAGATAGATAGATAGATAGATAGATAGATAGATAGATAGATAGATAGATAGATAGATAGATAGATAGATAGATAGATAGATAGATAGATAGATAGATGGATAGATGGATAGATGGATAGATGGATAGATGGATAGATGGATAGATGGATAGATGGATAGATGGATAGATGGATAGATGGATAGATGGATAGATGGATAGATAGATAGATAGATAGATAGATAGATAGATAGATAGATAGATAGATAGATAGATAGATAGATAGATAGATAGATAGATAGATAGATAGATAGATAGATAGATAGATAGATAGATAGATAGATAGATAGATACTTTATTAATCCCCTTGGGAAAATTCAGGTATCCAGTAACAGCTCGGGCAGTTAACAGACAATAGAGAGCAATAATGAAAGAGTAATGTTAAAGGGTCACTTTAAGAAAAAGATGAACAACTGAAACTTGCGATAATCTCTGAGCACTTTATTGAATGATTCATTGAATCCCTATGAAAATAGCATATTGGTAGGATATCAATCATGTGATATAGATGCCATCAACCCAAACAGGGGGTATTTTGCTGGTTTATTAGAGGTTGTAGGGTGTGTTACCTAGTACATAAAATAACAAAGTGGAAAAGAGGGCTGTTCTCTGTGGTGTATGCAATTCTAAGGCCAGCCATTTGACAATCATGATAACTTAAAAATATGATTTGATAAAATAGCAGGAGGCGGAGGGGGTCTGCTATGTGAACCTTTAAAGGCAGACTCTCTAATGCCGTCAAACAGCAACCTCTAGGCAAAAGAGCCCCGCTTGGGATTTCACTTTGGTTCTGGTGTGTGGGTTGGAGATCTATGATGAATCTATGATGAATTGAAAATGGGGGACCCTGATGTAAACAAGACGAAAGTCTTTCTCTGGTCTGCATCCCCTTAACAATTGTGTGTATTGAGCCGTACTATATTGTACCCATTCTGCAATCTGTTAAATAAAATGTTCAAACAATCAATCAGATGAGTGGTGATGTAGTCACTTATTATACTGTGAATTTATTTAGCAGTATAATCTTGGCAGAGCCTGAGGTGTGGCCAGAAGTAGCAACCCCGCCCCTATTCCCCTCAACTCCAACCCACACATCAGATCAAAAACATTATATCTTCACAGCAAATAGCTGAATGCAATGTGTCTTCACCATAACAATAGCATACTCCTTGCAAGGTCAGTCAGCAGTCAATTGTATTAGGCCTCCATCCATGTCCTGAAAAGAACACAAAAAACATTGTGCTGCCTTTAAATAACATTTTCTTTTGTGAACAATTGTTTTTATGTATCAATTCAGGAATCAATTATAGTAGGCAATAATTAGTTCCAGCCATTACAATTGTTACAATACGTTAATTAGTTATTATATATAGCTGTTATATATATATATATATATAGTTATTAACAACAAAATATAGTCCTACCCTTTAGCCTCAGAACATCCTCTTGAATCTTAGCCTCAGAACATCCTCCTGAATCTTAGCCTCAGAACATCCTCCTGAATCACAGTCATATATAATCTTTCCCCATTCATCCTATATGGAGTAGCTCCAGATTCTCCCTCGATGGCAGGGGATAATAGCCTATTATTAAGTCTTAGTGCTCTAGTCTCTGTGAGAGAGTTGCCCTCGACGGTTAAACCAAGTGGTATTCAGATACTGTAAGCTTTGTTGAGGTTTGTTTTGATTAAGCCCTAAATGCAGGATTCTAACATAGAGTTCAATCATGGGACTAGACAGTGGTTCTCTTGGTTCAGCACGCTGTGGGTTTTCAATGGGACTAGACAGTGGTTCTCTTGGCTCAGCACGCTGTGGGTTTTCAATGGGACTAGACAGTGGTAGGCTTGGCTCAGCACGCTGTGGGTTTTCAATGGGACTCCAGATGGCCGTCCACGGCCTAAAGATCCACAAACATGGATAAAACAAGATTCCACTTTTAGGACAGATTCAAAGAGTATGTTCATCTTTGGTTCCACCAAGAAGCTATAGTGTAAGTCGGTTGGTTTGTCATTGTCTGTCTGTCCTGAAAAAAAAAAAAAAAAAAATATTATGAGAAATGTGTTTTTAGTCGATAGCGGAAAATTGGGCCGGTTTCAGCTGTCCTCCTGACTGTGGTGTTAATCGTTAGACAGCCCTACTCCAGGCATTAATTTCTTGTTCAGTAAGATAAGATGATCCTTTATTAATCCCCTTGGGGAAATGCAGGTGGCAAAGCAGCATGGGGGGGGAGGTATAGCTTCACAGTCCGATATATACTATAGTATAGATACAATATAAAAAGTACAAAAATACAAAATAGTACAATGAGTGCACATGGATATGAGTACACATGGTCTATCTATCTATCTATTAGTATCGGCATTACATATGCAGACAGTGGCTGAGTGGCTGAGTTCATATACTGTAGTAACATGTAAAAAATGGCACGTTACTCCCTAATACCACAATATATGAAACGGAAGTTCATCTACAACTATGTGTAGACATGTGTGCAACAGGAATGGACGATATTTTCCCATATACTTGGAAATTATCAAATTCATTTCCCATGCTTTCTGCACCTGCGTACATCCCCTCGTGAATGACCTTTGGCCTCTGCATCATGTCAAACCCAGCTGCTCACGCTTCCCAAGTTAAAACAAATCATTATGGCGCAACCACTTTAATTTGGTGAATGTTATCATTGTGAATGGGCCCCTTCAGCAGAGCAAGAGCATCTACTTAAGTGGATACTGAAGAGGAGCTGAGGAGGGAGTACTTCTAGAGCAGACAATGAGGACATTTGCATTTGAATAGCAGTTGGTAATGAATTCCCGAAAGCCCACTACTACAGGTGCTTCACCTTAAATAAGTTTGTATTCATCAGTGTCACGTCTACTGCCATTCGTTATACTGTACGCCACTGTAGTCAATTAATTAATTTCCTATTTTTGCCTAAGTGTAATAGCACATTCACCTCATGTTGAGCCAGAATACATTAACATACCATTATAGCGCTCAATCATTAAAACAGTACACACTCTACAACATTAATGCATCTTATTCTGCATAACATTATTTACTTTGTCAGGGTTCTTTGGTGCAACCATTTTAGTAGCATAGGACCGGAATTTTTTTTTTATGTTTCCATTTTTTTTATAAAATAAAAAAAATAGCACTTTAACTTGAGATTCAAACTAGGGATGGTTATGTCCTCCTGGGTGTGTGCATTTAGAAGCAGATGGACTTCCTGGAAAATACGTCCTCGTCTATAAACAACATGATTACGCTATAAAAAAAAATTATAGGCTATTTAAAGAAAATTACCTCTATATTGTCTGTACCGAAATAAATAGGCCCATGTTGAGCAATATGTAACACAGCATGCTTTTGGGCCGTCAGGGAACGGAGAGCCGTGGCTTCCTGGGGCCCCGGACTGACTCACTCAGCCTGTTTGAACAACATAATGTGACTGATGGACGTGGCTCCTGTCTCACCAGGAGCACCTCTCTCTCCTCCTACACACAGCACGCCATCTATGAATTATGTATAGAATTTAATCAACACACACACACACACGCACACGCACACATACACATACACACACACAAAGACCTGCCTGCTCAAGCAGCAAGGATGTTGGACACAAAACCAGATGCCTTGTTGATGCATGGCCTCAAACTTCCCGAGTATCTCTCTCTCTCTGTCTACACACCGGCAATTATAGAGAAGGCGTCACGATGAGCAGCGACACTCATGATGAAGACCTGGAACATTTTATTATTCCCCATAGCTCCTCTGCGAAAATATGACCTGTCACCTTGCCCCCCGTGCTAAACAGACGACCTGAACCGATGCCGTAATGAGCTCCTCCTGCCTGTTTAGCCACAGGCTGCTTCAGATGAGACATGATGCTGTCACTCACACTGCACAGCGGCAGCACTGAATCACTGTCCTCCGTGTCTTACGCTTTCTGTCAGAGGAAAATACTCTATTTGAATAGGCTGACCGATATCCTATTGCGATTCTTTTCACGGATATTGCAATTGTTACGATATAATTCATGATATTTGAGGGCTTTTTTTTTTTTTTTTAACTTTAATTGGATTTTTTTCTTTTTTTTTTTTATGATTATGGGTTTTTTGCAGGGGTCTGTACCATATTACATCTGTAGAATGTGATTTGTACCACCAGCCCATTGTCAAATATTGCAGCCTCCTGCCATTTGGTTTTGATAACTGAACCATTGCACCAAATAACCATATATAAGAGCCCTATAAGAACTCACTTGGCATATGAATGAGATATATCACAAGAAAGTACTCAACCTCTATACTCTGTCTTAAACTATGAGTGTAACACAACACTCTAACTTACAATTTTTAGATAACATAGTTCCTCTGAAAACTTAAAATGGAATTATGGTTCTTTGTCTGAGACTATATATACTGTAGAATGTGGCATCTATTACCTGAGTTTAACTAGAGACTCTCTAATGAGCCAGTATTGTGACATCCAACGAAACGCACATCTTAACCTCTGAGGCAGTGGCACTTCAGAGTGAGGACGTCACTGCTGGCCCGCTGTGGCAGCTCACGGTGTTCTTGAGGACAGGACTGTGTAATGAGGCATCAAAGTACTTTAATACTGGAGATGTCCTCCGACGGATTTCGTCTCAAGGTAGAATTCACTTCTCCAGGAATCGCCGTGAGGTTTGGCCGCTCGTCAAAGGGGAGGGCCCACCAAGTATCTATCACTAGAGGTGACTGGCTGAAGTGTCAAATAATTAAAGAAGTGCTGAATAATTTTACAGGGTGAAAGTCAATACCATCAATACAGGCAATCATCTGAGAGCGGCCTTCCCTCAGGCAATATACTGGTGTTTACAATTCTGCCGACACATGCTGAAAAAATAATGTGTGTTCTGGTGGACTTTCAATATAGAAGCGATTTATAACAGTAATCACATTAAATGCATTTCACTTTAAAAATGTGCTGTCGTGGGACAGAACGTTGTACTGCGGTTAAGCAACACTGGTTATGCACCACGTCCAGTCCCGGTGCTCTCTTTATCCTACAAGATGTCAGCGATAAGAAGCCAGGGCCTATTTCCGTGGGAACAGACCAATTTGGAGGTGGAGAAACAGGAAGGGAGAGGGGGAGGAAACCGTCCTTTGATTTATATTCAAATGAGATGTATACGGGGAAATTGGATTTCTCTTTCATTTCAGAAATGAATTTCCTGGTGGCAAATTGTATTGTATCATCTGATGGCGTTAATATGCGGCTTCGAAGATCAGGAGCTGCTGTATACTTCATTGCGAAGACGCACACAAACTTTAACACCTCTCCGCTCAGAATGCAAAGACAATTTCCATTCCGGTTCCAATGTTCAAACAATAACCCAGTGGTGATTTAGTGGATTTTTAATCTACACAGGCTGTTATACAGTCAGGTCCATAAATACACAACACAATTTATCATTTTGGATCTTTACACCACCACAATGGATTTGAAATGAAACAATCAAGATGTGATTTGAGTGCAGACTTTCAGCTTTAATTTGAGGGTATTTACATCTAAATGAATCCAAATCGGGTGAACTTTGTATATGTCCCTCCTATTTTAAGGGACCAAAAGTAATTGGACATTGACTACTCACCTGTTCCATGGCCAAGTGTGTGTTATTCCCTCATTATTTAATTTACAAAGAAGGTCTAGTTAATTTCAAGTGTGGTATTTTCATTTGAAATTTGTTGCGGTCAACTCTCAATATGAGGTCCACTCCAAAGAGCTGTCACTATCAGTGAAGCAAGCAATCATTAGGCTGAAACATCTAAACAAACCCATCAGAGAGATAGCAAAAACATTAGGTGTGGTCAAATCAACTGTTTGGTACATTCAGAAAGAATGCACTGGTGAGCTCAGCAACAACAAAAGACCTGGAAGACCACGGAAAACAACGTGGTGGATGACAGAAGAAGAAAAACTCCTTCACAACAGTTGGCCAGATCAAGAACACTCTCCAGGAGGTAGGTTTCTGTTTCAAAGTCAACAATCAAGAGAATACTCAAAAACAGGAAGACCAGATTAGCCAAAAAAAATCTAAAAAGCCTATACAGTTCTGGAACAACATCCTATGGACAGATGAGACAAAGATCAATTGGTACCAGAATGATGGGAAGAGGAGAGTATGGAGATGGAAAGGAACTGCTCATGATCCAAAGCATACCACCTCATCAGTGAAACATGGTGTGATGGCGTGGGCATGCAAGGCTGGCAATGGTACTGGTTCCCTTGTATTTATTGATGATGTGACTGAGGAGGAATTCTTAAGTGTTTCGGGCAAAGTTATCTGCTCATATTCAGCCAAATGCTTCAGAACTCATTGGACGGCACTTCACTGTGCAGATAGACGATGACCTGAAGCATACTGCGAAAGCAACCAAAGAGTTTTTAAGGCAAAGAAGTGGAATGTTATGCAATGGCCAAGTCAATCACCTGACCTGAATCCAATTGAGCATGCAGTTCACTTGCTGAAGACAAAACCAAGGGAAAATGCTGTTGACAAAACTCAGCATCTGGTGATGTCTATGGGTTCCAGACAAAGGATTTTCAACCAAGTATTAAACAATTTGATTTATGATTATTATTTTGTCCAATTACCGTTGGTCCCTTACAAAAGGGGGGGGGGGGGGGCACAAAATCTAAAGACTCGTTCTTTAGGAGGAAAGTGAATTAGAGACTAATTCTGTATGGCAACGAGAGCCTACCAGAGAAGGATCCTTGTGCAGGTGGAACTTACATACACACATGGGCAGTACACCATGGCCCCCGGCCTGTATTCACAAGGAGTGCTGATCTGGGGTCAGTGACCAGGAACACTTCTTCATGACCTTATTCAATCTAACAGACAGAAGCTGATTCTAGATCAGTACTCTAGTAGGTTCCACTATGATTCTCCCCCATTGTGGCCGCCCAGTGAAGATCAAACTCTCTGCGGCCAAACCGTATCGTGGAGGTTCATAATCTTTAATGGAGGGATAGATTAATTAATTATTTTAGTGTTAGAACAAACAAAGGCCAATGTTTTAATGTTTTTGAGAAAATGTGTTTTCTCTTGATCATCTTTCTTACCAGACTATATATAATATTACAACAATCAAGTAGGTGTGCTTGGTGCATGATTGCATGTTGAGAGTTTGGGAAAGAGTACATAAGACAGGACAAATATGATCCAGAATATGCTCTAGCAAGCTAGGATGCTGTTGCAGCTAGCTACCGTGAAAAGATCCTTGTAGTAGAGAGCACAGGCCCAATATGCTTTTACGGAACCAGGCGGGTCTTAGAACCATCACGTGACTTCAATGACTGCAGGGTAAGTCTATCCACTCTAGAGTCATCATTAGTTAGGGCGGATGCAACAATCCTTTCCAGAGCCAATACTTGTGCTTTATATAAAAGTCCTCTGCTGTAAAAACACATCCGGTTCCAATTGACCCATCTCTAACCCCGCCCTCTTTTCTTGATCCTCTGATCCCCTAACCTCGTTCCCAGTTTTATCTCCTCCGCGAGATAAAGCCTGGTAAAGAACTACGGCCGAAAGTGTCTATGGGGTAGAATTTCCGGTGTATGTACTTCCCCTGGAAGCTGCCACCGAACGGACCAATCTTTTCCCTAATCCTTTCGGCAAACAAGCTAGAACGTCCCGGTCATGTAGTAAATTCTTCAGGCAAAGCCGTTGCAGTGGCTTAAACGAGGAAATATTGTGCACTTCACACGTTTCTATAATTGTTTTGTCGAAACCGGAAAGCCTGTAGCCTGTACTTCCGTTTACACACTTTAGGAGGCATATCTTTACCAGCCTACTGATCCCCTGGGGGAAGCAACTGTTGTGATTGGAGGATCGAGAGAAGAGGACGGGGCTTGCAATAGGTCAATTGAGATTGTACGTTTTAGAGCCCATAAGGCCAGATACTGATCCGTCTGCAGATACATCTGTGCCTCCCCTAAGCACCAACATCAAGCTAGTCAACAAAACCACATCAGTGACTCATTCAGCATTTATTTACTTTCCCAGTAAACACACAAACTGTTGTCAATTTAAAATACACAACTCGACACATTTATTAAATACTCGACTCTTAACGGTTGAATAGTTTGCGTGTGTTCTTGATGTGAACAATGGCCTATCCTCTGTAAAAGAGGCTCTTTGCTAAATAAACGTCAGTGACACATTAAATGTCTGCATGAGGTCTGTTATTGGCTGGAGAAAGATTATTCAGACACATTGATGCATCCTGTCTGTGTACCAAATATCAAGTGGTTGATATTTACACTACAGTGAAGCATCATGGGTCTGTGGGTGGGTGCTACCACTAACAACACTCTTGGAACTAATTAAAGGGGCCGTTTCCCCCGATACGACATTTTAACCCTATTAAATATAAATTACATTTCAAATTCGATTTTAAAAAAGGACCAAAAGGATATGTCACAGCCTTCGTTGTAACCGATTCTCCCATGTTTCCAGTTCATTAGACGTGTGGTTGTAAATGCTTTGTTCTGAAATCCAAAGACATCACTCAGGGGATGAACTCCCCTTCATGCCTCAAACTTTGCTGCTCCAGCCACACATCCAGGGGTTCAGGCCTCGATTAAAAGCTATGGAGTGAGGGTTGGCCTGACTGGGGTAAAACGGGGTTGAAATCATACTGTATGCATCCAGCCCAACAGAGGAAGTTGGGCAGTGGTCTGTATTTCAGTTCTCGTTTGTAGGTCAGTGTGTGCCAGGTTTGTAGTACAGCCAGAGAATCCTTGAGGCAAGCGCAAAATTGCTCAGCATAGTCCTTCCACAGTGTGCCATATGAGATTTGTGAGAGCATTGAAATCATAAGGGCTCTGGGCCCATTCATCTCCTCCTCCCTCAACGTTTGACATGCAAACACGGGCTAAAGAGCCCTTTGACACAGCGATGTCAGCAGGATTATCATTGAAATAAGAAACCGTGTTTCTCCACACGCAACAGTTCATCGGGTAACTTCTTTTAAAACAAAACTTTGACCTTGTAACGTATTTACAGGTAGTTTTGCTTTTCATCACGACTAAAGTACATGTTCTAAGAGTGATCCGACGACGACAAGCATTTCAATATGAATTGAAAATGGGGGACCCTGATGTAAACAAGACAAACGTCTTTCTCTGGTCTGCATCCCCTTAACAATTGTGTGTATTGAGCCGTACTGTATTGTACCCATTCTGCAATCTGTTAAATAAAGTTTTCATTCATTCATTCATTCATTCATTCATTCATTCATTCATGTTTTCTCCAGTGCATGAGTATCGTTAGTTCATAGCGCCGCCAAGAAGGATGACGGCAGCACAAGCGCAGCAGGGGTCCAGGTCGCGAGTGCGTTTCTCAGGGGGACTAGTGTTGCTTGGTCGAAGGCTCCCCGTCGGACCTCATGCTGAACGGCTCCAGGCGCTCCGACTCGGGCAGCAGGTTGTTGAGGCGCTCCATCAGCGGGATGGTCTGGTCGATGCCCATCTGGATGCGCCGCAGGATCATGGACATCTCGTTGACCTTCTGGATCTGCTCGGCGTACTTAGCGTAACGCTTCTGGCGCTCCTGCATGATGCTGAACAGGGCTTCCACCGACAAGTCCATCTGGAGAGGAGAGGGGTGGTGAGAGGATGGGGTGGCAAAGTTCAATGACGCATGGATTTTTTATTTATTCATTTTGTAGCATTTAATTTATAGATAAATATATATTGAGCCATCTCTCCCGATGTCTTTCCGAATACAAAGATTTCTAACAATTCGTTGAGTTAAAGGGGACATGCATTGCTATTCCTTTCACTATTTGGGCAACTTTACACAATTCCTGTGAATCTATGGAACACATCTGTAAAGTATTTTTCCAAAAAATTCATTGTTTTATATTTTTAATCAAGTACTCAAAAGCAAAAAAAATTCAAGCTGTTTTGGCTGGGCTCCGCCCATAAGCGCTTTGAGTGACAGTCACCAGACTGGCAGACAGAGAGAGATAGAGAGGGAGAGAGAGAGGGACACAGAGCATTTACACACAACATGGGAGTCAAAGATATTTTGACAGTGATATGCGAGTGCTCCCAGGGAGAAGACCCACACCAGCCCCGCGCGCCGGTCCAGGTTGTGTGTGTGTAAATGCGTGTGTGCTTCCCCGTGCGCCGGTCCAGGTTGTGTGTGTGTAAATGCGTGTGTGCTTCCCCGTGCGCCGGTCCAGGTTGTGTGTGTGTAAATGCGTGTGTGCTTCCCCGCGCGCCGGTCCAGGTTGTGTGTGTGTAAATGCGTGTGTGTTTGTTTCCTGACAGAAGCTCCTGTCCCCCTCTCTCTCTCTATCTCTCCCTCTCTCTCGCTCATTTGTTCTCTGCCTCGCTCTGTCAAAAGCTTGAGGAAGTGTCGGGTATTTCCACTCGCTCTGCTGTTGAGCGAATGGTTGCGCTACAACCATAGAGGGGGCTTTACTGCAGATCAGCTCCTTGCTACGTTGCATCGCGAGTCAAATCAGAATGACCTAATTCACTGGGGGAGGAGATTGTCTCAACTGAATTAGAGCAATCCACCAAAATGGTAATTAGAGAAACAGCTCATTGATACTAACCCCCATTGCTATAAAACAATGCTAAAAACTGGAAAAGGCCATTTATAAGACACAGGACCTTTAACAAATGATCTTCTCATACGATGAAATAACATTTATTGTCTCTGAGGGGAAATTGTGTTGCAGCAATGCACTGCAATAAATAAGGTAAAAAATATTGAAAAGGGTAGTAAAAACAAGAATATATACAGTATATATATATATATATATATATATATATATATATATATATATATATATATATATATATATATAAACACACAGAAATGTATACGTATGGCTAATCCGACTTATAAGTGTACAGGTGGCTAATGAAATTAACAGAGCTCCTGCTGGCACATTTGAAAATTGTGATTAATGCAGGCAGAGGCAGATTCATTTGGCACACAGCCTATGTATTCTGTATAGCATGCAGCTTACGTTGTAAATATGCCCGTGCTTTCAGCAACATTGTCATTGCATGCATAACATTAGCCAAGATGAAAGAGGGTAAAGGAAAACATGAAAAAGAGTGCAGAGTATGTGTGTATAAGTTGGTTATTTGAAAATAGTAAAATATGTAAAAATTGTATTCATGAAAATTACCACAATTTCAGATAGTTAGATAGATAATCAGTCAGGTTTTACAGTTATGTTATAGCAACTCTATATCAGAAATGTAATAGATGGCTTTGTCTTTTCCATGTTTTGCTTCTAATGTGACTTTTTGTATGTAGGTGTTGAGGTCGGGGCATCTTCATCTTTGCTCTCCTTGACATGTTTCTCCATTCTGACTTCAGAGGTTTTCAGTTTGCAGTCTCTCCTCATCCAGGGCCCTGTTCCTCGTACCTGGCTAACTGAGTTAGCCGGATAATTTTCAGGATAACTTGACTTAAACCAGATCTTTCGGTTCCCCGACGCGTGATTGTCTAAATCACTATGGCAACGGATAGACAAATTTGAACCTGCTCCAGAGCAGGTTTAGTTGAGTTATCTGGATATAAGCTGGCCACTCCCTCAGAAGAAAATGGCAGCTCCCTTCCTCAGAGATTGATTGATTGATTGGAAACTTTATTAACAGATTGCAGAATGGGGTACAATACAGTACGGCTCAATACACACAATTGTTAACTCTTTCAGTGCCACGCCTGGTTTTCCGTTTTACAGCTTGAATGCCACCATCGGCGCCAATGTTAACGTTAATATCGCCTAATCTATGTTTTAAATTATGGCTATGTGTCTAATCTGCCCATCGCATTATCAAAGACTATTTTCCAGTCAGTGCTGTGAAGGCAGATTGTTTTTTTATCGCGTCGTTTCCGTTTCAGAGCAGTTAGAAAAGCCCCTGTTTTGATATAAAAAACAGCTCATTCTGGAGCATTCTATGAAAATCGTCTTTTAGTGGAATATTCCACAACGTTGATATTCGTCGGCCTTTTTATGAATCGTTTTCAAATAAACGCTAGATGATCAATATTATACGTGCACGCAAGCACATTACGGCCGCGCACTGATAATCGCTCCGTTGATTTCCTCACAGACTTTTACAGTGAAACCGAAAGAAGACATTTCACAAAACAGCTTATAACTTCATCAAACTTACTCTGATTATCCTACCACTGATAACATAGAGTCCTTACCTGACATCAGATGGTATCCAACTGGTATATTCCAATTCCTGATCACCATTCGAAAAAATCGATACGTGTATGGATCCAACGCGACACTGTAGATCTCCATGATCCGCGGGGATCTGAGGCTCCAGAATGAACTGTGGTAACCCCGGCTGGATCAGTGAACTGGAAAATGTGGAGTACCGGATTTTTTTCCCCATTCATTTTCATTGAGTCCATTCCAAAATCACTTATGTCATCTGGGAGACGACAGGGGGCGCTTTTTTCCACAGTGATCACCGGCGCAGCTCGGCTATACTCGGGTAGGCTCGGGTGATGCAATAATTTTTCAGATCGCAAAAAAAAAAAAAAAAATAATTCAGAGAAATCTCGTGAGTGGCACGCAACCACCTATAAAAAAACCCGAGAAATCTCGTGAGTGGCACTGAAAGAGTTAAGGGGATGCAGACCCAGAGAAAGACTTTAGTCTTGTTTACATCAGGGTCCCCCATTTTCAATTCATAATGACATTTATGACATACACAACATACAGATATACAGATATATATCATGACATTTATGACATACAGATATACAGTACTGTTACATTTGTGACATACATGACATACAGATATACAGTACTGTTAAACAGAGATCCTAACAGAAAATATATATACGAGGGGGAGGAAACTGTACATTGGGAGGGGGTGGGTGGGTGGGAGGGGGTGTTTGGACATTTACGGGGGCCAGTTTCGAATTGCAGCCTCCCGTTGGTGCTCTTTGATCCCATTATACCATTCTGAATGATGAGATGATTTCCAGAATGTATTGATTTCATAGAATGTGTGAAATAGGCCTATAATTAAAAACAATTAAAATACATTAAACTGGTAAAAGAAATGCTTTTGAAATGTAAAATAATAGACCTAAAATGCTGATAATAAATCATATTCAGCCTATGGATTTCCTACATACTGCATGACACCTGTTTGAGCTGCAGGATGAGGCACGCTTGTTTCTGATGGAGAATGCGTCCCAGCTCGCTGCCCACCTCCGATGCAGACTAGATATCAATTGAGGGGGAATACGCACAGCTATACCTACAGTACCTATTTGAAAAAACATTATCTGCACTGACTTATATAAAAAATAAGTACAGATCACGTCTGAATGAATGTGGAGGATGATCTCCGAGTCGCTGTCTCCAAAATTAAACCCAGACTGGACATATGCCCATCCATCTCATTAGGTGAGTTGAACATTATAGCCTTCTAAATGAAACACACTATATGTACCTGTATTCATTTTATGGTTGTTTGATTATTGTGTTATTTTGTGTAGTTATTGTGCGTGTTAAAAGCCTCCAATGCATACGTGTGCGTGTGAACATTTGCATGTTTCAACCACCTCTATAATAGTGGGGGTCGCGGCTCTCTGACACCGTTATTTCGGGGGGTCGCGGCCTGAAAACTTTAGGAACGATGTATTTATTATATTACATGATACCTAAGCGCATACAGTACAGATATCCTCATAAGTATCTATTAATTCGTATCAATTAGATATACTCTTTGGGCTTGTTTTTGTATACTTATTCTGAAAGAGTTGAAATAATTATTTTTGCTAGCAAAAATCTCATTCGATTATTCATTCCATTAAGCCTATTGCCAGCAGGCACATTTAAATAAATATAATCTGATTGATTGGGGTAATGAGGGACTTAAAATGTGCCTATAGATATGCATTTAACTTGTCGGCGAGGCTATTGAGCCGTACTGTATTGTACCCATTCTGCAATCCGTTAATAAAGTTTTAAATCAATGCCGTTAGAAAATCAGGATTTCTGCGATCAACACCTGCTGTCTTTTCAGGTGAGGCGACCGCACGCAATTATCCTGAGTATCAAGTCTGGTTCGAATTAAAATAATAATTTAATAATTTAGGACCTGCTCAGAGGTCATTAATCGGCATGCATGCGATGCATGTATGCGATTCGTCTCTGCGATTAACCCATCCCGTCGTCCTTCCCCCCCAAGGGCAGCCGAGAGCAGACAGGCGCAACGTGAGCCGCGCCAGGGGACCAATCCAAGTGCTCCTGTCCGTCTTCGTCAAGGACGCCACAGCGTTAGCGATCTTGTTGTTGTGCATGTTTTTCCATTGGGGTTATCTTATCAGGGGGGGGGAAACCCTTGTGAGCACGGGGAGAACATGCAAACTCCACACAGAAAGGCCCGGGAGATACCCCACCTGGGTAACTGGCATCATGGAAACCTGGTCCCCAAGCGGGAATCGAACCCTGGACCTTCTTGCTGTGAGGCGACAGTGTTTAACCACTACACCACCGTGCCGCACCAACGAGACTGAATCAGCGTTCGAGGAACATGGAAAGCCCGGATTCAATCGGGTTAATTGAATCTGGAAAATGGGACTTTTGATCGACTTAGTTGAACCAGGTATGGGGAATAGGGCCCAGCTCTCCTCCTTTCCCTTTCTAGGAATTATGCTCCTCTTGCACATCTTTGTAAACAGCTACTGTACTGTTATCTAGTCTTTCCCCCATGCATGCTTTGTTTTCTCAAACTCTTTGTTCTTTTTGTTCAAACTCATTGACTGATAAACATCTGCATCTTTGCTCTGCTGACACAGTACTTCTCCATTCTGACTTTATTTTTTAGTACTCTCCTTTTTGATCAGACACCTGCCATAGGCCTATGTTGTATTTAATGATTAGTTCAGCTGAGCTGATGGATGCAACAGCAGCCTTGCTGCTAATGATCTCATTCAATTCCCCTGATCTAATGTGAGCACACAGTGCAAAGTGTAAACAAACAACATCTGCTTTTGGCGTTTAGTTCCCCAGCTACAAAACACTGATGTTAACATGACCGCTAACGCTAGCCAAACACAGAATTCTACCAAGGATTAGCCCAATGTGCGCTGCATTACACTGAAAGGTAGACTAGACTTCAGGCAGGGCTAATCTGCTACAGTCAGCCCCCTTTGGCCTCTCCCTGTGGGGAAATCCATTCGAGGCCAATGCAATGTTGTATTTTAAGAGGCGGGATTCTAACCCAGGTCTCCCACATGGGGGGCCAAGTATCTACCGCTCAGTCAAAGCACGCTCACTTATCAGTCAAAGCACGTTGACTTATCAGCTGAACTTCCCACAGTGATTGACGTGAAGAGATGGAATGTTTTAGCTGCGTTGTGCTACTTCAGGGAAGGCATTGCTTTTATGAGCATCTAATTGTATCCATATTTCATACAGACTTATTGCTATGTTTACAGTCTATGCTTATACTTATTGTGCCATGGCCTACTTTCGGATTTACATTGATCTCACAAATAACTGTTTCTCAAACAAAAACACGGACAATTGTGGATCCACAGAAGTCTTTCATCTCTGCGTTAGTTAGTCTTCGTATTCTTTGAGGGAACAAGCAACAAACAATGCTCCATGCTGAATGCCTGAAGTGGTGGCACAGACATCAAACAGAACTCTGAACAGATTCCCTTACCTCTTTGATCCTCTTGACCAGGGCGTTCTGGTCAAATGCCACCGCTTCAGCACACTGGTGTAGATGGTCCTGGTAGCGCATACAGAGCTGCAGCACCTGGGCCGAATCCAGCCTCTCCAGACACACAGTGCTTGGTGACGTTTGGCCACTCAGGACCCCTTGTGGAGAACAGACATCAAAGGACCTTTAGGGAACCAGATAAACGCAATGCCCATGACCATGATTTCAGCACAAGCTAATTATTGTAAGGATACATTAGCATTAGTTTGATATCCCATGGCTGGTGAATTTTCAGCTAGAATACTCACTTAAAGACTCAAATCCTTCTTCCAAGTTCAAGTTCAAGTTTCTTTATTAGTTGTCATACAGAAGTACAGAAGACTTTTATACAAAATGCTTCTTTCTGTTTCGCTCCAGAGACTGTGCTAGGCAAAAATAGATAATAGATAATTATCTATTATCTATTCCATCATCAAAAAGTTCCATCATTAAACAAAAGTTGAGACATAGGCGTGCTGTGGTACTGGGAGTAGAGGCTAAGGTTTATATCATGAGTGTTCTGTGGTACTGGGAGCAGAGGCTGTTTTATATCATAAGTGTGTTGTGGTACTGGGAGCAGAGGCTAAGTTTTATATCATAAGTGTGTTGTGGTACTGGGAGCAGAGTCAAGTTCAAGTTCTTTAATAGTTGTCATACAGAAGTACAGAATACTTTCATACAAAATGCTTCTTACTGTTACGCTCCAGAGACTGTGCTAGACAAGATAGTATCAAATAACATAATAACATAATATAGCATGAATTTAGAAGAAGAAAATGAGGTCACAGTTGTTCGGTATAGACATATGTACAATGTTCTGAGTTACCATATAATATACAATACACAACTATGCAGTGTACTAATGTACAGTACTATCTAGTGCAAAGCAGAAATGGGATGAGGTACAATTTTAGGTACAATTTACAGTAAGGTGTACGAGTTGTAGTGCAATCCTTCATCCATAAATATAAAGTGTGGGGAGTGGGTGCTACAGTGTGTTTGTTTAAAGTGGGTGTGTGCTATACAGTGTGTGTAGTGGGTGCTACAGTGTGTTTGTTTAAAGTGAGTGTGTGCGTGTGGATGTGTGTGCTATGTGTGTTTGGTGGTTGTTGTTGTGTAGTGTTCATTCATTGTTCGTTTAGCAGCCTGATGGCCTGGGGATAGAAGCTACTTCTGAGTCTTTCTGTGCTCGCCTTGAGACTCCTGTATCGCTTGCCTGACGGCAGCAGTTCAAAGAGGCAGTTGTTCGGGTGGCTCGAGTCCTTAATAATTCTCTTAGCCTTCCCCTTGCAACGCTTGTAGTAAATGTTCTGGAGGGTGGGGAGCCCCCCTCCAATTGTGCGTTCGGCTGAACGTGTCACTCTTTGTAGTCTGCTTTGGTCTTTTGCAGTGCTATTCCCAAACCAGGAGGTGATGTTGCCGGTCAAGATGCTCTCTATTGTACATGAGTAGAAGTTCTTAAGGATCTTCTGGCTGACTTGGAACTTCCTTAGGCGCCTGAGGAAGTAGAGGCGTTGTCGTGCCTTCTTCACCACACTGTTAATGTGTATGGTCCATTTCAAGTCCTCGGATATGTGGGCTCCGAGGTACTTGAAGCTGTTGACTCTCTCAACCGGTCTATGGTTTATATCATAGGTGTGCTGTGGTACTGGGAGTAGAGGCTAAGGTTTATATCATAGGTGTGCTGTGGTACTGGGAGTAGAGGCTAAGGTTTATATCATAAGTGTGCTGTGGTACTGGGAGTAGAGGCTAAGGTTTATATCATAAGTGTGCTATGGTACTGGGAGTAGAGTCTGTTTTATATCATAAGTGTGCTATGGTACTGGGAGTAGAGGCTAAGGTTTATATCATAAGTGTGCTGTGTTACTGGGAGTAGAGACTAAGGTTTATATCATAAGTGTGCTGTGGTACTGGGAGTAGAGGCTAAGGTTTATATTATAAGTGTTCTGTGGTACTGGGAGTAGAGGCTAAGGTTTATATCATAAGTGTTCTGTGGTACTGGGAGTAGAGGCTAAGGTTTATATCATAAGTGTTCTGTGGTACTGGGAGTAGAGGCTAAGGTTTATATTATAAGTGTTCTGTGGTACTGGGAGTAGAGGCTAAGGTTTATATCATAAGTGTTCTGTGGTACTGGGAGTAGAGGCTAAGGTTTATATCATAAGTGTGCTGTGTTACTGGGAGTAGAGACTAAGGTTTATATCATAGGTGTGTTGTGGTACTGGGAGTAGAGGCTAAGGTTTATATTATAAGTGTTCTGTGGTACTGGGAGTAGAGGCTAAGGTTTATATCATAAGTGTTCTGTGGTACTGGGAGTAGAGGCTAAGGTTTATATCATAAGTGTGTTGTGGTACTGGGAGTAGAGGCTAAGGTTTATATCATAAGTGTGTTGTGGTACTGGGAGTAGAGGCTAAGGTTTATATCATAAGTGTGTTGTGGTACTGGGAGTAGAGGCTAAGGTTTATATCATAAGTGTTCTGTGGTACTGGGAGTAGAGGCTAAGGTTTATATCATAAGTGTGTTGTGGTACTGGGAGTAGAGGCTAAGGTTTATATCATAGGTGTGCTGTGGTACTGGGAGTAGAGGCTAAGGTTTATATCATAGGTGTGCTGTGGTACTGGGAGTAGAGGCTAAGGTTTATATCATAAGTGTGCTGTGGTACTGGGAGTAGAGACTAAGGTTTATATCATAAGTGTTCTGTGGTACTGGGAGTAGAGACTAAGGTTTATATCATAAGTGTGCTGTGGTACTGGGAGTAGAGGCTAAGGTTTATATCATAAGTGTTCTGTGGTACTGGGAGTAGAGGCTAAGGTTTATATCATAAGTGTGCTGTGGTACTGGGAGTAGAGGCTAAGGTTTATATCATAGGTGTGTTGTGGTACTGGGAGTAGAGACTAAGGTTTATATCAGGGAGGGGCAACTGGCGGCCCGCGGGCCGCATGCGGCCCTCACCGACGTTCCATGTGGCCCCAGGCCAATATAATATAAAAAAAAAAAAAATTATAATATTTTTGTATTTTTTTATTTTTTTTATTTTTTTTATTTTTTTGTATTGTATTCGACTAAGAAGAGTTGGCAGTCGACTATGGCTCCTTTCGATCGATTAGTCGACTATTTGACTAATAGGGGTCAGCCCTAGTGTGGACATATGAAACGCTGTTGAAAGTGCCGTGCAGCAATATGGGGGTTTTGATAAACTGTCGGCTGTTGTTACCGATGGAGCACCGGCAATGAAAGGAAAACACACAGGATTCGCCGGGCTTCTAAGGCAGAGTGGCGTTGAGTGTCCAATGCTGCACTGCATTATACATCAGGTAAGTTCGCTAACATAATTTCCATCTATTGTGGGTCACTATAATGACCAATGCGAGTCGAGTGTAGTCAAATTATATGCGAGAGTCGTTAAATAGTTTTTCTTTTTTTTTATCTGATATAGGAGGCTCTCTGTGCCAAGAAGCTTGACTACTACAGCCATGTTATGGATGTGGTTACCAAGGTTACCAATCTAATTCGTGGAGGCAACAGGTCACTAAACCATAGAAAGTTTGTCTCCTTTTTGGAAGAGATGGACACTGATTATGGCGACTTGCAGCTACACACAGAAATCCGATGGCTGAGCCGTCGGAAAGTACAGGAGCGACATTGAAACACTGCAAATGCAATTCAATGATCGGTTTGAAGATTTCAACGGCATGCAGTCACGGATAGCGCTGTTTGCCGGCCCCCTCACCGCTACGGTGTCAGAGCAGCCCCCACCGTTGCAGCTTGAACTGTGCGAGCTACAGTCAGATCCTTTTTTTCAAGCAAAGAGAAATGAGAGGGGAATTTCGTTTTGGAAACTGCTACCTGAGCCCCGCTTCCCACTCCTCAGGGACTTTGCCCTCTCTATGGCCAGTATGTTTGGGAGCACATACATATGTGAGAGCAATTTCTCAAACATGAAGCACATCAAGTCAAAGTAGAGAAACAGGCTGTCGGATGAAACATTATTTCATCTGATGCAGATTGCATGCACAAACATTGAAGTTGACATTCCTGCTATTGTGCGCCAAATGGAGAGACCACAAGTGTCTCATTAAAGACAGGGGGGAGGAGGAGATGATGAAGAGGTGTAGAGGGGGGGAAGGAGATGATGAAGAGGTGTAGAGAGGGGGGAAGAGATGATGAAGAGATGTAGAGAGGGGGGGGAGATGATGGAGAGGTGTAGAGAGGGGACCATTATTATTATTATTATTATTATTATTATTATTATTATTATTATTATTATTATTATTATTATTATTATTATTATTATTATTACCATTATTGACCCACTGTGGGGCGAGGGTTAATGTCATGCCAGTTTGATAAAGGGTCAATGGGAGGCATGTAGTATTGCACTTTACTTTACTTGCACTTTACTTGTTTACTTTTGTAGTGTTCAGATAACACTAATAACACAAACACAAAGCAGCATTCCTGCTGCATTTCACTACAACAGTAAATCAAAAGTGCAATAATAAATGATTTTGTTAAATGTATACACTTTTATCCTGCTACTAAACAAAACATTCCTGAGTGCTTCATATCCATAACATGCATTTCAGTGTTATAATGTTTTGTTTAGTAGCAGGATAAAAGTTTATACATTTAACAAAATCATTTATTATTGCACTTTTGATTTACTGTTGTAGTGAAATGCAGCAGGAATGCTGCTTTGTGTTTGTTGAGCAGTGGGCTTTAAGTTCATACATTTATTTTATTAGAAGCCTTAATTATAATTGATAATTTTTGTATATATTTGGGGTTACACAGCAATACTTTTAAATTCAGCTGTTTATAAATTCATAAAGTTGAAATTGCATTACTAAATGCATTTGAAATGGAATAAAAACAAAGTTACAACAAATTATAATTGTTTATATACCTTGTGACTATTAGGGCTATTTGAGTGATGGGGTACTACTGGCGGGACTGCCGATAAACAATGCGGCCCCCCAGATTGATTGTGGACATTTTGTGGCCCTCACCATATACAAAGTTGCCCACCCCTGGTTTATATCATAAGTGTTCTGTGGTACTGGGAGCAGAGACTAAGGTTTATATCATAAGTGTTCTGTGGTACTGGGAGTAGAGTCGTATGGTTTATATCATAAGTGTGTTGTGGTACTGGGAGTAGAGTCGTATGGTTTATATCATAAGTGTTCTGTGGTACTGGGAGCAGAGACTAAGGTTTATATCATAAGTGTGTTGTGGTACTGGGAGTAGAGTCGTATGGTTTATATCATAAGTGTTCTGTGGTACTGGGAGTAGAGACTAAGGTTTATATCATAAGTGTGTTGTGGTACTGGGAGTAGAGTCGTATGGAGGATGGCGCCCCCCCGACCGGCTGCCTCTCTGTTCGCTCCGTCGAGACTGTGTTTACTTTTGTTAATATTTATAGTTTTTAGAGTTTTGTGCGTACCAACTGTTGGTGCATTTAATGTATATGACCGTCAGTCACTCATAGACATTGGATTACGGGAAACTTACCAACTGGATTACTCGCTGGATCAGCTTTCCGAACCACACCAATGGCCTGAAGAAATTCTCCGGAGATTGGGACCAGACCCTTTGTTCCCAGAGCCCAGGAAAAGACGACGAGGAAAGAGGGCTGGGATCCGAAACAGGCTGAGATCCAGACGCCACCGTACACCACTTCCCAGTATATTGCTAGCCAATGTACAATCAATAGACAATAAACTGGATGACATCCGAGCAAGGATTCAATATCAAAGAGACGTTAGGGACTGCAATGTCCTTTGCTTCACCGAAACATGGCTCACACCGGAGGTTCCAGATCACGCAATTCAACCAGCGGATCACTTCTTTATCCATCGAAAGGATCGGACATCATCAGAGTCCGGTAAACAACGTGGAGGAGGTATTGCCTTCATGTTTAACAAAAATTGGAGTGATCCAACGAACGTGAAGGAATTATCCAACCACTGCTCCCCAGAACTGGAATATATAACCATCAAGTGTCGTCCTTTCTTCCTCCCGAGGGAGTTAACGGCGATCGTCCTGGTCGGAGTGTATATTCCACCGCAAGCCAGCAACAAGGTTGCGCTCTCCAGACTACACGACGAGGTAAATAGAATACAAGTGGCTAACGTTAACGCCGCCATTTTAGTACTGGGAGATTTCAATAGCGCCAATCTGAGAAAGGTATTGCCCGACTTCTATCAGCATGTGACTTGCAACACCAGAGGCGGTAACATCCTAGATCACTGTTACACGCAATTTAAAGGTGGCTACAAGGCTCATTCTGATAGTGGCTTTGGCAAGTCAGATCACGCATCCATTTTCCTTTCACCAAAGTACAGACAGAGAATTAAAAGTACTCCCGTAGTCTCGCGAGAGGTGCAGAAATGGGATCTGACGTCAGAAGAGACGATCCGGTCAGTGTTTCACCACACAGACTGGATTGTGTTCCGCGACACAGATAACATTAATGCCTACACGGAGACAGTGCTGGACTATGTCTGTACTAGGGTGAAAGAAACAATCCCCACTACCAAAATGAAAGTTTACCCAAATCAAAAACCCTGGGTAGACAAATCCGTCCGTGAAGCTCTGAGAGAGCGCACCAAAGCATACAATGACGGCCTAGTGGCAGGCAACATGAATGACCACAAGGTGGCGCGACACAACGTAAGGAGGACAGTGTCAGAGGCCAAACGGCGCTACAGGGATAAAATTGAACTCCAGTTTGAACAAGCTGACTCTAGAGCTATGTGGCAGGGGCTCAAAACGATGACAGACTACAAAGGCGCCTCCCTCAAACTGAACAGTGACATCTCCTTAGCAAACGACCTCAATACCTTCTATGCGAGGTTTGATGCTGGTAATAACAACACCAGCTCACAAGCCTCGGCAATGGGGGGGGGGGGGGTCGGCTGCTGATGGAGGCGCAGTGTTCAGGGTAACAGAGCATGAGGTGAGGCGGACCTTTAAAAAAGTGAATATCAGGAAGGCAGCAGGTCCGGACGGCATCCCCGGCCGCGTCCTAAAAGTCTGTGCCGACCAACTGGCCCCAGTATTCACTGACATATTTAACCTGTCCTTAGAACAGGCTGTCATCCCCACCTGCCTGAAGAAGTCCACTATTATCCCTGTACCCAAAAAATCCAAGCCTGCTTGCCTCAACGACTACCGCCCTGTAGCTCTCACCTCCATAGCCATGAAGTGCTTTGAGAAGCTAGTAAAGGGCTACATCTGCTCCTCCCTCCCCATCAACATGGACCCCCTGCAATTTGCATACCGCCCCAACAGGTCCACGGAGGACGCCATATCCCATGTGCTGCACACAGCAGCATCACACCTGGACAAGAGGCAGGGGAACTATGTGAGAATGCTATTCATCGACTACAGCTCGGCATTCAATACCATAGTCCCCTCCATACTCATAGCCAAGCTCAGGGACCTGGGCTTGGGCTATGACCTCTGCCAGTGGGTCTTGGACTTCCTGACTGGCAGACCCCAGGTGGTGAGAGCAGGCAACTGCACCTCCTCATCCATCACCCTCAACATAGGGGCCCCCCAGGGCTGTGTTCTGAGTCCCCTCCTCTACTCCCTGTACACACACGACTGTGTGGCTCAGCGGAGTAGCAATACAATCGTCAAATTTGCTGACGACACAGTGGTGGTGGGCCTGATCTCTGCCAACGACGAGAGGGCCTACCTGGAAGAGGTCAAGGTCCTGGCGGGATGGTGCCAGGAAAACAGCCTCTCCCTGAACGTCAGCAAAACAAAGGAGATGATTGTGGACTTCAGGAGGTCGGGGGTCAAGGACTACAGCCCCCTCAGCATCGACGGGGCACCGGTTGAGAGAGTCAACAGCTTCAAGTACCTCGGAGCCTACATATCCGAGGACTTGACATGGACCACACACATTAACAGTGTGGTGAAGAAGGCACGACAACGCCTCTACTTCCTCAGGCGCCTAAGGAAGTTCCAAGTCAGCCAGAAGATCCTTAAGAACTTCTACTCATGTACAATAGAGAGCATCTTGACCGGCAACATCACCTCCTGGTTTGGGAATAGCACTGCAAAAGACCAAAGCAGACTACAAAGAGTGACACGTTCAGCCGAACGCACAATTGGAGGGGGGCTCCCCACCCTCCAGAACATTTACTACAAGCGTTGCAAGGGCAAGGCTAAGAGAATCATTAAAGACTCCAGTCACCCGAACAACTGCCTCTTCGAACTGCTGCGGTCAGGCAAGCGATACAGGAGTCTCAAGGCGAGCACAGAAAGACTCAGAAGTAGCTTCTATCCCCAGGCCATCAGGCTGCTAAACGAACAATGAATGAACACTACACAACAACAACCACCAAACGCACATAGCACACACATCCACACGCACACACCCACTTTAAACAAACACACTGTAGCACCCACTCCACACACTTTATAGCACACACCCACTTTAAACAAACACACTGTAGCACCCACTCCCCACACTTTATATTTATGGATGAAGGATTGCACTACAACTCGTACACCTTACTGTAAATTGTACCTAAAATTGTACCTCATCCCATTTCTGCTTTGCACTAGATAGTACTGTACATTAGTACACTGCATAGTATTGTGTATTGTATATTATATGGTAACTCAGAACATTGTACATATGTCTATACCGAACACTGTGACCTCATTTTCTTCTTCTAAATTCATGCTATATTATGTTATTATGTTATTTGATACTATCTTGTCTAGCACAGTCTCTGGAGCGTAACAGTAAGAAGCATTTTGTATGAAAGTATTCTGTACTTCTGTATGACAACTATTAAAGAACTTGAACTTGAACTTGGTTTATATCATAAGTGTTCTGTGGTACTGGGAGTATAGGCTAGCCGCTAAGGTTGATCATAAGTGTGCTGTGTTACTAGGAGTATAGGCTAAGGTTTATATCATATGTGTGCTGTGGTACTGGGAGCAGCCAGAGGCTAAGGTTTATATCATAGGTGTGTTGTGGTACTGGGAGTATAGGCTATGGTTTATATCATAGGTGTGCAGTGTGCTGTGGTACTGGGAGTAGAGGCTATGGTTGTGAACTTTGCAGAATGTTATAAGTGTGTTTAGTGAGGTGTATGTTTTATGATTATTGGCTCAGTCTGCTGTGTGATCATGTTGTGATTGATTGATTGATTGATTGATTGAAAACTTTATTAACAGATTGCAGAATGGGTACAATACAGTACAGCTCAATACACACAATTGTTAAGGGGATGCAGACCAGAGAAAGACTTTCGTCTTGTTTACATCAGGGTCCCCCATTTTCAATTCATCAGGACATATATGACATACATGACATACAGATAGTCAGTACTGCTACATCTATACATTTATGACATACCAGATTTGCAAATGCAGTACTGTTTGTGATACAGAAGGAGTCAAGAAAAGGGAGTATATACATTTGACGTAGAAACTGTACATTGGAGGAGGTTGGGTGGGGGGGGGTGTTGGGTACATTGGGATATTGACAACCATACTGGGTAATTTACATTGGAGGTGGTTGGGGGGGGGCACACTGTATAAACAAGCAAAACTGTACATTGAGGGGGGGGGGAGGAGATACTGTACAAACAAACAAAATTGTACATTGGACTATTGACAAAACCATACTATGTAAATGACTGTACATTGGAGGGGGTTGGGTTAGGATATTTACAGGGGCCAGTGTTGAATTGCAGTCTCCCGTAGGTGTCCCTTGAGAGAGGTTTTGAAAGTGGGTAGTGATCCACATTCCTTTACAGCTTTGGGTAGGGCGTTCCACATTGATGTGGCATAATTGCGAAACGTGTTTAGTCCCTTATTTGAGCCGAATCTGGGTTTAACATGATTTGTGGAGCTCCCTCTGGTGTTGTGATCGTGGTATTCACTGACCTTTGGGAAGTATTTTGACATGTACATGGGTACCTTGGTCGTGTAGTGTATCTTGTAGACCAGGCCCATTGCAAGTTGCTGTACTCTGTCGTCTACTCTAAGCCATCCTAGGTTGTCAAAGTGGGCAGGGGTGAGGTGGGTTCTAGGAGTAAGGTCAAGCAGTAGTCTGACCAGTTTGTTTTGAGATGTTTGTAATTTTGTTTTTAGCGCCTTTGAGGTGCTTTGGTACCATGAGGTGCAAGCATAGTCGTAGTACCCCTGAATGAGTGCTCCTGCCAGAGTCTTCAGGGTATTCTTGTTTACCAGAGAGGAGATCCGGTACAAGAATCGAGTTCGTTGGTTGACTTTTTTTATTACATTGGATGCCATTTTGTCACAGGAGAGATTAGCCTCTAGGATGGAACCCAGGTAGGTAATTTCATCTTTCCTTGTGACAATATTGTCACCCACTGTAACTGAGAAGCCGTCGGTCTTGCTGAGTTTGTTATTTGAACCGAAGAGAATGGACTCTGTTTTGCCCATGTGTAATGATAGTGTGTGTAGTTGTATATGTACAGTTAGTAGTTTCATCCCCACTGGTACTGTAGGTGTTGTTCCACCACACATCACGTGTTCCATGTTCTCAAGCTAAGGGCGGAACAAGTAAAGTCATACTTTGGAAACTCAAAGCGATCGAGTTACCTTTCAAAAGCGGCTGAAATGTGGGGATCTCCTGAAGCTTGATGACATCTGGGTCGTTGTGGATGTTTCGCGATGACTGCGTCCCCGGGGCCACAACTACAATATCATCCATTTTAGCCCTCTGCTTGGCTGGGGAGGGCACCACTGCAACGACAACATTCCCATTGATTGATTGATTGATTGATTGAAAATGTTTATTAACAGATTGCAGAATGGGTACAATACAGTACAGCTCAATACACACAATTGTTAAGGGGATGCAGACCAGAGAAAGACTTTCGTCTTGTTTACATCAGGGTCCCCCATTTTCAATTCATCAGGACATATATGACATACATGACATACAGATAGTCAGTACTGCTACATCTATACATTTATGACATACCAGATTTGCAAATACAGTACTGTTTGTGATACAGAAGGAGTCAGGAAAAGGGAGTATATACATTTGACGTAGAAACTGTACATTGGAGGAGGTTGGGTGGGGGGGGGTTGGGTACACTGGGATATTGACAACCATACTGGGTAATCTACATTGGAGGTGGTTGGGGGGGGGGGGGGGGCACACTGTATATACAAGCAAAACTGTACATTGAGGGGGGGGGGGGGGAGACACTGTACAAACAAACAAAATTGTACATTGGACTATTGACAAAACCATACTAGGTAAATGACTGTACATTGGAGGGGGTTGGGTTAGGATATTTACAGGGGCCAGTGTTGAATTGCAGTCTCCCGTAGGTGTCCCTTGAGAGAGGTTTTGAAAGTGGGTAGTGATCCACATTCCTTTACAGCTTTGGGTAGGGCGTTCCACATTGATGTGGCATAATTGCGAAACGTGTTTAGTCCCTTATTTGAGCCGAATCTGGGTTTAACATGATTTGTGGAGCTCCCTCTGGTGTTGTGATCGTGGTATTCACTGACCTTTGGGAAGTATTTTGACATGTACATGGGTACCTTGGTCGTGTAGTGTATCTTGTAGACCAGGCCCATTGCAAGTTGCTGTACTCTGTCGTCTACTCTAAGCCATCCTAGGTTGTCGAAGTGGGCAGGGGTGAGGTGGGTTCTAGGAGTAAGGTCAAGCAGTA
This sequence comes from Notolepis coatsorum, assembly GCF_963971535.1. Classification (NCBI taxonomy): domain Eukaryota; kingdom Metazoa; phylum Chordata; class Actinopteri; order Aulopiformes; family Paralepididae; genus Notolepis; species Notolepis coatsorum. The sequence continues at coordinate 99,908,454 of NC_140182.1, read as the reverse complement.
GTCTGACCAGTTTGTTTTGAGATGTTTGTAATTTTGTTTTTAGCGCCTTTGAGGTGCTTTGGTACCATGAGGTGCAAGCATAGTCGTAGTACCCCTGAATGAGTGCTCCTGCCAGAGTCTTCAGGGTATTCTTGTTTACCAGAGAGGAGATCCGGTACAAGAATCGAGTTCGTTGGTTGACTTTTTTTATTACATTGGATGCCATTTTGTCACAGGAGAGATTAGCCTCTAGGATGGAACCCAGGTAGGTAATTTCATCTTTCCTTGTGACAATATTGTCACCCACTGTAACTGAGAAGCCGTCGGTCTTGCTGAGTTTGTTATTTGAACCGAAGAGAATGGACTCTGTTTTGCCCATGTGTAATGATAGTTTGTTATCAGCGAGCCATATGCAGATTCTGCCTAGTTCCGAGCTGAGGGTTTTTTCAACCTGTAACTTGTTCTTGTCAGAGACCAGCAGGGCTGAGTCGTCCGCAAACAGGAACAAGTTGCAGTCACAAGCTGACGACATGTCATTTGCATAAATTAGGAACAGTAGCGGTCCTAGTATGCTTCCTTGTGGAACACCACAGCTCACTGTGAGGGGGGGGGGATAGGGTACCGTTTACCTCCACCATCTGTTCCCTCCCCTCAAGGTAGGATTGCATCCAGCTCACTGATAGACTATCAAAACCAATTGCTTTTAGCTTGTCAATCAGAATGGAGTGATTGGAGAATGTTGACAGAACATGAATGAAAACTTTATTTAACAGATTGCAGAATGGGTACAATACAGTACGGCTCAATACACACAATTGTTAAGGGGATGCAGACCAGAGAAAGACTTTTGTCTTGTTTACATCAGGGTCAGGAAAACACCAATCTGTTCATTTTGGATGGGATAAGTTTATAACCTTATTACAAGAGGAATGCAACCGGTTTCAGAAGCGTTCACCGTTTTGAAATAGTTGCATTACAAGAACATGGTAGAATATAAGCAACTACAATAAGGTAGTCTCATAGTCAGACTCCTCGGGTTTTCATTAGGATAGGAAGCTAACATTAGCACCTTGCAGTGTCTACACTAGTACAGGAGATGCAACAAGGTGGGGATTCAACCCTGCTCCAGTTATCCAATGCTTCGAGAATTAGCTATGCCATTCTATGAGTTGGGTTAAGAGACAAACTCACCTGCTGAGCTGTAATCGGAGTGTTTGTTGTTATGTTCAGCATCTCCACTCTGTTCGGCTCCCATGGTGCAGAGCTAACTAACTAGCTAACGATCACTGGACTACTCGTCCAATAACACAGACTGGCAGACTCAATAACAGTGTTAAGAGATGTTCTCAGTGTCAGGATCGTTACACTACCTGCTCAAACGTCAGGATATCAGAATATTAATTTGACAGCTTGTCTCTAGGTTAACGTTACACTACTAGCCACTTCCGGCAATAATGATCACGTGGATCAAACTGCAGGAAATGGACCCAAACTAGACTATTAGCCCAAACTTGTTTCGATTATTTAAAATATGATCGTAGTATAAAAATGCAAGTTGTGACACTATAACTTTCCAGAAGTAAGACCTCACCACAAAGCACATTTGTATGTTCCGTTGATTGATTGAAAACGTTATTAACATGGTAGATTGAGCCTGGTGTACGATATTATAGTATTATACTATGATGACAGGGCACCGGCACTATGGTCTGTACATTTACATTAGCCTAGTATGTATGCACACATTATTAGGCTAGTATGTGCACACATTATTTATTAGTCTATCAACAGAATATGTCTGAGTAAAGACTGCATTGGTCAGTGGCCCTTGAGTGGCTAAATTACTAACACGTAGGAGGATACATTAATATGTAATGCAGTGGATGTTGGCACAAAAAAAAACACATTTTGATCTTCATTCATTTTCCCCAGTTCTCTCCCAACCCAACCTTTAAGTAACAGTATCAGAATCATAGGCTGACAGTGGTATAATGCTGCCATCTTGTGGCCTAGACTAACACCACTTGGAGACATGGTTTCATCAATAAGGTTTTAGAAGACCAAAACACAAAACCTTGAACATATCACTTCACCCAAGATTTAATGAAACAACAATAAAGAACAAGGTAAAAAAAAAACGGAACACCTAGAGTAAAACATAAAATAACATGACATTAAATCTAGTATAAAACACACTGCAATATGCAACAACTTCAAACCCCTTTAAAGGAGCACTTGACCAATGTTCAACCTTAAGCCTGTCTTTCTGTTGTGAGGAGGACGTGTGATAATTGAGAGAACCCGAGAAATTCCTCCAAATGACATCACAGAGGAGAGCAGGCCTCTAGCGAACTGCACACAATTTCCTCAACTACTTTCAACTGTAGTAGTTCCAACTACTTTAAAGAAATGGTTGAGGAAATAGTGTCTGCAGTTAGCTTTGAGGAATTTCTCTCAGCTCTTGAGACATGAAACACGTTGGTGTGTTACAGTACATGTCCGATTATCTCATGTCCTCCTCACAACAGAAGATTAAGGTTGAACATCGGCGAAGTGTCCCTTTAACAAAAGGTAACATTTTAGACTCCCCAACACTAGAGCCAAGAGCAAAACAAAACAGTATAAAAGGACAAAACATCAACATTCATGAACTTGGAATGACAATTCCTGAGAAAGAGAAAAGAGGAATGCAACATTTTAAAATGTTAGACTCCACCACTAAGCCTTCCATCCTCTCACAGCTTCTTCTCTCTCTGTTGCTTGCTGTCTTCTTCCTTCAGCGTGTAGGGGCGCAGATCCAGGGTCAGCATGCGGCTGAACAGGCAGTCGTTGAACTGGGAAGAGAGGGGGTAGATTGATTATAATTATGGTCACAAAACATCCCTAGGTTGGAGGGTCGCGGGTGGGATGAGTGAATGGGTCAAATTAATGGTGGTGCAATGAGTAACTGGGCTGTAAAATTTATGATTACACTAATCTGATTACAAACATTTCCGTTACTGATTGAAAAAAATAAAATAAAAAAAAAAGTCTTAAAGGCATACTAAGAAGTTTCAGCCATTAGATGTCACTAAAGCACCACCAACATAACGTGTAGTGCATCACCTGTATTCAACTGTACCACTGAACAAACTCAAACTAGGCATTGCAGATCAAATGACTCAAGATCCAGCTATCATATTATACCTACCTCTAAAATGTTGTCATAAACATATTTTAGGTTCAACTTTAGGTTGTACAGAACTTGCAAGTCGCTTTGGATAAAGGTGTCAGCTAAATTACTAAATGTAAAATGTCAATTTATTTTTGAAAACGGGAGCAAAGAACGACAGACTGCCCAGAGGATGAGCTAAGATACATAAACCAGAATTACATTTTATTTGCACACTAATTATTGTAGGGGCAAATTTGAGGAAAAGGCTTTCACCTTAGACTTAGAGCCTTGCTAAGCATTGACCTTTTACCAATTCTGGGCCAGCAGGCCATGCTCATTGTTGGACACTGAACTGCATGAAACGCATTTCACAGCCTGCTTTCTAGTAGACCGTAATGGGAAAAGGTCCAGGCCTGAAGCAGGGGTTGGCTGTCAAGTCAAGTCAAGTCAAGAGTTTTAATTGTCACGGCATACAGGTATACAATGAAATGCGGGTGGTCTTGCCCGCAACAATGTGCAATACAGTGGTACATATAATAGAATCAAAAGAGGCTGTGGGCTGTTGGTTGGTAGTTCTGTAGTTAGTAGCAAGGTTTAGCTGTCGGTTGGTAGTTAAGGTGCTCCCATAGTTGAGCGGACTGTACACGGACTGGACTCTGCAGAGGTCCACTGGACTCTTTGAGCTTTCATAGTCGAGCGGATCTCCGCAGACTAATTTCCTACATGTCTCGCGCCAGTGGGCGCCGCGGACGTCCACGCGTCAGAAAATAGGAGCTTCGCACTTGGACTCTGCTTTGGGTCTGCTTTGAATACCCTTTGGGTCTGCTTTGAATACCCTTTGGGTCAGCTTTGAGCCTGCGGGAGTCTGCTCCGTGTATGGTCCGCTCGACTATGGGAGGGCCTTTAGTAGCAGGGTTTAGCTGTGGGCTGTTGGTTGGTAGTTAGTAGCAGGGTTTAGCTGTGGGCTGTTGGTTGGTAGTTAGTAGCAGGGTTAAGCTGTGGGCTTCTGGTTGGTAGTTAGTAGCAGGGTTAAGCTGTGGGCTTCTGGTTGGTAGTTAGTAGCAGGGTTAAGCTGTGGGCTTCTGGTTGGTAGTTAGTAGCAGGGTTTAGCTGTGGGCTGTTGGTTGGTAGTTAGTAGCAGGGTTAAGCTGTGGGCTTCTGGTTGGTAGTTAGTAGCAGGGTTTAGCTATGAGCTGTTGGTTGGTAGTTAGTAGCAGGGTTAAGCTGTGGGCTTCTGGTTGGTAGTTAGTAGTTAGTAGCAGGGTTTAGCTGTGGGCTGCTGGTTGGTAGTTAGTAGCAGGGTTAAGCTGTGGGCTGCTGGTTGGTAGTTAGTAGCAGGGTTTAGCTATGAGCTGTTGGTTGGTAGTTAGTAGCAGGGTTTAGCTGTGGGCTGCTGGTTGGTAGTTAGTAGTTAGTAGCAGGGTTAAGCTGTGGGCTTCTGGTTGCGAGGCAGTCACCTCTGGGTAGACTCCAAGTAGAGCATCGGCCCTGGAATAGAACTCCTCCTTCAGAGAGATGACAATGATCTGCATGTTCTCTCTTGACTCCTCCCTGATGAAGCTGGTCACCTGGAGGCACACACACACACACACACACACACACACCATCATACAGTCAACATGTCTTCCACATACACGTTTGTCTTCTTCATCAGTGAATTATCCTCTTTGTGATCTTACCTTGCCGATATTGGTGTTGTCCAAGGCTGCGTCGACCTCGTCCAGGACAAGGAAAGGAGCAGGGCGGAAGCTGAGAGACACAGCACAGACACCAGTTAACATCAGCTAAACAGCACAGACATCAGTTAACATCAGCTAAACAGCACAGACATCAGTTAACATCAGCTAAACAGCACAGACATCAGTTAACATCAGGTAAACAGCACAGACATCAGATAACATCAGGTAAACAGCACAGACATCAGTTAACATCAGTTCTGTATCGTATAGCTCTCGCTCGGCGTCACTCTCTGCACTGTCCTCGCACACGTGCACGCGCACTGAATAAAGACCACAATGTACCTTTAATCCCAATATTTGTCTGACCACACCCCTATCAGCTTACCCATATAAGCAGGGGTGGGGCCACCCACTCGCCTCCTTCTCGCTTTCACCACAAGGAAGTGCCTCGGTAGATCCCCACTTGAAGTGATGTGATGGTAGGAGAAGAGTTGGAAAACAAGGATACGTTGACATCATATCTTTATTTTCTCTCTCACTATTTTCGAGAAAATACGGCGATATTGTCTTCGTACTGGAGTGTCTGGAAGATGATGATCATTCTAAAAATCCTCCACCGGTTTTCGTATTGGGAGTTTGCGCCGCTACATGCCAGGACGGCGGCCCTCTCCAGCTCACAACTCAACCATGGAAGTATATCTGCGCCCCGGAGCAGAAAGCGCTCTGCCCTGTTTGCTCTCGCATCGCCAAGCTCCCCAGACTCACGCGATGGGTCCGACTCCCCAAAGTTTAAACGCCCTCGTCTGCGGTGCTCTGCAGCCCATACCAGGATGATCATTCAAACGGCGAGTGTCATCGATGGAAATGCCGCTGTGAACAAGCCCCTCCACACGGCGCTGCTGCCCGACCAACCGTCTAACTCCGCCAGCAATGCAGACGCTACTCCTGCGGCTTTTCACCATAGAAACCTGGCCATCTACGACGGGGAATGCATCCAGGAACAGCCAGAGATCCTACTCATCGGAGATTCCATCACCAGGTTTTTGCAAATACCACACGGCATTACGTATTGTTTTTCCGGTTTAAAAGTTACTGACTTACTTGAGTGTACTCCCGAAATCATCGAGAGATATCCGTCCGCCCACACCGTTATTATTCATATCGGAGCAAATGACGTAATGGCTAGACAATCCGTTAAACTCCAATCTGACTTTTAATCACTAATACTCACTATTGAAAGCCTGGGTAAAATATGCATTGTGTCTGGCCCCATTCCATCCATAGGTCGTGGATCTGAGCGATTTAGCCGTCTGTTCTGGTTGCACAAATGGCTACAGACCCACTGTACTACTATAGGACTTTGCTATATAAATAACTTTGATCTGCTCTGGTCCAGGAAAGACCATTACAGACCCGATGGCATCCATCCAAACATATCAGGGGTAAATGTGCTAATACATAACGTCATACAAAGTATAGCATCACTGGCCTGACAACCAACCATATCTAGCTCTGTAGACTATATACAGAAGCAGCCTAAACTACAAAAAAACACGTTGAGTGTCATCCCGATTCTGATCACCAAAAGACTAATCAATTACTCATTATCACGTCCCATATGTAAATCTAACCTTATCAATATCAGTGTTCAACCACAGACTATCTCACACCCCACTACAGAACCCGTACAGCTAAAACTAGCACTGTTCAACGTTAGAGTGCTGAAACAAAAATCATTTCTGATAAATGAACTCATAGTAAAACATGGTGTACATTGTATGTTTTTAGTAGAGACATGGTTAGACAATATCACTGGTGTAGCAACACTGATTGAGACCTGCCCTTCCAATTTTAAATTCTATCAATCAAACAGACAGAGTGGGAGGGGAGGAGGAATAGCAGCAATCATCTCCACTCAATTTGTGTGCAATGATATTGACCTGGGAACATTTTTATCATTTGAATACCTTGCTATTGTATTGAAAACAGAAATGCCAGTAATATGTGTGACATTGTATCGACCACCAAGGTACTCGCCACTCTTCATACAGGAATTTTCAGAACTCATATCGATCTGCATTACCAGGTATGATAGAATCATTCTTAATGGAGATCTAAATATTCATATCAACAAAAAGGATGACCCCAGGGGTTGTGAGTTTCTGAACCTACTGGACAGTTTTGGACTGATGCAACATGTTCACGAGGCCACCCACCAACATGGCAACACTCTGGACCTACTAATAACAACAGGGCTAAACATTGAGAATATATCAGTAAAACAAATTCCAATTTCTGACCATTATTGTGTGTTCTATGGTACAAGCCTAATATTACATAAGACCAGAAGCGAATTCCTAGTTCACAGAAGGCTTCTGGACGCTAGAGCTGAAGCAAAATTCTCTAGTATGATGAAATCATACGACCAATGCAGTGAATCCTCCTTAAATCAGCAAGTGCAAAACTTCCACAGCACCTTGTCAACTGTGTTAGATATTGTTGCCCCTCTAAAGGTTAAAAAGGTAAAAACTGATAGAATCTCTCCATGGCTAAATAAAACCAATGTTAAAGATAACAAGAGAAAATGTAGGATAGCCGAGCGAAAATGGAGGAAACTCAAACTCACAGCTCACTTTAATTTATACAAAGACGCCATGGGCGCATACAATAAGGCAATACAACTTGCGAGAAAGGAATATTTTTCCAAAATGATCTCAGAAAATATGGGTAACTCCAGGGTACTTTTTTCCACCATTGACCGGCTGATTAACATACCACCCCCCCATATACCGCAGCAATCAGCCACAAAATGTGAAGAGTTCGCAGTTTTCTTTAATGAAAAAATATCATTGATTAGAGCAAGCATTACCGCTGATATGGATCTGGCTATGAGTGAAACCCCACCTGAGATAACTATGGGGGAATTCACATGTATTACATTACCTGACCTCTGTAAGATTGTCTCTGAGTGTAATTCCGCCACCTCCTGCCTCGATCCTATACCAACAGCATTTCTCAAGCGGGTGTTTGATAGTGTCTCAAATCATGTCCTTGAAATCATAAATATGTCTCTTCAAACAGGCACTTTTCCAGATGCATTTAAAACAGCTGTAGTAAAACCACTACTAAAGAAAACAAACTTAGATGTAAACGAACTAAAAAGCTATAGGCCAATATCGAACCTTCCATTTATCAGCAAGATATTAGAAAAGATAGTCTCAGTACAAATAAACTCCTTTCTCAAAGATAATAACATCATGGAGGAACTACAATCAGGTTTCAGAACAAATCACAGCACTGAAACTGCCCTTACCAAAATAGTTAGCGACCTCAGGCTAAACTCCGATGCTGGCAAAGTCTCAATTCTTGTCCTATTGGACCTTAGTGCAGCGTTCGATACGATTGACCATAATATCTTGATCAGTCGTCTAGAAAGACTGGTTGGCTTTTCCGATCATGTACTAAATTGGCTCATAACATACATTAAGGGGAGAAGGTTCTATGTTAAGCTTGGAGACAATGTATCCGAGGAACATGACAGCAATTTTGGAGTCGCACAAGGAAGCTGCCTTGGTCCATTACTCTTCTCACTATATATGCTGCCCCTCGGGGACATCATTCGAGACCACAATGTATGCTTCCATAGTTATGCTGATGATACACAACTATATATCTCCGCAGAACCAAATAACACTACAGCCATACAGTCCATTACAAATTGTCTGTTAGCAATAAACAAGTGGATGAACAATAACTTCCTAAAATTAAACAAAAGCAAGACCGAAATCCTATTGATCGGCCCAAAAGCGAAAAGGGAAGTGCTTTGTAAAAACCTGGGGAGTCTGTCATCCTATGTAAAGACTGAGGTTACAAGCCTAGGTGTCATCTTGGACTCAGACCTGACCTTTAAGTCTCATATAAATAAGGCCATGAAAACGTCATTCTTCCACCTAAGAAACATAGCGAAAGTAAGACCTTTCGTAAATAAAAAGGATGCAGAGAAACTTATTCATGCTTTTGTATCAAGTCGGCTTGACTATTGTAATGCACTGTTCACTGGTCTTCCCAAAGCAACCATTGGGAAGCTTCAGCTTATCCAAAACTCTGCAGCTCGATTACTAACTCATACAAGGAGAAGAGAACATATCACTCCAGTCCTGGCCACTCTGCACTGGCTTCCAATAACTCATAGAATTGATTTTAAGGTCCTTTTCCTAACATATAAAGCTCTTAATGAGCAAGGCCCAAAATACATAGCAAATTCCCTAGTTAGTTATCTGCCCTCAAGAACGCTACGGTCATCCACTACAGGTTTACTAGACACGCCCAGAAACCAAAAAAGGATAGGAAGTATGGCATTTGCCAACTATGCCCCAAAACTATGGAACACACTACCAACACACATCAGAAACGCCAGCTCTATGCACATTTTTAAAGGAAAATTAAAAACGTACCTATACAGTCTAGCTTACAAATAGTTATGGCTTGGAAAAACCTGATGGATCCATGAGGCTAGGATAAGCCTTGTGGACCCAACTTTTTAGATGAAGGAACGGGTACATAGGAGACACGCCTCCAGTTTTTCAAAAGTTTTTGACACGCCTCAGCTTCTGAGCTGAAGGCGTGTTTTTGCGGACCTCCCAAACTTTCAAACTTTTTAGATGAAGGAATGGGTACAATAGGAGACACGCCTCCAGTTTTTCAAACGTTTTTGACACGCCTCAGCTTCTGAGCTGAAGGCGTGTTTTTGCGGACCTCCCAAACTTTCAAACTTTTTAGATGAAGGAATGGGTACAATAGGAGACACGCCTCCAGTTTTTCAAAAGTTTTTGACACGCCTCAGCTTCTGAGCTGAAGGCGTGTTTTTGCGGACCTCCCAAACTTTCAAACTTCTTAGATGAAGGAATGGGTACAATAGGAGACACGCCTCCAGTTTTTCAAAAGTTTTTGACACGCCTCAGCTTCTGAGCTGAAGGCGTGTTTTTGCGGACCTCCCAAACTTTCAAACTTTAGACTGTTTTCTTTATACGTTTTTCTTTTTCTTTCTTTCTACCACAAGACGCGGCCACTGATGGGTCCATGGGACTTGGATAAGTCCTGTGGACCCAACTCTGGCCACTGACCACATGAGCGAACGGGTACATACGCACACAATACACGGCCACTGATGGATCCATGGGACTTGGTAAAGCACTATGGACCCAACTATGACCACTGATAAAAACGTAACTACACTAGCATTATAAGACCTAAACATTGCTACCTACCATACAAGTGCATTGGTTTAGTGCACTTCCGGTTGCCACTGAGCGGAAATGTTTGTGCGGACCTGTTCTCCCAAACTGGTAAGCAAATGACTGTTTTTACGTTATTTTCATTTTTACGTTACTATTATTATTTTTTTTTTTTTTTTTAAACATTGATCTTAACTGATCACTATGACTTTATTGCTTTTATCGTTATATATGCCTATAATTGTGTACAGCACTTTGAGCTACATGACATGTATGAAAGGTGCTTTATAAATACTTACTTACTTACTTACTTACTTACATGCTTTTCCAACTGCAGTCCTTGCTGTGTGCTGGTTGCGGTAAAGACACAGCTGGGCTGTAGGACGCGCCGCTGTTGTGAGGAGCGGTGGGTTCCAGGTTTGGTGAGTTATGTTTGCTGGCAAGCTCCACTTGTCTGTTAGTGCTATGGGGGCTAGTTGACAATGTTTATGAAAACCGGCCCCAGACTAGGGTCCTTTGTTCAGCCTCCTAGGCGACAGAAGACCTTGGTCTGAAGCCCATTATAGTTTAACTAGTGGGCCACGACCATTAACACTGGTGATCCCTGTGTTTTCTGGACGAGTGGATGTCTCTCTGTCACCGTGTTAGGCCCCATCTTTCATATCCAAATGAGAGTATTCCCTCACGAGGAGATATGGGCATAGATGTTCATTAGCGGAAGATCTGTGTTCAAAGTCAGCTACACAGGCCAGTTGGGTATTGTGCTGGCTCCGTCGGGTGTTGGTAAAATCACCGTTGTAAAACTGTGTTGACATCTTGTTTCTCTTTTCTCTTAAAAAGTGAGGAGGGTTTCAGAACGGCGGCCTGTCTGGGTGAGTGTTATATCATTGTGTACAAGTTCAGGTGATAGCTGCTTAGCTTACGTGCTAGTGGTGGCCTACTGTTAGCCAGTCAGCTGTTAGCTGCGGCGCTAGCCTGCTGTGATCACTAGGTGGCCTACCTGGCTAGGCTAGGAAACATTAGCTTGCTGCTGTCGCTGCTTAGCTTACGTGCTAGTGGTGGCCTACTGTTAGCCAGTCAGCTGTTAGCTGCGGCGCTAGCCTGCTGTGATCACTAGGTGGCCTACCTGGCTAGGCTAGGAAACATTAGCTTGCTGCTATCGGCCGAGGCCCAGCGCGGGGTGGCTCCGGCCCCTCGCGCGCCGCCGCGGTTCCCAACTCCCCTCTCCCTCACGGGGAGAGGCAGGGGGGATTCGAAGCTCCCCTCTGGTTGCGTGCGCCGTTCGCTCGGCGTCTCGCGGGCAGGGGCGGTAGCGACCGACGGTTGGAGCGGCCGTTAGCTTAATGCTACTCTGTTGAACGTGCTTTGATTATAACATGTTTTAAACACTCTTGACTACGACGTCATCTTTGACAGAGGATGTTCGTCGAACCTGCCCTGGGCCAGGACGGCAAGGACTGCGTCAACAAGAGGGACCGTAGCGACGGGATGGAGCGGCGACGCTGCCCAGATCGACAACACAAGACGGCTGTGTTTACTACGGTGCCTTGAGACTGCACTTCGCTTGATCTACGCTCCGGGTAGGCAAGGTTTGGCCAGACCTTGTACACTTCTTCTGGCTTTCCCTTCTAAATGTTTTGTAAATAATGATGTTTTCCAAAAACGAGTGTTGCTGCACTACATTTAGGATACGACGCGAGTTATGTGTGAATTGTCTTCTCACTGGTATTTAGCTTCTCCATGCAAATCGGGTTGTTACAGATGTGAAAATGATCTGGTTTGTTTATATGTACCGTGTACTCACAACTAAGGGGGTTAACTAAACTATAAAGCTATGCTTAGTGACAAAATGAGTAAAGAATGATTCTTTTCTCAGCCTGTAATGACAATGAACAGTGTGTTCACATATTAACAGGTTTTCCTGTTTTAACTGGCCGTATTAAGGGTAAAGTAGGAGGATTGTGTTTCCCCCCGGTTCCCTGGGGACTTCTTCATCCTCCTCTCAGACATGTTGTTGCACTACATTGTGTCACTGTGTGGTAGGGATACGATGTAACCCTTAGCTTGATTGCTGAGGTTGTGCTAAAACTGCTGGAGAAACTTTATTTTCCTAAAAGAAAAGATTGTTTGGTCGCTTTCGTGTGTGCTTAGCAAGGCCTGTGGCCAATACTAATCGAGAATTATGTATTCTCTCATTATGAAAAACGGCGTTCCTCTGTAGAGTGTTTTTGCCATTTTTTGTAGGTGATGATGGGTTGTGTGTGTCATGTGACCTACAACTGGGTTGGACTGGCCACAGAAGCACATGTGTAAGTTGGTACCGGGGCTCTTGGAGAGCCCTCTCTATTCTGTGTTTTTTCCGTAGTAAAAATCAGATAGCAGGTTAGCTCATGCGCTGTGTGAAGCTGTCAGACGCTTTATAGAGCTGACTATGACTGTGTCATACTCTCTTTTTGTCATTACATCGTATCATGGGTGTGGGGTCGTAAAGGGGTGAACTGGTAACCTTTCCTTCCCCTTTTTTCTGTTGGTCAGGGGTAAACCCACCTGTCCTTCAAGGTTCCTGTCACGTTGCGGTTCGGCACGTTACAGGGTGAGGGGGGGGGGGGGGGGGGGGGGGAGTTTCCTGGTCCCACGGCCTGGAATATTGGGCGTGTGCACCGCAGAAATTCCCCCGCCATAGAGTACGTCACCGTGCGCGTCTCTGTTGGTAGGATTTCCGTGTGCTGTTCAGGTCCATGTGATGGATCTGTTTCAGGGGGTGGTCAGGGCTCCTCCTCACCAAGCTCCTATTCGGGCCTTCTGTGAGTTGGGACTCCTTCCGTGAGGAGGGAGCCTCCTTCAGAGTACAGAGCCTCCTCCTCAGATTGTCAAGGTGAGTGGACCCTCTAGAAGGAGTCCTACTCTATTGTGTATGTATTCGATTCAATTCGATTATTGAGTGTGTATGGGTTCAGTGCCTCCTCCCCGGAGAGCCCTAAAACCAATTTTTTACATGGCTCAAGGTGCAATATATTCTTTTCAATCTGTACAGCTCGCGTGGGAAGTCTCTCTGGGGATTCCCGTCTCCTTCCTATGGGAGGGTGGTGGGATGTAAAAATGTGAAATTTCTTTACCCCCGGCTGTGTAGACTGGGATACATACTGTTGGTGCTTCCTTCTTTTCTACTAAAAAGAGTTGGAGTTAGGAAGTATCACACCCCTCTTGTCGTTCCCCTGGGCGCCTTGGGGATTCAATGACAGGTCTAAATAGCCTGTTCATTGATGTGGGTGTGTCCCGACGCACGTATAGTGCTAGCTCGGGGTGTTCTGTAAACAGGCGACTGACTGGCACGCCTTGGTTGCTTGAGGTTAAAACGGCGTTTTTATAAAGCAACTGGGATGGAGGTTTTTCCTCTTCCGACGACCAAATCAGACGACCTGGTTTGGTTATCGACGGATTCTCGTTCATATCTGGGGGATGATGACGGAATGGATCTGAACATATGTAGAGGGGTCTCACGCCCTGGGGGTGGGCCACCGGGCGCGGTTCGCCCGAACGTCTGGGTGGCGCCTTCTTTTCATGTTTAAGATCAACACGCATATCTGCCCCTTCTCCTGGAGTAGGCATGTCGGCGTGGTTAGGGCACGGGACTGGTTCTGGTCACGCTGGTCCGGATCAGTTGAACCCGTTGTCCGCCGGGGATGCAGATCTGCTGTTCTGGTACCCTGAGGGACTTGGGCTTTTTTCAGGGGGAAAAAAGCCAGGTCGGTCCGGGTGTCACAGGGTTAAGCGCTATGGAGACCCTGGTTGGGTAAATTTTTTACTCAGCACTGTCGTAATGGCTTACGGCCATGCCGACCTGTACACGCTCGATCTCGTCAGATCTCGGCCGCTACACAGGTTGGTCCTGGTTAGTACTTGGTTGGGAGACCGCCTGGGAATACCAAGTACGGTGTGCTTGGGGCTGGTTCTCCATTCTTTTTCGCTCCTCTCTCACGCATGGCGAAGAGGGGCCTGTTGGGGTGGTCTTTGACCTCCTCTGGTGACCCTGTGCTTCCCGTATCACCGGGCCCGGTCCGAAGTCATGTTTCGTCGACCCGTAGGCCTGGGTTAACCCTTTTTTGAAAACTGAAACACTTGTATACCCGCAGGTGTGTTTTGGAGTTTTTTTCTTGAGGGGTTATAGGAACAACCACCGCATTGGGTAACACCAAGGTGGTTGATTCCCTGGTGTGTTGGAGCAGTGTCAACTCCCGGGTTCACCGGTTGAGGGTGCCCCTGCACGTTCATGACGTCTGCCAATCGTGTCAGCCTTCTCTGCCTCAACCCCTCTGGGTGGGGGCTTTTTAAATGGAGGCTTGGTCATGCAACAACGCCAGCTTACACCCCTTCCGCTGGGGCGGCTGTGTTCAGCTGTCCCCTCTGGCGCCTGTCTCGTCCGCAGTCTCCAGGCTAGGGTTAACAGCCTGTTGCCTGGTTTTTCCCCGGTGCGCTGCCTGCTTCCGTTGGTTAAAATTTTTTGTGTGCTTACGGCCATGCTGACTGCCTGTTCTGCAGGGTCAGTGTGCCAGGCGGTGTACTATTGGGGGGACAGGGCCCGCTCGGCTGAGGGGCCTTTGTCCGAATACGCTGGCGATGTGGGGGGCGGGGTCACTAAGTGCCCACCTGGTGGGGTCTTGATGCTGGCATCATGGACTTCTCCGGGCCCCCGTTCCAGGGGGTCCAGTCCCTTTGGTGGGTCTGGGTCTTCCTTCGCGCTCCGCTGCTAAGGCCTTGCCACGGGGTTGGGTTTGCCCTTGACCCCGTGATTCTGGGGGCAGTAACAAGGTTGTTCCCTCCGTTCGTTCCCGGGTGGCATGCGGGTTGTGCGTGTGTGTAGTCGTGGGGTCAAGCCACGGTCTGCTCACCCTGTGCGTTGAGTTGCTTGAGTGCCTCTTCGCACGGTCGGGTCCGTCGCCCTCCCGTGAAGCCCCCAATAGGGGGGGTGCCCTCCATTAGGGGGGGTCGGGGGGGCTCGGCCCTCCCTGTTCTGATGGTTGTGGGGGGCATTCAGCGGGGTGTATTTGTCGGCCGATGGCTCTCGCTCGGCCTCCCTTGTACAGAGAGTGACGCCGAGCGAGAGCCATACGATACAGAACGTTAGGTTATGACTATAACCAAGTTCTGTTAGTATGGTGACGCTCGGCGTCCGACGCCGCTGCAGCCCTTGATCTCGCCTTGTGGTGAAAGCTTGGGAAGGAGGCGAGTGGGTGGCCCCACCCCTGCTTATATGGGTAAACTGATAGGGGTGTGGTCAGACAAATATTGGGATTAAAGGTACATTGTGGTCTTTATTCAGTGCGCGTGCACGTGTGCGAGGACAGTGCAGAGAGTGACGCCGAGCGTCACCATACTAACAGAACTTGGTTATAGTCATAACCTAACGGTAAACAGCACAGGTCCAAATAGTACATTCTTCCTGACTGCCTATATTTTATAATATAACATTTTAATGGCCGCATTTTATCCGTCTGTGTGTGACTTTTGTAGGTGATACTGGGATGTTGTATAGTGGTTTGTCTGTCTCAGGGTCTGATGGATCAGCTGCTATAAAGGCTTTGCACAGAATGATTGCGTAGCTCTCGACTTTCTTCCAACACGGTTGCCTGTAACCATTGGTAACTACTTCCAAAAAGAAAAAAATTCTCTCATTCATCAACATATAGCAACCATTGTTTTGCACATAACGCTGTTGTTTCTTCCAACATGGGAGGGAGAAATGGGTTTTGTGTAGGGATGCTCGATATTGGCTTTTTTACCGATACGATATACCGATATTGTCCAACTCTTAATTTCCGATACCGATATCGATATATGCAGGGTTTCCCCCCCAAAAAACTGAATAATTTCAGGTAATTAACATTACATTTTTTTTTTTTAAAACAGATACCGATATTTTCCAATATCACATTTGAATGCCAATATCGGCCGATAATATCGGACATCCCTAGTTTTGTGCAATTTCTGGAACATTCTGTGCATAGCCTCTGGGTACCTGTGGATGGCAAAGACCAGAGACAGAGCAGCGATGGCCTTCTCCCCTCCAGACAGGTTGCTCATCGCCATGAAGCGCTTCCCGGGAGCCACGCAGTTGTAGTTGATGCCGTCCAGGTAGGGCTCATCTGGGTTCTCGGGACTCAGGATGGCCTGAAGAGAACACACGTTTCACTGTGATGATTCATATAAAGTTATGTCCTCCATTAAGCCTTTCACTGCCACACGACAGAAGGTTAGCCCTTTACTATCACACAACCGCCGGCGATGCTCCATCATTAGCGTCATTAGCTCCGCATCCGCATATTTTTGTTACAACACAATGCGCTTGGCTTTGTTTTTAAACATGGATTTTTGCACACGCTCGTATCTGCATTACACACGCACGTTACATATGGCCGTTACGTGTTACATTTGGCCGATAAATTTGAATCTTATCGGCCATGTTGGCCGGCCAAAAAAAATGGCTAACGGAAACCCTGCCTAGTACAACTACCGGTAGTACATCACCAAGCGATTCATCAGCTAGTCGTCTAATCATTTCCATACCCTATTTAGTGTGATATTTGCTTTGATCTGCGTATCCCTTGTAGTATGTACTGTAATACATACATCAATACACATCGTCAACTAGTACATCCTCCTGCCATGAAGCCATTAGTGATTTCCTCATTCCCATCCATAGTGCACATACAGTATGCACACTGTTGTACACTAAGGAATAATGTAATGCAGTGGTTCTCAAGGGGCCCAGGGGGTCCCCAGAAAGATTAGGGGATAATTTAGCCCAATGAGAGCCAATGGTCCACTCTCCAAACAGAGAATCAAAAGCACTCCCGTAGTCTCGCGAGAGGTGCAGAAATGGGATTTGACGTCAGAGGAGACGCTCCAGGCTGCGCTTGACTGCACAGACTGGAGCGTGTTCCGCGACACAGATAACATTCATGTCTACACGGAGACAGTGCTGGACTATGTTCGTACTTTGGTGGAAGAAACAATCCCCACTACCACAATGAGAGTTTACCCAAATCAAAAACCCTGGGTAGACAAATCCGTCCGTGAAGCTCTGAGAGCGCGCACCAAAGCATACAACGACGGCCTAGTGGCAGGCAACATGAATGACCACAAGGTGGCGCGATACAACGTAAGGAGGACAGTGACAGAGGCCAAACGGCGCTACAAGGATAAAATTGAACTCCAGTTTGAACAGGCTGACTCTAGAGCTATGTGGCAGGGGCTCAAAACGATGACAGACTACAAAGGCGCCTCCCTCAAACTGAACAGTGACATCTCCTTAGCAAATGACCTCAATACCTTCTATGCGAGGTTTGATGCTGGTAATAACAACACCAGCCCACAAGCCACGGCAATGGGGGGGGGGGGGGTCTGCTGCTGATGGAGACTCAGTGTTCAGGGTAACAGAGCATGAGGTGAGGCGGACCTTTAAAAAAGTGAATATCAGGAAGGCAGCAGGTCCGGACGGCATCCCCGGCCGCGTCCTAAAAGTCTGTGCCGACCAACTGGCCCCGGTATTCACTGACATATTTAACCTGTCCTTAGAACAGGCTGTCATCCCCACCTGCCTGAAGAAGTCCACTATTATCCCTGTACCCAAAAAATCCAAGCCTGTTTGCCTCAACGACTACCGCCCTGTAGCTCTCACCTCCATAGCCATGAAGTGCTTTGAGAAGCTAGTAAAGGGCTACATCTGCTCCTCCCTCCCCATCAACATGGACCCCCTGCAATTTGCATACCGCCCCAACAGGTCCACGGAGGACGCCATAGCCCATGTGCTGCACACAGCAGCATCACACCTGGACAAGAGGCAGGGGAACTATGTGAGAATGCTATTCATCGACTACAGCTCGGCATTCAATACCATAGTCCCCTCCATACTCATAGCCAAGCTCAGGGACCTGGGCTTGAACTATGACCTCTGCCAGTGGGTCTTGGACTTCCTGACGGGCAGACCCCAGGTGGTGAGAGCAGGCAACTGCACCTCCTCATCCATCACCCTCAACATAGGGGCCCCCCAGGGCTGTGTTCTGAGTCCCCTCCTCTACTCCCTGTACACACACGACTGTGTGGCTCAGCGGAGTAGCAATACAATCATCAAATTTGCTGACGACACAGTGGTGGTGGGCCTGATCTCTGCCAACGACGAGAGGGCCTACCTGGAAGAGGTCAAGGTCCTGGCGGGATGGTGCCAGGAAAACAGCCTCTCCCTGAACGTCAGCAAAACAAAGGAGATGATTGTGGACTTCAGGAGGTCGGGGGTCAAGGACTACAGCCCCCTCAGCATCGACGGGGCACCGGTTGAGAGAGTCAACAGCTTTAAGTACCTCGGAGCCTACATATCCGAGGACTTGACATGGACCACACACATTGACAGTGTTGTGAAGAAGGCACGACAACGCCTCTACTTCCTCAGGCGACTAAGGAAGTTCCAAGTCAGTCAGAAGATCCTTAAGAACTTCTACTCATGTACAATAGAGAGCATCTTGACTGGCAACATCACCTCCTGGTTTGGGAATAGCACTGCACAAGACCGAAGCAGACTACAAAGAGTGACACGTTCAGCCGAACGCACAATTGGAGGGGGGCTCCCCACCCTCCAGAACATTTACAACAAGCGTTGCAGGGGCAAGGCTAAGAGAATCATTAAAGACTCCAGTCACCCGAACAACTGCCTCTTTGAACTGCTGCGGTCAGGCAAGCGATACCGGAGTCTCAAGGCGAGCACAGAAAGACTCAGAAGAAGCTTCTATCCCCAGGCCATCAGGCTGCTAAACGAACAATGAACACTACACAACAACAACCATCAAACGCACATAGCACACACATCCACACGCACACACTCACTTTAAACAAACACACTGTAGCACCCACTCCACACACTTTATAGCACACACCCACTTTAAACAAACACACTGTAGCACCCACTCCCCACACTTTATATTTATTGATGAAGGATTGCACTACAACTCGTACACCTTACTGTAAATTGTACCTAAATTGTACCTCATCCCATTTCTGCTTTGCACTATATAGTACTGTACATTAGTACACTGCATAGTATTGTATATTATATGGTAACTCAGTTACGTCTATTCTGCATCGAACATTGTACATATGTCTATACTGAACACTGTGACCTCATTTCTACTTCTAAATTACATGCTATACTATGTTATTTGATACTATCTTGTCTAGCACAGTCTCTGGAGCGTAACAGTAAGAAGCATTTTGTATGAAAGTATTCTGTACTTCTGTATGACAACTATTAAAGAAACTTGAAACTTGAAACTTGAACTTGAAACTTGTTATCTACCCATCTATAATTATGGAATTTCTTTACTAAGGGCGTTTTCACACCTAGCTCGTTTGGAGCTGTTATTCCGGAACCTGGAGCGTTTACCCCTTATTTCGGTTCAGTTGGGCATATGTGAACACAGCAATTACATTCTGTTGCGGAACAAAACAAGCGGACCGAGACCGAGACCACCTGGAGAGGGTGGTCTCGGCGCAGTTCCAACCGAACCCGAAGCGGACTCGTACGCTGTGAGAATGCAATCGATTTAACAAACCGACACAATTAATAATAATAATACGTCGTGGGTCAACGTGGAGCAGCGATGAGGTACACTGCGTCGTTGATATCAGTCAGCCGCGCGCAGGAGAGAGGAGCCGGGGTCTCTGTAGTGACAGCAGCAGCACCGTGCGGGACTCTCTCTCTCTCTCTCTCTCTCTCTCTCTCTCTCTCTCTCTCTCTCTCTCTCTCTCTCTCACCGAGAGAATGAATGTGGACTGTTCCATCGGGGAGCTTCGGTGGTAATGTGAGTGGCTACAGACCACTGCACTTAAATATAAACATTAGTCTACCTGGAGACTCAATGAGGTAATTGTAGATGTCGCCATAAGACGCTTCTGGCCATTTAGTGGGATCATTGTTTCATTATCCTGGTCGGCTGAAAGGACACTGGCCACCGAAGCTCCCCCCTCTGATGGAACAGTCCACATTCATTTGTGCGTCATCTCGCGTCTCCAGACTCTGTGGGCAATCTGCGCATGTGCATGGGTAATAATAGGTGCTTTAAAATGGGCTTTTTCGCTGCCGATTTAGTTCTGATCGATTAGGAATGGCTCGCGCCGTGTTCAGGAGATTGAGGCGCATAAAAGACTATTCGATCATGTCTCTAGCACCCCCACAGCCGTATCTGCAACCACTTACATCACGGCTCTCATCCACATTCATTCATTTGCTCCCCCGCTCTCTCCTCCCACGCGGAGATTCAGGGTTGGGGGGGGGGGCACACCCCAAAATCTGACCAATGAGTGATAGTTTGCTCGCGCGTGCGTTTGTTTTGGTCCGTGTGAACACAGCCGTGTGAACACAAACAAACTAAGAATCAAGTGCAACAATTGTATCATAATAGTCCCCGAATCGGAACAAAGCAAACGAACTACAGGTGTGAAAACACCCTAAGAATCAAGTGCAACAATTGTATCATAATAGTCCCTGAATCGGAACAAAGCAAACGAACTACAGGTGTGAAAACACCCTAAATCTAACAACAAAAAAGCGAATGAAATGATGGTCCGCTACCTAATGTGAATCAATCTGGGGGTCCTGGACATGACAGAGGTTGAGAATCACTGATGTAAAGTTACACTTTCCCCCCCCAAAGTGTTAGAGGTCGTAGCTTCACCTGCGCACTGGTGTTCTGGCACAGTCTCTTGTAGATCTGGTCGATGTTGATAGACACGTGTTCAAAGCACTGGCTGAACAGACGGAAGCGCTGGGCTTTGACCTGCTCAAACTCCTTACTGCACCTCCGGGCTTCTCGGCTGCTGGCCTCAAAGGCTAGGTGTTGAGACAGACAAGACGGCTGAATAAAAACACTTTCATCATAACACTTATATACAATAACATTATACAATAAGATAAAATAGGATGAAAAATAAGTAGGCCAACTTCAACTGCACTAAAAGCAAGAGAAAAAAGGTGCGTCTTAATTTTTCATTCTTAAATAGTAGTCAGGACTTAAGGTATGGTTAGGGCTTAAGGTATGGTTAGGGCTTAAGGTATGGTTAGGGTTAGGGCTTAAGGTATGGTTAGGGTTAGGTATGGTTAGGGTTAGGTAGGGGTGAGGTTACCACGTTTTTAGGGAATCCCGTTGTGGTTACTTACCCTCCAACACTTCCTGATACTTCTCCTTGACCTCCCTCATCTTCTCCAGGGCTTTGAGGTTGGGGGCAGAGGTGCGCAGCAGCACCGCATCCACGGAGGAGACCGCCTCGGTCAGTGTATCCACCTGGGCCTCCACCTCCTTCTCTGCTTCAATACGCTACACACACACACACACACATACACAGATGTATATGTTATGATGAATTGAAAATGGGGGACCCTGATGTAAACAAGACGAAAGTCTTTCTCTGGTCTGCATCCCCTTAACAATTGTATGTATTTAGCTGTACTGTACCCATTCTGCAATCTGTTAATAAAGTTTTCAATCAATCAATCAATCACAGAGAGGATCACACACACACATACTTTGCACGAGGCACACTACTCCTATCACATTCCAACAGGTAAATACGTGCTCGTGGCGTACATCTGTAGAGTAAATGCGGTAGAATAGTAATGCGGGCTCTGAACAAGAACATTGTTATGAGAAATCTCTTACCCTGAGATGTGTTCCCAGGGCAGAGTAGTCGATGACCATTTGTGCCTCTCTTTCGTAGATTTCAGAGGAGGTGGCGGTGGCGGTGATCTCTGACTCCGACTCCAACTGCACAGACAAGAGGAAGCCCTCAGTTCATGTCTTTTCATTACAGCAATGCAGGGCCGTGAGGTACTGTATACCGAATGTGAAGGTATTCCGCCAAAGGTATGGGTTTTTACTATACTGTCGTCCACACTATATATACATATTGTAAAAATAAGTAAAAGAAAAGTGATTTTGAATTAAATAGAACCGTGACAATATATTACACGGTAAGAACATACAAAAATGTCCTGTCACATTGTAATTCATACTGGAAAACGAAATAGTCAAATACCATTATTGTCAAACTAAGAAAAATTTGATATTTTGCCCATAATCGTCTAATTTTGTTACGATACGATAAGGTGGTGGTAGAACCCAAGGCAGCAGGAAAGAATGAGCAGGGAGATGAGGCAGGAGTCGACGGTCACAATTTAACGTGTTTACTTTGGCAACTTCCAAAAGTACATACAAGTATAACAATAGGCACAAAGTGTTTACTTTGGCAACTTCCAAAAGTACATACAAGTATAACAATAGGCACAGCCGTGCTGGCACTAACTACAAAACAAACCTAACCAGAAGACGGACATAACACACAAAATAAAAGATGACAAAACAGATTACTAATATACACTGACTTTTAGACCGAGCACAACTACAAGGTCGACGTTTGACACAGACAGCACAGGAACAGGTAACAAGGAGGAATGACTCCACAACCAGGTGAGGGCAACCCACACTTAAATAACAACACTAATTACTAATTGCCCCCAGCTGGGGAGAGACAGGCACAGAACAAAACAACACCACTAGACAATAACCAATACACCAAACAACACTTAACCAGGGAAACCAAATCACACCAGGGTGGGGAAGTTCAACAATAACATACACAGTGACATCCCATTAATTATCCTCCCATTAATTAAAGTAAGCATGTGAGTAATCAAGTGTAGAGACAGTGTCTGAACCAACTGGCTCGTCTGGCCACAAGAGGGAGGTAGAGGACCACTGTCAGGAGGTAGGAGACCAGTGTCAGGAGGTAGGAAATGTTCACTGTTATTCATATAACCGGCCCCGCAAGGGGACGTTACAAATTTAGCTGATCAAATAAAATGTATTTGTAAGGCCCGACAACACACGTTAATGTCCCCATGGGCCGGACACGTCTTCTACAAGTCAAGAAGAAACATCACAATAAATCAAGAACAAAACAAAAACACCATGAAGTCCAAAAACGTTTAAATAAATAAAATAAAATAATAAGACTCACATACCCCACGCGAAGGTAAGGAAAAACTCACTAAAACCTAGCAGTGTGGAGGAGAGAAACCTTAGAAGAGCCGTTCAAGGGGGGATCTCCCTTCTTAGATGTCGGTGATAGTAGTGTTGCAATAAAACAGGCAAAACAGTTGGTAAGCATGCACTCATATGTGTAATGAAACACAGACAGTGCATGCAATAGCAACTGAACATTTTGAAAGATTGAAAAATAGAGCTCTGCTGATCTCTTTTTTTCCGATGAATGGCACTCGGTGTGTGACATAATTCAAAGCATCCAAAATAAATACATTTGAAAATAATAATAATAATAATAATAATAATAATAATAATAATAATAATAATAATAATAATAATAATAATATATGACAGGTGTACTTTGGTAGAAAATAGTTCCTGAATTAAACTATTCACAACAAGGTCTGTGGATTATCCAAGGTAACTGTGACATTGCTTTTGAGTTTTTCAAATGTATCATCTTTGGCACTTTGAGCACCACAAACCCACAAAACTCTATTGTTGTTTTAAAAATATTATTGTGGGTGAACTGCCCCTTTAACCCATTTAGACCTAAAACGCCTGCTAATAATGCATTGTATAGCCTGCAATGCATATACACACAAATGTGTTTCGCGGTTTCAATGGGTTAAGCGGTATAAGCAAGGCACTCAACACCCAGGTGTCAAGTGTTGAATAGACCTGTCTCAAACCCTGCCCTCTTTTCTTGATCCTCCAATCACAACTGTCGCTTACCTCGGACAAACCAAGTTTGTCCGAGGTAAGCGACAGTTGTGATTGGAGGATCAAGAAAAGGGGCAGGGTTTGAGACAGGTCTATTGTATAAGTGCGTAGCACAGTGTTGCTCAGCAAATGTTAAACAATGATTCTTCTCAGTGTGTTCTGTGGTACCTGACTGATGTGGTCCAGGCTCAGTGTGTTCTGTGGTACCTGACTGATGTGGTCCAGGCTCCCAGACAGTGTGTTCTGTGGTACCTGACTGATGTGGTCCAGGCTCCCAGACAGCATGGAGACGACCAGGCCCTGCACCTTACAGCCCAGCAGCAGGTTGTGCTTCGCCAGGCACCTCTGCTCCAGAGACGTCTCCACCTGGATCACATCCCGCTGCAGCCGCAACAGCTCCCTGGAAGGGAGGGAGGGAGGGAGGGAGGAAGGGAGGAAGGAAGGGAGGAAGGGAGGGAGGAATGAAGGGAGGAAGGAAAGGGAGGGAGGAATGAAGGAAGGAAGGAAGGAAGGAAGGAAGGAAGGAAGGAAGGAAGGAAGGAAGGAAGGAAGGAAGGAAGGAAGGAAGGAAGGAAGGAAGGAAGGAAGGAAGGAAGGAAGGGAGGAAAGAAGGAAGGAAGGAAGGAAGGAAGGAAGGAAGGAAGGAAGGAAGGAAGGAAGGAAGGAAGGAAGGAAGGAAGGAAGGAAGGAAGGAAGGAAGGGAGGAAAGAAGGGAGGAAGGAAAGAAGGGAGGGAGGAAGGAAAGGAGGAAGGAAGGAAAGAAGGGAGGGAGTAAGGAATGAAGGTAGGGAGGGAAGAAAGGAGGGAGGAATGAATGAAGGGAGGGAGTAAAGAAAGAAGAGAGGGAGTAAGGAATGAAGGTAGGGAGGGACGAAAGGAGGGAGGAATGAATGAAGGGAGGGAGTAAGGAATGAAGGGAGGGAGGGGAGAAGGGAGGGAGGGAGGAAAGAAGGGAGGGAGAGAGATGAGGGTAAATAACAGATGCTTGTTGATTTCAAACCTTTATTTTCACAGGGAGCCAATTCACCTTGTTCACTTCACCACCATATTGGTCAAGTAGGTGTTATGTGAGGTACAGTTGTGTAAGGCCCCGTACACACGAACGCTGGGTTTAATGTAACCGTGATTGTATGTGCGCAGTTGCACTGTTCGGCCACACACAACCGGGGATTTGCTACACTGCAACCGCGGTCTTTGAAACCGGTGGCCAGGGTGAAGTTGTGTGGTTTTGCAGTTGCGTGTGGGCATAGCAACCGAGGTTATTCCCAGTGTTTACAGCAGAGCTGTCGCAATTATTTCCAATGTTCACGGCAGACCGCGGGGTAGAGAGATTATAGCAGAGCCAACTACACCAGTGTTTACAGCAGAGCTGTCCCAAGTAGCGTTATATGAAAATGATTGTAACAAACTTTTGTTCGAAACGTATCGTCTGTGTTGAAGAGTGTTGTGATCGACTGATGTCTTGTCGCATTCCTGACCTGACGCTCTGAGAGTAAACATGTAGCTGCAGCTAAACTAAACTCATGTGTTGTCAAGTTATTGTTATAAGGAACTGCATCCCCTTAACAATTGTTTGTATTGAGCCGTATTGTATTGTACCCATTCTGCAATGTGTTAAATAACGTTTACATCCATTTCATATCGGTAACGTTACCACATTACGTTAGCATTTAAGCTATATACTATACATGGATATAGCCATTCACATTAGCATGTAGCTAACAACACCGGCGGTCTTTTGTGAGACTAAACTATCCGCTCTTGGTGGTAAATTGTGTTGCTGATGGTTTTGTTTCATCAACCAAATGAGAGGCAGAACACAGTGAATGTATCCGTTTGTTTATTGCAGTTTCTTTCTTTGCTGAAAATATATGTTCCGTTGGCAAAATGATCAATAGGGTCCAGCTGTGCTTCTAAACAGGAAGTTTACTTCTTCTTCTTCAGTGAATTAATGGCAGATCGCGACCCAACAGGAAGTTTAGTGAGCGTTCAGCCTTTTCTGATTGGTTGAAATGGCCTTCATGTCTGAACAACATCGCCGCCTACTGTTTTGGCATTGTACTAAATGTATCGGTTGCTGGGTTCCCAGCTCTGCCGTGAGTACGCAGTTATACACGGTTGTTCACCTGTGTTCACCGTGTGGACGGAGTTTTATTTTTTCAAACTTCGGTCATATTAAATCCAAACGCTCGTGTGGACAGGGCCTAAGTGCCTGTTCATTTCAATGTTAAAACATAGCTATAAAAATGCTCCTCTGCATATTTAATATTTTTTAGTGCAATAATGCCATTGGAAGGATTGACTGACTGATTCATTTTACCTGTATAAAATAAAGGCTAATGGAAAAAAAGAAAAATACAGTCCCTTGGAGGTCTCTGCCTCAACTTTTACAGTCCAGACAATTATTTTCTCTTCTCCTGAAGGGATTTTCTAAAACGGTTCCATTGTTTGTACCTGATGTAGCTACAGGTTTAATTTGATTTAACCTGAGCCAGTGACTTCTTCACTTCCTGTTCCATCTGACGTCCGACAGCAGCGTCAAGCGTCAACTTGTTATAGTAGTTTCTCTAGTTTGATTGATTGAAAATTGTATTAACAGATTGCAGAATGGGTACAGTACAGTACAGCTCAATACAACTGCTAAGAGGATGCAGACCAGAAAAATACTTTAGTCTTGTTTACATAAGGGTCCTCCATTTTCAATGCATCAAAGTAGTAGTAACGATGTGGCTAGTAGTTGTTTTAATATAGTTGTGTATATTGAATAATTCCGTATGACCAGGCATCGTATGGCCATAGTCCTTATTGTATATTTTTGTAAATAATAAATGCGCCAAATCCTCATGTCGTTGACAATAAGCGCCTTTTTTGATGCCATGAGATTTCTATGAACTCATATTTCACTAATAGCAGTTAAAATCATTCGTAAACAAACGTAGTGCTGAAAATATACACTTTGATTGCTGTTTTGACTGGGTTAGGGTCTTTACTCTTGGCTACATTTGAAAGAAAAAAAACTCAAAACAATAATTCATACATTCTGTAGAGATGGATTTATGGCGTGATATTAATCTTATCTGTTTTAAGAGGTTTTTTAAGACCCAGATAATTACAACATTTCACCACTCACGATACTGCCTGCGACAACATCTATTATGCTAAAGGTATGTTATAATAGGCTAGGTCACTTTAGTAGGCTATTAAACTAGCCAGGGTGTCAGCCAGATCTAACAAGTAACGTTAATCTAAACAAGCTAACATTAGGCCAACTAGCTTCATCAACATCCACCAGTCATCTTTCGGATAACCCCCACTAACGTTTAATAATATAAATAACTAGTTTCTTACCTATTGTTCATTGGGTTTCAGATGAGGACCAAAATACTCCGAGACGGAGGCTGTAGCATTGCGGAGGGCGGTCTGGTGTTCCGCAGACTTCATGTGGCTTTTGAGAGCTGATTCACCCATACTGGATATGTCCATATCTTTAGGGCATTTAATGCATCTAGCACGATTGCTGCTTGTTGTATTTTGTGAAAGCCAGTTACTGTAGGCGTCCTGTTCCAGCCATGCTGGATTCAATTCACATTTCCCTGGCATCTTCTTGACCTGCTTGCCAGGTAGACCAAGCTAGAGCATCACACGCGAAGAAGAAATGAGGGAAAAGCAGTTGGAGTGCGCGAGACAGCGACTCGTCGGATTTGATTAAAACAGAAAGAAAAAAAATTATTTCTTGATTCAGAATGTTTTTGGATGAACAAAACGTTCAATGCGAATGGTTGATTTGAATTTCAATGACTTTTTAAGCACCTTGTTAAAAAATTGGCTGTTTTCAAGGAATTCCAGGCATTGACTTTTTTTTGTAAAAAATCGAGCATTTTAAGCACTTCAAGGACTTTGTGCGAACCCTGCATTTTATACATATGTTTTTTAATACTTTTTAAGAGGTTAAGACCTTGCAGGAACCCTGTTATATTCTCATTGAGCCATCATGTATCCACATGAATTGAAAGGAACTTGAACTGAATTGCTGAAGTACAAAGTCTGAAGTCTCCAACTGGATTAGGTTACCTCAAGATTTGCTTTACTGAGAGGAAAATTGCGTAAAGGCACAAGGTAACAGTAAAACAACAATTGCTGGGTATAAGTCCTCTGTTTAGCTAACAGATCAATGTTGTTGAGAGCATTCAGCATTAACATTTTACCTAGAACTCAGCTGATCCATTAATTGGCAGCTAACTGTAAAGTTACCTAGTTCACTAACCTTTTGTAGTATTAGTTGACCCTTGTGTAAAAAATCTATTCTATACTGACATTAGTTTAGTTTAGTTTATTTATTTAGCACATTATTTAAAAAAAAAAACAGTGCTAGGAGGGAACAAAGTTCAAAGTACAAAGTTCCACTCCCATCGTTGTCCATAAACAATATGGACGAATTACATGTAAACATGGACTACAAAATAAACTATAAAACAGGATCAGAGACATAAGGCAGACACTAATGCGAAAACATGGAACATTTACACGAGTCAGTAACAAGAACAATTATTATTATTATTATTTTTTTTTTTTTGTACAAGAGGGCAAAGACAGAGGATAATAGCATATAAACGGTATATAATGAGGAAAAGGAAACAAGCAGTCATACTAACAGAAGATGTAACACTGATGACACAGGAGTAACTTAATGTGACAGTGATTTATGATGAAATTAAATTAGATTTTAATTGTTTTTTTAATATGGATAAGGAGGTTGTTGACCTCAATGTTGAATTTAGAGTGTTCCAGAGTTTAGGGCCTCTAAAGCTAATGTTGAATTGATGGCTAGTTGTCCGACAGAAAGGTAAGTGGAGTTTATTGCTATGGTTTGTTGGATATGAGTGAAATTCTGATGAAAATATGAAGAAACTATGGAAGGTATCAGGAAGATCTTGCCTATTGTTAATGAACTTGAATATGAATGAGCATGTTTGAAGGGTATTAAGTTTGTCAATTGATAGTAGTGAATATTTGCGGAACAGAGGTGCAGATGGTTCATATCTGGTAGAGTGGGAAATCATCCTGAGGAACCTCTTCTGGATTATGACTAATTTGTTGAGATATGATGGATATGTTGCAGCCCAGACTATATTACAGTAGTTAAGGTAAGGAAATAAAAAGCTATAATACAAGGTTAGATGGGCAGAGGGATGTAAAGGGGCAGACTTTTTGCAAACATTGTCAATGTGATTATGCCAATTTAATCCTTTGTCTATAGTAACTCCTAAAAAAATTGTGAAAGGCACTTGGAGAATTTCATTTCCATTCATTAATATTTTAGATTCTTCTTTAGGGTAGTACTTATTTTTGTTGCAGAAGACCATGAAATAAAACATTTTTACATTTAGAGTAAGCTTGTTGCATTGAAACCAGTTAGAGACTATTTTAAGTTCCTCATTCACGCATACAATCAGGGACTTGAAGTCACGGGGTACTACATGGCACTACGGGGTACTATAGGGTACTACATGGCACTACAGGGTACTACATGGCACTACAGGGTACTACATGTCTGCTCCTTTGCAGCACCACAAACATGGGAACTCTCTAGCTCTCCCCCCCCCCTCTTCCCCCCCCCCCCCCTCCCTCCCCCTTCTCTCTGAGTGCCCGTCTCCTGGCACTGACTAAGGTGATGGATGCCTCGGGGTCTTGGCCAAGATTGTAGTGACTGCTCTACATGCACCTCCGAGGCCTTGGATCAGTTATTCACCGCCGTCTGTCCGTGGTCCTGTCAACTGATTAACAGTATTAACAGACTGTTAACAGATTAACAGTCAACGCGGTTTCATTGCTGGGTTAAGTACTTCTATTCTATTCACATAATACGCTTACTTCATATATCTACTCCATTCACATATATGCCTACCACTTGTATCTATTGCTATGTCCGCCTACTACAATCTCATGAGCTGTCTAACGCCTGTCCCGTCTCCCTGTCTCCCTATGACTTGCTGTCCTGGAGTGTTGACCGGAGTGTTGGACGTCCCGTGACGAAGGCCGGGAGATTGCGACCCCCTCTGCGTGCCCCCCTGTCTCCGGAGGTCTCGTAGTGGTGACCGGAGTGCCGGATGTCCCGCGATGATGTCGGGGAGTTCGCAACCCTCTCTGCGCCACCCCCTATCTCCCTGTCTCCGGCTGTCCCTGAGCAACGACCGGAGTGTTGAATGTCCCGTGACTAAGACGGGGAGGACGTGACCCTCTTTGCGCCGCCCCTGTGCCTCAAATAGATCCGCTATCAACTCTATCTTTAATCTTTCAAAATGTTCAGTTGCTATCGCTATTAGCTCTATCTTTAATCTTTCAAAATGTACAGTTGCTATTGCATGCACTCATCTGTGTTTCACTACACACATGAGTGCATGCTTACCAACTGTCCGTCTGCAACACTACTATCACCAACATCTAAGAAGGGAGATCCCCCCTTGAATGGCCCTTCTAAGGTTTCTCTCCTCCACACTGCCTGTGGAGCTTTTTTCCCTATTGTTAGGTTTTAGTGAGTTTTTCCTTACCTTCGCGTGGGGTATGTCTGGGAGTGCTTGCATTCTTTCATAAGACCTGTACGGCCCATGGGGACATTAACGTGTGTTGTCGGGCCCTATAAATAAATTTTATTTGATTTGATGATGAGTAGCTAAGAGATTGGTGTCATCCGCGAATAATAATAGAGGTAGAGTATTACAGGACATAGCCAAATCATTAATGTAAATTAGAAATAATAAAGGGCCCAGAATGGAACCCCGAAGAGGATCCTTGATTTGACATGTGTCAAGAATCAAGAGGTTTATTTGTCATATACATACCAGGGCATACAGTGAAATGTGGGTGGTCATGCCCGCAAAATACAATAATAAAATAGAATAAAATAGGCATCGAAAAAATATAATAGAAAAAATAAATAGATAAGACACAAGATATGCATGGTAAAAAAAGACATGCTAGGTTCCTGCGAAACTGGTTCTTATACACTACTATGCAATATACAATTTACAATGTTAACTCTTAATGTATCTAAACTATACAGTACCTCCTTCTTTTAAAGTGTTTCTAAAGATTATATTTTTTTAAAGTGACATGTTCTTTAAAGTGATTGTTTTAGCGGTTGCCGCATGAGTGGTGTGTGTGTGTGTGTGCTCATGTGTACTTGTGAGTGGAGAGTTCAGTGTTCTGATGGCCTGGGGGAAGAAGCTGAGTCGGAGTCTCTCTGTTCTTGCAGCGTGTGACCGTAGGCGCTTGCCTGACCGCAGCAGCTTAAACAGGCTGTTGTTGGGGTGGTGAGGGTCTTTCATAATTCTGCAGGCTCTGGATTTGCACCTCCTGTTATATAAGTCCTGCAGGGGTGGTAGTGCAATACCCGTAGTATGCTCAGCTGAGCGCACCACTCTCTGGAGTGCCTTCCTGTCCTGTGCCGTGCTGTTTCCAAACCAGGCAGTGATGTTTCCAGTCAGAATGCTCTCTACAGCCCCGGAGTAGAAGGAGTGGAGTATCTTCCCTGACACTCTGAACTTCCTTAGCTGTCTCAGGTGATAGAGGCGCTGTTTCGCCTTTTTCACCACAGAATCTATGTGTGTAGACCATGTCAGGTCCTCTGTGATGTGGACTCCCAGGTATACTTGAAACTGCTTGTTAGTCTACTATAAATAAACACAACGTTTATCTTCAGTTCACTTGGTTTATTCAATCAACTTGCATAACACCATTACAGAGCCATTAACGAACAGTAGAACTCCAGCTCGTGGTCGACACAGACTAACTGCGCATGCGTTTCACAGCCTCAAGAGGGCAACCTAGACTACCGTATTGCCAGTAGTAGATGCAAAGAGATTCTATGTTAACAATCTCATTCTATCTTTTTAAAGAAATAAACAAAACAAAAATAACATTACCTTGCATGAATCATAAAACAATCACACAGTGACTTAAAACAAAAATGTTTAAATTCCCTGAGTAGTAAACATAAATTAGGAAAACATTTTTAGAAACAAATACATAAACAAAAATGTTTTCAATGTTCCATTTCAAACAGACACTTTAACCCAGATCCCATTGTCCTTCACCGAGTGCTTTTAAGAGCACAAGAGCCGAAGCTCCCTTTTTTGTGAGACAGTCAGCGAGCTGAGATTTTGTGTCTGACCAACGCACCTGCTTGATGCGCTTGTTCTGAATGAGCTCCTTAATGCTACTGATTTCCAACCTGAGTCTCCTTTCTGTGACTTGTTTCGTGAACTTGAGCGCATCGAACAGAGAGTGATTATCGGTCACACAGATTACAGGGAGTGTATTCAGTCCAGCATTTCCAGTAGTGAGCTCAGAAAATAGTGTGGCTAGAAAAATTGCATTGTCTACCCCATCTGACATGGCAAGAGTTTCCCCTGCAAGGGTACTGCGAACCACACGTCTGATTTTCTTTGAATGCCAACAGAGGGGGGAAAACTTCCCTCTTTCTCCCATAAGTGTTATAAAAGTACCTCCCTGTGTACCTCCGTCTGGGAGGTTTCCAAATGAAGCATCACTGAAAACTATCAAGTTCAGAGCATCACTGTTTCCCAGATGCTGAAATCTGAGTGTCACCTTTTCAGACTTTAGCTTACGGATTATTTTATTAGCATCATGAACAGACTGTACTGTTGACCCTTTTATATTAGAAGCCAGACAACATGAATCAAACATTACATCAGGTCTCGTCTGTTTAGCAACCCATAGGATCTGTCCTATTTTTGATCGTAGCTGCTCTCTCTCAGTTTCGTTGAGGGGTTCATTTCTCTGTGTGGCCCGACTTGCTTGTATGGGAATAGGCTCCAGGTTCTCAATGTAACTTTGTTGATGTACCTGAACTTCACCTTTAACAGTTACAAAATCCATTCCTACATAGGAGAACTTTTCATGCTCCTCACGCCCAACCTTGAATGCAGACTGTAGTTGGGGGATCACATTGAATGAAAAGTTAGATGAGCCTGCCCAAAGAAAATCATCTACATGACATGCAAGCACCCCAGTGACCTTACATTGCTCATCCAACCAGTAAAAGACTGCCGGATCCACCTGTGAGACTCTACCACCAGTACTCAGCATGATCTCCTTCACGTTGTTGTACCAATATAGTGATGCATCTGCAAGACCATATACACATTTCTTTAGTTTCCATACAACATGTTGACATCCTGCCTCTAGAGGGGGGCGGATATAAATATCCCTGGATAGCTCAATACCCTGCAAGAATGCAGATTTGATGTCCATAGAATGGACTTCCCACTGGTTTTGACATATCACTGATAACATAAGTCTAAGTGAATCTGTGGCACATGTGGGGGAATCTTTCGGTAACTCTTGAATATTCCGCTCTTCAAAACCTCTGGCAACCAGTCGGGCTTTAGGCACGATACCCTTGGGAGTGTCTTTAAGACTACAAACCCATCTGGTGGAAATGCATTTCTGCCCTGCATCTTCAACTTCCTCAAATACATTATTATTGTGCCAGTTCTTTATTTCTTCCTGTTTAGCTGCATCAAATGAGATGTCTTTGGTTACAAGTACATCAGCTTCTCTGTCTTCTGTTTCAATGTTGAGATTATCAACCTGTGAGATATCAACTGATTCCTTTTGCCCATCACTACCATCATTGTCTAGATGTTGCATGTTATACCAGGTTTTATATTTCCCCGTAGCCTTGCCTGATCTCCCCAAGACTCTTGCTTTAAGTAGAGTGTTGTCACCTCTGTTCATATATGTTACCGTCTGTCCTGTTTTTAAACTCACACCTGCAGAAGGGGCAGGATTATTATGGGCATTAGGCCTATGCTCCATTTCAGTTAGAGTTACACCACTCAAAGTGTTTGGTGGATCGATCGCTTCACTTGTACTGGCTTCTTGTTGTTCATGTTCATTCTCTGTATTTTGCTCACTGTCTAAACTACCAGTTGCATTGTTTGTACCTTGCTCACTTCCTGCTTCTGTGTCAGCATCAGTTTGTACCATGTGCTCTTCACTAACCTTTGTGTTCACCTTAGAAAGCCTAGAGTGATGCACTCTCACTAGGCAACCACCATGCCTCACAAAAACAACAGCCCCATCCTGACCAATAACTATCCCTGGTCCTTTCCACTCAGTGCATTCAGCTCGTTTGTAATACACCTTGTCACCCATCTCATATTTCTCATCTGTGGGTCTGAGCTGCTTACGTAGTGCTCGTCTTATCCTTTCTGAGCACTCTGCTTCAGTAAATGCTTTTCTAGAGGCATGCAAAGCTGAAATGTGTTCTCCTACTCTAGCACTCATCGTGGTACCTTCTAGCGCAGGTGGTTTATCAACCAGTACAGAAGGTAGGTTGGGGTTCTGGCCAAACACCAGTTGATGAGGACTGTAGCCGTGCACATTGAGCATACTGTTCTTAGCCATGAGAGCCCAGTCCAGTTTGCCAGTCGCATCCATTTTCCCGTCTGACCTTCAGGATGATGTCGGTGAGGGTCTGATTGTGTCTCTCCAGTAGCCCATTGCTCCAGGGGTTGTATCCTGCCGTGGTTTTTGTCTCAATGTTAAAGTTCTCTGCCATGTCACGGAACTCTGCATTGTTGAATTCTCCTCCATTGTCACTGTAAAGTCTCCGTGGCGGGCCGTGGACGCTGATCCATGTATGAAGAAAAGAGTTCACTATCACAGAGGAGTTCTTTGTTTTCACAATGCTTCCAGCGCTGAAACGTGTAAATTGGTCAATGATGTGGAGGTACCATAAACTTGGTTCCAACTCGTGCAGGTCCACTGCCACTGTTTCATTGTACTCTGAAGCCAGAGGCAAGCCCACAGCAGGCTTCGGCTTGGTCTTGCTGTACCTCTGGCATATGTCACATTCCTGTACTATTTGTTGTAAAATAGTGTCACAATCTTTGTCTTTATTTCCCGAACTGCGAAGGAGTCGCTGTAGTCTTTCTGCAGAGGCGTGACCAAACTGTTTATTTCCATCTCCAAACCGGAATGGTCTGGAGCTTGGGGTTTCACTTTTTACCATCTGGTTCACTTGACTTTGACTGAGATCAGCGACGAAGCTGTCCAACCATTTTTCTCCACACACTGTGCGGGTACATGCAGTGTCAATGATAGCCGTCCCTAAGGACTCAGTTAGGAATACCTCTGTCTCAGACAGTGCGGCAGTAAGCAGTGTGATGTCACATTCCTCTACCCTTGTTCAATCTTCAGTTAGCTTTACTTGCTCACTACTCTTGTGAGGACAGTCTTTAGCCCAATGGAACGTGCTCTGACATATAGCACATTTTGATCTCTTACCGAACCTATCCAGTGGGTTGGTACCCTGTGACTGTTGCCTTTGTTGTCCAACTTGTCCAAACTGCTGCGTCCGAATCTTCCTTGTGAGCGTTGCTCCGTGAATAACGCTTCATCGTTAACGTGTATTCCGTTTGATGTGCCGCCGTGCACTCTCCCCCCAAAGATCCTCTTCAACGCGGACTTCATTGCAGCAAACGTTAAATCTGTACACGCAGTCAGCGCCATTTGTCTGTTTTTCTCGTCTAGACAAGCCGTGTCTAAAAGTTTAAAAGCTAACACGGCGTCAGGAAGAGTCATGTCGTACCTTTTCATTCGGTTGTAACGCTGTTCAAAGTCAATCACATAGTCCGCCATGGACATGGAGCTCTCCTTTTTGATACAGTCAAAAAAAGAGTATGCATCGTATGCGCGGTCTCTCTCTTCTTTGAGAAACATGCCATCTAGTTTTGCTAGCAGCGTGTCCATACCATTGTTGGTGTTCAAGTCCAAAGCTGGTATTTCCATAGCGATGTCCCTTGCCCTTCCTTCCAGCCCCAGGACAACGGCGAGGGCTTGTTTCTTCTTATCAAGTTCAGTAACCAGCTTCCAAATGGCAATCTCATTTTTCCAACACTCGTATGGTCGAGACTCGTCGAACTTCGGTGGAACTTTGTAGTTAGCAGTAGCCATCTTCTGCTAACCATCCTCTGCTACCAATGTTAGTCTACTATAAATAAACACGACGTTTATCTTCAGTTCACTTGGTTTATTCAATCAACTTGCATAACACCATTACAGAGCCATTAACGAACAGTAGAACTCCAGCTCGTGGTCGACACAGACTAACTGCGCATGCGTTTCACAGCCTCAAGAGGGCAACCTAGACTACCGTATTGCCAGTAGTAGATGCAAAGAGATTCTATGTTAACACTGCTCACCCTGTCCACGATAGCCCCGTTTATCCACAACGGCGTGTGTGTCCCCTGCTGTATTCTTCTAAAATCCACGATCAGCTCCTTGGTTTTACCAATGTTCAGGAGTAGGCTGTTGTCCCGGCACCAGCGTGCCAGTTCATCAACCTCCTCCCGGTAGGCCTTCTCGTCATTGTTAGAGATCAGCCCCACCACCACCGTGTCATGTTGTGTGTAAAGTGATGCCAGCTGTGATCAGGCTGCACAGTGTAAAGTGATGCCAGCTGTGATCAGGCTGCACAGTGTAAAGTGATGCCAGCTGTGATCAGGCTGCACAGTGTAAAGTGATGCCAGCTGTGATCAGGCTGCACAGTGTAAAGTGATGCCAGCTGTGATCAGGCTGCACAGTGTAAAGTGATGCCAGCTGTGATCAGGCTGCACAGTGTAAAGTGATGCCAGCTGTGATCAGGCTGCACAGTGTAAAGTGATGCCAGCTGTGATCAGGCTGCACAGTGTAAAGTGATGCCAGCTGTGATCAGGCTGCACAGTGTAAAGTGATGCCAGCTGTGATCAGGCTGCACAGTGTAAAGTGATGCCAGCTGTGATCAGGCTGCACAGTGTAAAGTGATGCCAGCTGTGATCAGGCTGCACAGTGTAAAGTGATGCCAGCTGTGATCAGGCTGCACAGTGTAAAGTGATGCCAGCTGTGATCAGGCTGCACAGTGTAAAGTGATGCCAGCTGTGATCAGGCTGCACAGTGTAAAGTGATGCCAGCTGTGATCAGGCTGCACAGTGTAAAGTGATGCCAGCTGTGATCAGGCTGCACAGTGTAAAGTGATGCCAGCTGTGATCAGGCTGCACAGTGTAAAGTGATGCCAGCTGTGATCAGGCTGCACAGTGTAAAGTGATGCCAGCTGTGATCAGGCTGCAGAGTGTAAAGTGATGCCAGCTGTGATCAGGCTGCACAGTGTAAAGTGATGCCAGCTGTGATCAGGCTGCACAGTGTAAAGTGATGCCAGCTGTGATCAGGCTGCACAGTGTAAAGTGATGCCAGCTGTGATCAGGCTGCACAGTCGACAACCATAGTTGCTGCCCATAAGTGGCTTTTGTAAACAACACCCAGGTAAGATGGCAGGCGATTATCCCAGGATTTACGACGTAAAGTCCCATCTAATGTTTTATATCTATGGGGGGGTCTACTGTACCTGCTGTGGTCCTGGAGGGTCTCTCTCTTCTGGCCCAGAGCAGCCTTGGTGTCGGCCACCTGCCTCTTGTTCTCCAGCAGGAGGCTCTTCAGCTCCAGCTCCTCGGCCTGGCTCTGCTCCACAGCCGCCAGCAGCTTCTCCTC
Source organism: Notolepis coatsorum (assembly GCF_963971535.1). Classification (NCBI taxonomy): domain Eukaryota; kingdom Metazoa; phylum Chordata; class Actinopteri; order Aulopiformes; family Paralepididae; genus Notolepis; species Notolepis coatsorum. The sequence continues at coordinate 99,871,046 of NC_140182.1, read as the reverse complement.
CTCCTGCGACAAGAGAAACATCACGCTGACAAAGTCTTCATGGTAGATAACATAGGAGGGAGGTGGAGATTTGAAAAGAGGATTATTAACAGAGAACAATTCTAAAGACAAAGAGAGGTGTTAAGTTATACTTTATTAATGCCAGTGGGAAAATAATTCTGAGTTTGACCCAACCTAACCACTAAGCAGTGGGCCGCCACAGACCGCCAAACTCCACAGAAAGCCCCCCGTCGTCGTCAGGTGGGAACCCAGGACCTTCTAGCTGTGAGACAACAGTGTTAACCACTGTGCCAGTGTACCGTTCTTACCTTCTTCTGCACAGCCACCGCTGTGTCCTCCTTGTCTTACCTTCTTCTGCACAGTGTATCGTTCTTACCTTCTTCTGCACAGCCACAGCTGTGTCCTCATTGTCGATGGTCTCCTCCACCTTCTTCTGCTTGCTCCTCTGCTGCTGCAGCTGCTCCTCCTCGTACGCCAGCTGGCCACTCAGACGGGTGCACTGGTTCTCAAACTCCAGCCTGGGGCAGTATGGGGGGGGGGGGGGGGGTCACAAACAATGGTGGCTTCAAATGGGGTTGTGTTTACCGTGTTCACAAGGAGACTCCATACAAACAACCCACTGTTATCTATTCACAACTTCGTAAGTGGACATTTTCTGAGAGCTCCGAGCTCACGAGGTGTGACGTGGTGATGAGCCCATGAGTTAATTTTGTGGCGGAATTATGGTGTAATTTTAGTCGTATAGTCTTTCTTAGTCATTTAATAATATATCTGAGGAAAATGTTGATATTCACATTTCTCATTATGCCTTTACATTTATTACACATAATTACACTTTTGCTAGCTAGCTAGCTAAATAATTAGCCTTGCTCAAGACATGTTGCCGAATTAACACTGCCTAGCAACAGTGTTCTCACGACCTTAACCACTTGAACCCCAAGCATACTGTGTATTTGACCTCCCACGTGAAACCACAAACTCAAAAGTTCCATTTGAAGGCAGCAAGAGATGGAGGAAAGGATGTTCGAGCAAGAGGGGGAGAACAGGACGTGGAGATAAGAGACAAAGACGTCAATCGTAGAAGAGATATTTGAGGATAGAAACTAACAGATAGGATTCACTGTGTCAAAATGAGATTATCGATATTAGGAAATCGTCGGGGGAGGGGGGGGGGGGGGGGGCAACAGACTGCCAAGTTTTCAGCTTTAGGGTATCACACTTAGATTGGTAATTTTGACATTGTGAATCCTGAAATCCAGACTTGGTAAATCAGAAACATTCTGTTTTGTGTTGCAATTTCCAGTCCGTAGTATTTCACACATACTACTGTATATATCGGAACTTTCACCTAATTTCAATATCTCTTGGACATGCTGTAATGTGGTAATGACAATTCATTTTAGGGGGCCATTAGAAGTATGCGGTATGATTACTACATCTGACGTTTTTAACAAAACAAACTGAGTTTGGGACAAAATGTAAAATGTAAAAAATTTAGCAAGCTATGGCTATTTCAATAGTACATGCACCATAGACATGCATGGTATGAGTGGGCGTGCTCCACCCACGCAAGATGGCCGCCATGTGGCAACGTCGGTCTCCGTTGGCCGGCAGCGCGGGTGAGTCATCTAGTGATATATATCTATGGTCACAGCGGTTAGTGAAAATGCCACGTTAGATGAGGATGAGAGGTTTCTGTACTGTTTCTTGTCCAGCTCCGTCTGCCTGGTCAGGTGCTCCTGCTCGTACTCCCTGATGCTGCTCACATCGATCTCAGCGCAGAAGTCAGCGAACACCACGTCCTCCATCTGAAGCAAACAGCACTGTTACTGACGGGGCTGCATGTTGGCAAGAATCTGGCCGTGTGACCCTTACGGAAAACTATCATGGTAGTTTGATGGTAATTTCAGTTTTACCGTTGTACTGGCCATTGTATAAATACTTCATCATGGTATTGCCAAGGCAAAAGCTATAATCCAATTTAGGCCATGGTACCGATGGTAATATCATGGTATTTACACAATTCTTTGGCCACTAACATCATCGTAGTGACCAGAAAATTATGTAAATACTGTAATACTTTTTTTGAAATTCCATGATACTTTTTCGTAAGGGTATACTGTACAGGGGTCACAATTCAATATATTGCTATAGAGCAATCGTCTGGTTCCCAGTTAGATTCCCACTCCTCCCGGGCAGCAAGCTCCTTGAGCAAGACACTTAAACCCTAACTCTGTGTGTGAATGTGTGAGTGAATGGGTAAAAATGTGAGGAACAAATTGTAAAGCGCTTTGGATAAAAGCACTATATAAATGCACCATTTATTTAAATGAGACTTTGTTTTCAGTTTCCTGTCCATTTCAGCACTGGACAGCGCCCAGCCCACACACACACACTCAGCAGTTATTCTGCAGAGAGTCAGACATTCAGCGCTGGACAGCGCCCAGAATTTCAGGTCTTACTTTTTCCTCTGTGCTACCATGGGATCAGCAAATGTGACTGAAGTTTAAAAAAAAATAATATAAAATACACTCTTATGCTTAACATGTCAATTGTTTTGGGTTGAGAGAGTTTATTTTTTATTATAATTTTTTTTAACCCACTCTCAAGGTAACAGAATTTGTGTCTAACGTGAATGGGTACCTGGTAGTACTGACGTAATTCATTCTGTACCCTTAACCTCTTTCCGACGGCCAGCGACCGTGTGACCGAACCAATCACCTCTGACGTTGAAAATGATTGACCGTTTTTGTAGCCAATGAAATTCTGGAAAGGACGATACCTCACTTGAGGGATTATTCCCAGGATATATGGTTTTCTCTCTGGGTAAAGGTCCAGACCAGTTCGACATCTGCTGCACGCATTACTGGGATTACATGTTGGATAAACATACCTATACATACCATTAGAAAAACATGTGTAAAACACACATTTTCTGTGGTATTGTTATCACAACTTTGGACCTGTACTAGATAAGACTTCAGGCTATGGCCCATTGTGTTTTCCAGCTAATACCTCTCAGCTGGAACCTGTAAGAGCATCTGTTTGCAAAATAATTCAGATGTAAGTAATTCAGTGTGTTCAAACCTCTGTAACTCTATTACAGTAGCACTCAGAGTAATTCTTCAGAATGTAAAAATTCAGAATGTTTCCTTTAGAAAGAGACCAGACTCATGCATGATTGTGCTATAAATGGTTCAAGAATAGCTTTCAATTTACTTTGGGTATGCAATGGACAGGTGTTTTATGCTAAATGTGCAGGACTGTTAAGAGGTTAAAGGTAGAGAGTTTAATGCATGAATGAATGAATGAATGAATGAATGAATGAATGAATGAATGAATGAATGAATGAATGAATGAATGAATGAATGAATGAATGAATGAATGAATGAATGAAAACTTTATTTAACAGATTGCAGAATGGGTACAATACAGTACGGCTCAATACACACAATTGTTAAGGGGATGCAGACCAGAGAAAGACGTTTGTCTTGTTTACATCAGGGTCCCCAGTTCGGTATCCAACCCTGCTGATACTTCTGTACATGTTCCTGTGTATGTGAATATGACTGCTTTCCAGCTGGTCAACTTGAAAGCTCAATGAAATTAATTATTAAAAGATTTGATTACATTGTAGGCATTTAGCAGAGGGTTCAATACATACCGTAGGTGTAATTGAGACAGCCCACCACACTATCAGACAGGACCACCACAAATTATTTCTAAAACTGATTCAATACTACAGTAATACTTTACGTATAGGTAGGGCTGGGCGAGATGGCCTAAAAATAAAATCTCAGATTTATTTATTTTAAATCCGATTTACGATTTTAATCGATTTTTTTTATCTTGAAAACGACGGTAGTGCAAACCTACGTATAGGTGACAATTATTCTGTGTGTGTGTGTTTTAAAATGTTTATTTTACCTTTATTTAACCAGGTAAGTCACACTTTCTGTGCCAAAAACGTAAAAAGTCATTATTGGGCGCTGACGGTTGAGTGCCAAAAACGTAAAAAGTCGTTCTTGGATCGTTTTTCCTATTTTTCTATATTTGTATTGATTATTCATCCAGGGACCTTGGTGTTACCATAGGGAATGAGTCTGAGATAGCCAAAGTGCAATACCGGCCGCATCCAGCTAGACGGCGGTATCGAGCACCCTTTGAAACGTTATATCTTGGCATGTGCAATGGTCAAATGTCACCGGGCGAAGTTTTCTGGGTCGGGCCAGTCGAGCGGTTCTCCCGGTTCCATTGAAGCGCGTCAAATATCCCCGATCCATATGTTGTGGTGGGTTATGCCATGGACCAAATGGACATCGGATGTACCAGATGGCGATCAAACAATTGGAATATTATTTTTGGAATACTCCCGATCACAGGTAAGGACTATCTGACGTACATTTTTGCTTGATCGTGCAATGCTTTCATACCGATCGGGCTGATAAGCGTTTTTAGTGTTCAATATGAATGCCGTTACTGGTAATCAAATAATCAGAAACGACCCCCCCCCCCCCCCTTTCATGCATTCATGATGAAACATAATACCTACTATATAGATTTGATTTGGGAATAGTAGCATGTCCAGGCAAGAAACGCCAACGCTTATAATAGAATTGACGTATAAGGCTATTACTCAGCCTTTCGGGAATTACCCCAGACCACTCTGAAATTATACTTATATTCACCACGGGATAACACGTGAATGTATGCATGGAAAAAATTTCTCTTTTTTGCATCTTGACCGGAAGAAAGTCAGTCAAATGACCATAGTATTGTATCCATGGCTATAATATAGAACAGGGGTGGGCAATTATTTTTCCCGGGGGGCCGAATGAGCAACTGAAAATATGTTGGCGGGCCGGGCCAAAATTCCAAACTCAATTATGCATAATATACATTTTATTTATATATAAAAAGCAGTAAATGGCATTGTTTTGACCCCTGGTAAGAGTGTATGTTATTATTTGGCAATTAAAAGGTGAGGTTAGCTTTAAAAAATATCATTTATTCAAATATAATTTATTTCCAAAATGATAAACAAAATGTGAAACATTAATAACAAAGGACATGTATGAAAAAGTGCTATACAAATAAAGTTATTATTTTGAGTTTCATATACTATTGAAACAAGGATTTTCTTAGCTTTCTAAAGACATCACATCATCTTATAGCCAAAATAAACAAGACATGTCACTGAACTGTGTAAAGAAAAGTGTCCCAGTAGCCTTTTTTACTTTACATGCCTATATTAAACATTTAATGTTTTCAGAACTGTGCAAAAAAAAGAAGAAAAAAAAGATCAAGTGTCCCATTTCACTTGTTAAATTTCCACATTTTAGTGTTCTTCAGCTCTTTATTTTTTTTCATTCAGTGTGATAAATCCAGTCTCTGTTGAGCTTTAACAAGTCCATCAAAGTCAGGTTGCATGTCTGAGGTGGAGATGCGAAGCACAGCTGCCAGATGTTCATCAGTGAGAGAGGATCTGTACCTGGACTTGGTAAACGTCATGACTGAGAATGTCTGTTCACATATAGGTGGATCCAAAGAGAACCAACATCTTCTGAGCATGTCTCCTCATGTTTGGAAAGTTCTCCTCCTTGAGAGCAGAGTAGAACTCTAGCAGTGATGCTGACTTAAAGTGCTCTTTCAGTAGTGAATCAGACTGCAGGTCAATGAGTTCAAGCTGAACATCAGTGGGTGCACTATCAACACTGCAGGTAAAGGGAGAGGAAACCAGCTGCATTTCATCCTCAACCTTTTTGAAATCTTGAAAACGCCTTGAAAATTCATCATGCAGTGCTCCCAACATGGATGAGTACCTGTGCCGGTGATCAGCTGATGGTTTGACTTCTTTCAGGGTTTTCATGTGTTTGAGATTGTTGCTGCCTAGTTGCCTTGAAATTAATTGCAACTTTGTCATGAAGGCTTTCACATGGCTATGCATTTCATGAGCAAAAATGCCCTTGCCCTGCAGTTGTGTGTTCAGTAGGGATGGGTACCGTTCACATTTGAACCGATACGGTACCGGTACCTGTGAATCGATACCGGTACCCAACAGTACCTTTTTTCTGTACTTTAGTCTCTAAAAATGTTATCTACCTACCTCAGTTGTGAAAAAAGAAATCCAAACTTCAAATCACCACACTTTCGACCGTTTTCGGCTTGCCCCGACTGCTTTGTTGTTGAATCAAGTCAAATCCTAGGTAAGCGTATATTGTGTGTGTGAACGTTGACATGAAAAGAAAAAAGTAAAAAAAAAAAAAAAAAAAAATATATAAAAAAAAAAATGTAATCTTTCGCGGGCCGGTCAGAATCATCGGGCCGTACAATGCCCAGGTCTGATATAGAATATAGATTTAGCTCTACAAACAAGGTGACGCACTCCTATCTTTTAAAGCAGTGTTTCCCAAACTCTTGGGTCGCGGACCCGTTTTTTTTGGGTCGCCAATAAAAAAATTAAAAGAATTAAAAATTACAATTATTTTTTTTATATAAAAAAGCTGTAGATGTGTTAATTCAGTTGGGCACCACATACTTATGTGAATCTGGGTTTTCTACTCTAGCATACCTGAAAAACAAATACAGAAACAGACTAAATGCTCAGCATGACCTCAGAATAGCACTTTCAAAAACCAAGCCCAGAATAGATCTGCTGGTTGAAAACTTCAACCAGCCACATACCTCTCATTAGATTTCATTGTGCCATAGATGAAATAATTATACCCCTTCTAGCATGATGTCAGGTCAGTAGAATTTTTAAATAAGTCAGTACAAATTAATCAGAATGTTGCTCAATGGGCGCCCAAGTGGCGAACCATGTAAGGCGTTGCGTCGCGGCACAGCCGACCCGGGTTCGATTCCCGGACCCGCCGTCATTTGCCGAATGTCTTCCCCCCCACTCTGTCTCCCGTTCTTCCTCTCTCTCTCTCTCTACTGGACTGCCCAGTAGTAAAAAGCGATAAACGCAACAAAAAGAAATATATAATAAAAAAAAATTATAATAATGTTGCTCAATGTTGGGGTTTAACAATTGTGTGTATTGAGCCGTACTGTATTGTACCGATTCTGCAATCTGTTAAATAAAGTTTTCATTCATTCATTCAAACTAGATTGTAGCAGCATAACTACTGCATCTGGGGAGGGGCCAGTAGCGTAGAGCATATTGTTGTCAGCATAAACATTTATGCATGAGTCCCCAACAAAGCTGGCTAAGTTGTTTATATATATATATACAGAAAATGTTGGACCTAATATGGAGCCCTGGGGCACACCCTTAGTGACAGGGAGGGGCTGTGACAAGAGTTGATCTGAATGAACACTTTGCACCCTATCAGAGAGGTAGTTAGAAAACCACACCAGGGAGTGACCTAATTAAATCAAACAAAACAGAGTTATTTTAAGTGTTTGACTGTGTAACTGCCTGCAAACTGCCTGTGGTGGCATGCCACCCCCACAAATAACCAAATAACATGTGGGAGACAAAGCCTGCCATAGGCCTGTGTGCTGAAATAGTTAGAAGGAGCCGTGCAGCGGTACCTTCTCCATCCGGTCTTTGATGGTCTTCATCTGGGCGTCCTTCTGCTCCACATTCTTTTGTTGTGTCTGGATGTCAGACTCCACGTTGGTCAGCTCGCTCTCCAGACGAGATATTTCCTGGGAGCATTTAACAGTCGGCAGTGGGACCGAAGAATTAGAAATGTTGCATGCCTTGTTTATTCGTTTAGTTGGATCCTCGTTAGTTGTCGCCCAGATATAAGGCTGAGCCCGAACGTTCGAACGTTCGTTTGTTACGCTGGCGTTCGGATTTTAATGAATGGGTTTGAACATTCGAAGAAAAAATTTAAATAAAAAACGAGGCGCGTGAGTCGAGGTGAGGAGGCGCGCGTCACCGCTCGGCTCAATTATTAATAGCAGCTGTAACGGCAAGAAGTGGGAAGAAGTCACCTGTGTGGAAAGTAAACACTTTAAATTAGCGGAGGATAAAGGAAAGGCTGTGTGTCAAATGTGTGACAAGCACTTGGCATTCCACGGTGGCACATGAAATCTGGCTGCTCATTTAAAAAATTTAAGTATTGGGCGCTAATTAGAAGTATCGCCATTCGCCATTCGCCATGTGCAGGCTGCTGCGTGATGCCCTGTTGGCCTGGCCTCAAATACATGTAATAAGAACAAAATGATAAATACAATTTTTTTCACCGATAGACTATGCAATGCCGCATAGGATCAATAATGATACAATTTATTAAAAAAAACGAACGTTCGAATTTCCGTTCGGAAAACCCTGGCGAACTCCGAACCCTAAAAACAGGGTTCAGGGACGGCCTTACCCAGATAACAACGATTCATTCCTGGTGTCCACGCAAACCTTGTGGGTTTCTGTTTTCATTTGATGCCGACATGAACAGATTAAATTTGCTTTGTTTACACCACTGGTTCTCAAAGTGTGGTTCAAGGAGCCCCAGGGGCTTCTACCCAGAGAAATTATTAGTTTAATTTCACTATTCACTATTATTTTACTAACTAGAAGGTACTAAAGCCCAATGAGAATAATCCCTATTCACTATTAGTTTACTAACTAGAAGGTACTAAAGCCTAATAAGAAGAATCCCTATTCACTATTATTTTACTAACTAGAAGGTACTAAAGCCCAATGAGAATAATCCCTATTCACTATTAGTTTACTAACTAGAAGGTACTAAAGCCTAATAAGAAGAATCCCTATTCACTATTATTTTACTAACTAGAAGGTACTAAAGCCCAATGAGAATAATCCCTATTCACTATTAGTTTACTAACTAGAAGGTACTAAAGCCTAATAAGAAGAATCCCTATTCACTATTATTTTACTAACTAGAAGGTACTAAAACCCAATGAGAAGAATCACTATGAGAAGAATCACTATTCACTATTATTTCACTAAGTAGGTGGTACTATAGCCCAATGAGAATAATCACTATTCTGATTAGTTTCACTTTTGTTATTTCCCCAACCACAGAAAAGACAGCTTTTCCTTTTGTAATATACATTTTTATTGGATTTAGTTTGGACTAGGGATGCACCAAATATTCGGCCACCGAAGATTATCTGCCGAAAATGGTTAAAAAGGGCACTTTCGGTTTTAGCACCGAAAATATATCACCGAATGTCAACTAACAGCGTTACGTTCGTAGCCTAACGTGTTGTTGTGATGACGTAATCAAAACGCGGCTACAGACATAGCATGCGCAACGTGTAACGTGAGCAGCTTGGCAGCTCTTCCTGCGTTCTACAGCCTGTGATAACTCCTCTTGTCTTGGGAGTCGCGCTGTTTCTATGTAAACTCCGCGAGCAACGCATCCAATAAATGCGTCTTTAACATGCTTTATATCCTTGCCATTACTATATGCCCGTCGCGGTTAAAAAACCTTTTTAACTAACGTTAGCGTTAAGCTAGCTAACAGCGCTTCCATTCCTCTTTCACTAGTCTCTCTTAAGCTACGTCATCCCCCGCTAAGAGTCACGGGAGATGTAGTACCGTAAATACAACAGTCCTTCCATATGACTCAGTAACCACTACAGTAACATCATTAAGTCTGCTATAAGCTATTCTCCCTCTCGTGTGTGTGTGTGTGTGTGTGTGTCTTTATGCAGATCTTTATGCAGTTTTAAAGCACCTTGGCTTTGTTCTGAATGCACTTTGTTGTAGTTATCCTACAGAGAAAAGAAAATGCACTTGACTTTAATGCACATTTTGTTGTATGCAAAGAGAAAATGTTTAAATTGTACAATCTTTCAGCAGTCAGTCTGGAATTAATGTATGCATTCAAAAGTGCTGAATAAATGTTTTATGGGCCCATAATAGTGATTATTAATATTATTTAAGTAAAGTTTTGCCGCGGCTGGGTGGCGTAGCGGAGATTGCGCTCGTCACCAATGCAAGAGGCTGCGGTCTCGACTCCCGGAGTCAGCATTGCCTGCGGCTTGGACCAGTCGTCATACTAACTCAATTGGCAGAGGTAGCGGGTGGAAAGTCAATGGGTGGGGATCGGACGTTGTGGACAGCGACTCCTACAGGTCAGTTGGGTGACGCCTGTACAGCAGAAACAGGAAGTATCGGGGGCAGCGTGAGCCTCCCACGCGTTACTCCTCGCCACTGAGAGACCGCGCTGTCTGGTGAAAAGATGCGACAGGCTGCCTCCTCGTGTACCGGAGGGGACACGTGATGCAAGGCTTCTATCCTCACTACAGCCGACCGGTGGGAGGCATAGTCTAGCAACGTTCAAGACAGGGGAGGGGAGAATTGAAGGGAAAAGAATTGGCGATACGAAATTGGGATGGGAGAAAAATAGAAAAAGTGGATAAGAAAATAAATAAAAATAAGTTACGTTTGTCTTTTGCCATAATCAGGTAGAAAGATTTAAATAAAAAAAAAAAATTATATATATATTTATATTAATCATTTTCGGCCTTTCGGCATTCGGCCAACTGTTTCCTATTTTCGGTATTCGGTTTCGGCCAAGAATTTCCCATTCGGTGCATCCCTAGTTTGGACATATAAAAAGAAAACAATCACCATAAACTAAAATGAAAGATAAAACAGCCATAGTTACATTTTACATTTTTATTAAAAAAAATAGTTGTTCGAGAAGGGCGTCTGTATAAACTGAAGAAGTAGGAATGAGTGACGTAGGAATGAGGCAACAGGGTAACTGGGTCTTACCACTTGGCAGGTGGGGATGCTCTTCTTGTGGATGTTGCTGAGCTCGCTGTTGGAGTACTTGAGGCGCGTCTGAACCCCGTGAGCCTGAGACTGGATCTGCTTCAACTCAGACTCCTTCCGCCTCAGCTTCATCAGAGCCTGTCACATGACCACACAGCACAATGTGATTGGTCACTGTGTAGATGTTACCCAAGGAAGAGTTCAATGAAAACCCCAAAAAGAATATTGATCATGAATTTATCATTTAAAATCTTTTGACGGGTCCGAAATGAATGTTGTTTATATGTCACCGTAAGTTACCCCTCCCTACTTCCCATTTCCCCATGTGGAATGCACCTGATTGTCAACTTTCTCTTTTTCATGTGTTTCTGACAACATTTTACTAAAGAAATAGGGTATACATTTGCAGGATCTTAATTCATATTAAATAAAGGTTGTCAAGTTAGACCGCGCTCTCAAGGTTCTACACTGGGTGCTGAAATCCCATTAAGTATTATATAAAAAAGAAGCAGTGAAGCTAGACCAGCACTCTCAGGTTCAAGTATTTAATGGCAGTATTTAAATACTTGAACCTGAGAGTGCTGGTCTAGCTTCACTGCTTCTTTTTTATTAAATAAAGGTTGAAATGAAAAATATTTGATCTGCAACACCTAGTTTGACAGTTTGATAATACGATAATTACAATTATCGTATGCTATCAATGTAATCCCATGTTGTAAGCACACCATTGTTTTGGTCTGACATGCTGGTGCTCTAGTGCGCCATCTACTGGCTGAATGTTATCTATTCTATAGCATCTTTATATAGAGCTACAGATATGAAGCTTGTCACACAAAGAAACACAAACACAATATCACTAATGATAATCAAGTTTCTCAAGGTATCCAGAAGAGAAGGACGGTTAGTTGCGTGTTTCGTAAGAATAACAGCTAGGGATGTGTGTGTGTGTGTGTGTGCGTGTGTGTGGACTCACGCGCAGCTCTGTGGTCAGCTGCTCCTTGCGCTCCTTCAGCCGCCTCATGTCCTTCTCGTCCCAGTGCTGGGCTTTGTACCGCAGGTCGCTGGAACCTCCGGAGATCACCCCCGACTTGGAGAACTTGGTCCCGTCCAGAGATACCGTCTGTAGGGAACATGATTAGTGACTGAATACGAAAACCAGAGAGCTATCAGTAAGTATAGTCTCTCTGATAAAGCCATTAACTGTTGAGACCATAAGCCTGTCAGTAAGTATAAAGAGTCCCTCTTGAGTTGTTTTCTCAAAATAGTTGAACAAACTAGTATTTCTGGCGTTGACTAGCATGGGTAGCAACATTTAATGCTTAATTGCAAACATCCCTTATTTTGCAGGCCATGACTATACTTGAATAGCCTTGAGTTAAAGATTAGATTGGATGAGATGCCAAAAGTCCTACCTCAAGTTTCAAGTTTCAAGTTTCTTTAATAGTTGTCATACAGAAGTACAGAATACTTTCATACAAAATGCTTCTTACTGTTACGCTCCAGAGACTGTGCTAGACAAGATAGTATCAAATAACATAGTATAGCATGTAGTTTAGAAGAAGAAAATGAGGTCACAGTGTTCGGTATAGACATATGTACAATGTTCTGAGTTACCATATAATATACAATACTATGCAGTGTACTAATGTACAGTACTATATAGTGCAAAGCAGAAATGGGATGAGGTACAATTTAGGTACAATTTGCAGTAAGGTGTACGAGTTGTAGTGCAATCCTTCATCAATAAATATAAAGTGTGGGGAGTGGGTGCTACAGTGTGTTTGTTTAAAGTGGGTGTGTGCTATAAAGTGTGTGGAGTGGGTGCTACAGTGTGTTTGTTTAAAGTGAGTGTGTGCGTGTGGATGTGTGTGCTATGTGCGTTTGGTGGTTGTTGTTGTGTAGGGGAGGATCTATGGTGGTTGTTGTTGTGTAGTGTTCATTCATTGTTCGTTTAGCAGCCTGATGGCCTGGGGATAGAAGCTTCTTCTGAGTCTTTCTGTGCTCGCCTTGAGACTCCGGTATCGCTTGCCTGACCGCAGCAGTTCAAAGAGGCAGTTGTTCGGGTGACTGGAGTCTTTAATGATTCTCTTAGCCTTGCCCTTGCAACGCTTGTTGTAAATGTTCTGGAGGGTGGGGAGCCCCCCTCCAATTGTGCGTTCGGCTGAACGTGTCACTCTTTGTAGTCTGCTTCGGTCTTGTGCAGTGCTATTCCCAAACCAGGAGGTGATGTTGCCGGTCAAGATGCTCTCTATTGTACATGAGTAGAAGTTCTTAAGGATCTTCTGACTGACTTGGAACTTCCTTAGGCGCCTGAGGAAGTAGAGGCGTTGTCGTGCCTTCTTCACAACACTGTCAATGTGTGTGGTCCATGTCAAGTCCTCGGATATGTAGGCTCCGAGGTACTTAAAGCTGTTGACTCTCTCAACCGGTGCCCCGTCGATGCTGAGGGGGCTGTAGTCCTTGACCCCCGACCTCCTGAAGTCCACAATCATCTCCTTTGTTTTGCTGACGTTCAGGGAGAGGCTGTTTTCCTGGCACCATCCCGCCAGGACCTTGACCTCTTCCAGGTAGGCCCTCTCGTCGTTGGCAGAGATCAGGCCCACCACCACTGTGTCGTCAGCAAATTTGATGATTGTATTGCTACTCCGCTGAGCCACACAGTCGTGTGTGTACAGGGAGTAGAGGAGGGGACTCAGAACACAGCCCTGGGGGGCCCCTATGTTGAGGGTGATGGATGAGGAGGTGCAGTTGCCTGCTCTCACCACCTGGGGTCTGCCAGTCAGGAAGTCCAAGACCCACTGGCAGAGGTCATAGTTCAAGCCCAGGTCCCTGAGCTTGGCTATGAGTATGGAGGGGACTATGGTATTGAATGCCGAGCTGTAGTCGATGAATAGCATTCTCACATAGTTCCCCTGCCTCTTGTCTAGGTGTGATGCTGCTGTGTGCAGCACATGGGCTATGGCGTCCTCCGTGGACCTGTTGGGGCGGTATGCAAATTGCAGGGGGTCCATGTTGGCCCCTCCCTTAGTTACTGGTGATATTTCTGGCACACCTTTAAGAAGAACTCTTTCAACCTTTCAACTAGGGGTGGGGGGATCGATACGTAGTAGTATCGCGATACTTTGCGTGGCGATACTGTATCGATACAGGGACGCCAAGTATCGATATTTAATTATTCATAAAAAATGTAAGGAAGTTGCATTGTTCATTTCAATACCTGTAATAGTACAGTAGTCCACACACACTCACATGTGCATTCAGTTAAGTTGGAATATGACTGTAATACAAACAGTTCAGTTTGTCAGGTACATGCAACACAGATTACAGTGTTGACATCTGTCTGCTTGAGAAAATACCATGTTCTGCAATAAAAATTATTGAAGTGAAATGAACAGACTGAACTTTATTAGATAAAACATGTTGACAAAGTTTTACTTTGCAGTTGAAAAAAGGTAATAAATTAAATTTGATTAAAAAATATATATATATATATATTTTTTGCAATACTCAGCGTATCGTAATATATTTAGTATCGCGATACTATCGTATCGTGATGCAAGTATCGCGATAGTGTCGTATCGTGAGGTCTCTGCCGATTCCCACCCCTACTTTCAACCTCTTTCAACCTTAAGATGGAATTACGGTAATAAAATAAACAACAGTCCTTGTCTTTTTTGTGTGGAGGAGGAGGAAGTACCTAAAGTGGATTGCTATGTCAATCATTACTTCAACAGCCGACAGTCCACTGAATGTCAGCCAGACAGATAAAACTGAGGCGGCACATCCATAACAAGCCGAGGCCGGTCTCACCTCGATGCGCTCTGGCCCGTCGAAGGCCACCCTCTTGGCCTCGGTGAGGGTCTCGCACACCATGGCGTTGCCGCAGACAAACTGCACCACCTTCTTCATCCCAGAGGCTGCAGGTCCTGGGTTACACTGCACCACATCCACCACCATCTTGGCCCCAGGCACCTCCCGCAGACGCTCATTCAGAAGGCTCACCTGGACACGGCAGGGCACATTATACGTGTATGAGGGATATGATCACTGATGATTGAGATTATATTTGGACATTTGATTAGTTCTTTACTTCATTTTGTTTCCTAACAAAGGTCTTGAGATAGAGTCTAAGTTCCCATGAAACGGCTAGCAGAATGCTATTTGATTCCACATATTTATGGGTTTCCTGTAAAAACAGGAAGCTAGGGAGGGACTTGTCGTGGATATTGATTGGCATTTATAATAGCCAATAGTCCTGAATGTGCATTACAGTTGACCCATTAGCTAGCAAGCTACAGTGAGACAGTGGCTCAGGAGGTAGAGCAGTCTTCTGGTAATCGGAAGGTTTCCGGTTCAATTCCCACTCCTCCCGGGCAGCGTGTCGAAGTGTAAAGGTTTCAGAGGAACAATGTTTTCAAACTTTATTATCTAAAGATGGTTAAGTTAGAGTGTTGTGTTCATTCATAGTTAGGCCATAGAGGTCAAGAGGAGTACTTTCTTGTGATTTATCACATTCACACTCCCAGCTGATTTGGATGAACTTTAAAATTGTAAATACATGGCAGTTTCCCCTATATGAACCTAGCAGCAGCGATACACTGCTGCTGTCGCACAGTAACAGTACAGCAAACGCAATCATCTGATAGGAGATACATATCTGTGAAAAGACAACTTTGACAGATTCCCTCACAGAGATATTAACGTTCCATATTATTAAAAAAGATTTGTTTGTTAATTAATAAATTTAAGTTATTTTATCACAGAAAATGTCATTACAGTCAAGTAAATTGACTGAGATGGAGGAGAGGCTGTAGAAAGGTTGGCAGAGCCAGTGTGAACTAGTGTTGTCAAAAATATCGAAAAATTGATACATATCAATTCTGAATATTTAAAACGGTTTCAATACTCATTTCTCGAAATATCGATATTTAATTATTCATAATTCTTTTTTTTTTTAATAAGGAAGTTGCATTGTTCATTTCAATACCTGTAATAGTACAGTAGTCCACACACACATGTACAGTCGGAATATGACTAATACAAACAGTTCAGTTTGTCAGGTACATGCAACACAGATTACAGTGTTTACATCTGTCTGCTTGAGAAAATACCATGTTCTGCAATAAAAATGATTGAAGTGAGATGAACAGTTATTTTTTAAATGTGTGATCTAAAGATAAACAAAGGGTTTTAAAAGTGTTATATTTATCTTCTCTTATAGTACCAGAGAGAAGCTGAGGAGAATCAACCAGCAACAAAAGCAAAATTTATAAAAAAATAATAAAAAAAAAAAGTAGCATTTTAAGATTGAACCTTTTTCCCTGTGGTATCGAAAATGGTATAGAATATCGATACTTTTCAAGGTATCGTATCGAAGTTCGAAATTCCAGTATCGTGACAACACTAGTGTGAACAATGGAGGACGAGGAGGATTGTGATGGGGAGAAGGGAGGGAGAAGGGAGGGAGGGGAGGGAGAAGGGAGGGAAGGAAAGAGGGGAGAGAGAGGGGAGGGAGGAGGCAGGGAGAGGGCTAGGGGAGGGGTTCAGTGTCAGGGTTCTTACTTTCAGGTAGTCAATAGGCAGGAATGTCTCTGGCTCAGCCCGCTCATCCTTGATGAAGCGGATGCAGTCGCGAGCCACCTTCTCTGACACCACCACAATGGCGTTGATGTAGCGACCAAACACCTTAATGACAGCCAGCTGGTACTTCCTATGGATGGGGCTGCACAGGTCCACCAGGCGACCATACTGTGAAATGGTAAAAAAGAGCCTGCTGAATTTCTCATTTCAAAAGAATTCTCCAGATAAAAAAAAATTTCACTAAATAATTGATCTCTTAAGCACAATTGTTCCAAATGGGGTGGAGTCTAGATACTAAGCCTTCCAGTGCCTCTCACCACAGTGTCAGGGTTTAGTCTAGATACTAAGGGCGGAATCCACAAAGAATGGATTGTGCGGTGCTAATTGCACCCTTAACTGCGTGAGTTTAGCATGCGGTATCTGCTCCGTCTTTGCGAGCTATCCACTAAGGACATTGCGCGGATGAGATACTAGCGCAGACTATGTGTGCAGTTTGATCCTGATCTTTTGCTTTTGCTCGCGGAGCAGTCTGCACCTGACAGCGCTTTTGGCAGATATCAGGAAGGGGGGAAATACGCGCGAAATGAGGCATAGACATAACAGTATTTTTCACCATTAGTATTACGTTCATTTCGTATTGTATTTCGTTTACTTCGTAATGTATAGCTTGCTTAATTTGTATTTTCATGACACATTTCGTCCTTTGTTTTTGTCACTATCTTTCGTCATTGCATGTTTGTCATGTCCTATTCCAATTAAATGTTTTACTTATAATTGTACTATATTCTATTGTGCTATATTTAATTTAGTTTATATCCCATTTAATTTCATTCAACCTCTTTATTTACAGTTGTCCAGCCCTGACCTATATTTGATTTCAGTTATATTCTATTCTATTGTGCTTAAAATTAACTTAGTTCATATTTCATTTTATTTTACTCCACCTATTTATTGTATTATCTGTCTGTTAATGTCTGTCCGCTAATGTCGCACTGAAAATGACCAAAGCAAATTTCTTGTATGTTAAAACTACTTGGCAATAAAGACCTTTCTGATTCTGATTCTGATTCATTTCTCCATCACTGCAAATCCGCCCCTAAATTAATATCGCCGCGGGGGGGCATAATCCCACGGGACAATGCATTGGGAACTTGTGTCCCACGAGGAGACCTACCCCCGTGGATATTATTGCACAGATACGGGCGCGCGTGTGGGAGCTTGCGCAAAATCACCCATATTTTTCCATTGCCACGTTTGGATATCCCAACTGCGTTCAGACTGGGATATGAGATGCCAAATGTGTTTATTTTGTTTATTCCGTATTGTATTAAATTTTTCTCGTCATTGTATGTTTGTCATCCACAAATAAATTATTTTGAGCAGACCTGTCCATAGTGCTGAATCTTTATACCGAATTTAAGCACTGTGCCAGTGAAGATATTTTCTAATTTACGAATATATGTGCGGTGGTACAATTGGAACGTGAGTGCAGTCAATAATAATAATAATAATAATAATAATAATAATAATCTTTATTTATATAGCACCTTTCATACAAGGATTGCAGTTCAAAGTGCTTTATATAATGAAGACATAATCAAACAAGCAGCAAGAGCTTGCATAACACAAATAAAAGTTGCTAAGCCTCCCAGTGCATCTCTCACCAGTGTCAGGGTTTAGTCCAGATACTAAGCCTCCCAGTGCATCTCTCACCAGTGTCAGGGTTTAGTCCAGATACTAAGCCTTCCAGTGCGTCTCACCACAGTGTCAGGGTTTAGTCTAAGCCTTCCAGTGCGTCTCTCACCACAGTGTCAGGGTTTAGTCTAAGCCTTCCAGTGCGTCTCACCACAGTGTCAGGGTTTAGTCTAAGCCTTCCAGTGCGTCTCACCACAGTGTCAGGGTTTAGTCCAGATACTAAGCCTTCCAGTGCGTCTCACCACAGTGTCAGGGTTTAGTCTAAGCCTTCCAGTGCGTCTCACCACAGTGTCAGGGTTTAGTCCAGATACTAAGCCTTCCAGTGCGTCTCTCACCACAGTGTCAGGGTTTAGTCTAAGCCTTCCACTGCGTCTCTCACCACAGTGTCAGGGTTTAGTCTAAGCCTTCCAGTGCGTCTCACCACAGTGTCAGGGTTTAGTCTAAGCCTTCCAGTGCGTCTCACCACAGTGTCAGGGTTTAGTCTAAGCCTTCCAGTGCGTCTCTCACCACAGTGTCAGGGTTTAGTCTGCAGAGGCTCTGCAGCACCTCCTTGCGCTGCTGCTGGCGCCGGCTCTCGTGGCTCTCCAGGCGGGCGTTGCCCTGCTGCTCCAGCAACTGGCCCAGCTCCTGGTTCACCTCCTCGGTGCGCTGGCGACCCCGCTCCAACTCTGCACTGAGGCTCTCCTCCTGCTCACGGTACTCCTCCAGGGAGGCCCTGAGACAGACAGGGTCACACACAAATATGCAGTCATATAATTCAATATAGTCAAAGTACGAGTGCAAGCAAGTGCAAGTGCGGGGAATCATAAAAGCTGGAATTCATACAGAGGTGTGTAAAGATTACATAGAGAAGTGTGTGCAGTTAAGAGTTTAACTAATAGGGTTACAGGGTGTTAAATAAACAGGTGACATACTTGCAGGTGTTGGTGTACTCCTCCAGTTTCCCCCCTCGGCTATTTAAATCCTCCAGCTGATTCTGGTTGTTTTTGATGTTACCCTGTGGAAGGGGTGGGGAGTCAAGGATCAGACATCAAGATGTTTTTGTTTTAGTTTAGTTTTTCTTTTTTCAATTGTGACGGAGCGGCAGTGCACGTACATACACACGTGCACATACATACACACAGTGCACATACATACACACAGTGCACATACATACACACGTGCACATACATACACACAGTGCACATACATACACACGTGCACATACATACACACGTGCACATACATACACACAGTGCACATACATACACACGTGCACATACATACACGCAGTGCACATACATACACACGTGCACATACATACACACAGTGCACATACATACACACAGTGCACATACATACACACAGTGCACATACATACACAGTGCACATACATACACACGTGCACATACATACACACAGTGCACATACATACACACAGTGCACATACATACACACAGTGCACATACATACACACAGTGCACATACATACACACAGTGCACATACATACACACAGTGCACATACATACACACAGTGCACATACATACACACAGTGCACATACATACACAGTGCACATACATACACACGTGCACATACATACACACAGTGCACATACATACACACAGTGCACATACATACACACAGTGCACATACATACACACAGTGCACATACATACACACGTGCACATACATACACACAGTGCACATACATACACACAGTGCACATACATACACACGTGCACATATACACACGTGCACATACATACACACGTGCACATACATACACACGTGCACATACATACACGCAGTGCACATACATACACACAGTGCACATACATACACACAGTGCACATACATACACACAGTGCACATACATACACACAGTGCACATACATACACACAGTGCACATACATACACACAGTGCACATACATACACACAGTGCACATACATACACAGTGCACATACATACACACGTGCACATACATACACACAGTGCACATACATACACACAGTGCACATACATACACACAGTGCACATACATACACACAGTGCACATACATACACACAGTGCACATACATACACACAGTGCACATACATACACACAGTGCACATACATACACACAGTGCACATACATACACACAGTGCACATACATACACACAGTGCACATACATACACACGTGCACATACATACACACAGTGCACATACATACACACAGTGCACATACATACACACAGTGCACATACATACACACAGTGCACATACATACACACAGTGCACATACATACACACAGTGCACATACATACACACGTGCACATACATACACACAGTGCACATACATACACACAGTGCACATACATACACACGTGCACATACATACACACAGTGCACATACATACACACGTGCACATACATACACACAGTGCACATACATACACACAGTGCACATACATACACACGTGCACATACATACACACAGTGCACATACATACACACATACATACATACACACGTGCACATACATACACACGTGCACATTATACACACAGTGCACATACATACACACGTGCACATACATACACACAGTGCACATACATACACACATACATACATACACACGTGCACATACATACACACAGTGCACATACATACACACAGTGCACATACATACACACAGTGCACATACATACACACAGTGCACATACATACACACAGTGCACATACATACACACAGTGCACATACATACACAGTGCACATACATACACACGTGCACATACATACACACAGTGCACATACATACACACAGTGCACATACATACACACAGTGCACATACATACACACAGTGCACATACATACACACAGTGCACATACATACACACAGTGCACATACATACACACAGTGCACATACATACACACGTGCACATACATACACACAGTGCACATACATACACACATACATACATACACACAGTGCACATACATACACACATACATACATACACACGTGCACATACATACACACGTGCACATTATACACACAGTGCACATACATACACACGTGCACATACATACACACAGTGCACATACATACACACAGTGCACATACATACACACATACATACATACACACGTGCACATACATACACACGTGCACATTATACACACAGTGCACATTATACACACAGTGCACATACATACACACAGTGCACATACATACACACGTGCACATACATACACACGTGCACATACATACACACGTGCACATACATACACACGTGCACATACATACACACGTGCACATACATACACACAGTGCACATACATACACACAGTGCACATACATACACACAGTGCACATACATACACACAGTGCACATACATACACACAGTGCACATACATACACACAGTGCACATACATACACAGTGCACATACATACACACGTGCACATACATACACACAGTGCACATACATACACACAGTGCACATACATACACACAGTGCACATACATACACACAGTGCACATACATACACACAGTGCACATACATACACACAGTGCACATACATACACACAGTGCACATACATACACACGTGCACATACATACACACAGTGCACATACATACACACATACATACATACACACAGTGCACATACATACACACATACATACATACACACGTGCACATACATACACACGTGCACATTATACACACAGTGCACATACATACACACGTGCACATACATACACACAGTGCACATACATACACACAGTGCACATACATACACACATACATACATACACACGTGCACATACATACACACGTGCACATTATACACACAGTGCACATTATACACACAGTGCACATACATACACACAGTGCACATACATACACACGTGCACATACATACACACGTGCACATACATACACACGTGCACATACATACACACGTGCACATACATACACACGTGCACATACATACACACAGTGCACATACATACACACAGTGCACATACATACACACGTGCACATACATACACACAGTGCACATACATACACACGTGCACATACATACACACAGTGCACATACATACACACAGTGCACATACATACACACAGTGCACATACATACACACAGTGCACATACATACACACAGTGCACATACATACACACGTGCACATACATACACACAGTGCACATACATACACACAGTGCACATACATACACACAGTGCACATACATACACACAGTGCACATACATACACACAGTGCACATACATACACACAGTGCACATACATACACACAGTGCACGTACATACACACAGTGCACATACATACACACAGTGCACATACATACACACAGTGCACATACATACACACAGTGCACATACATACACACAGTGCACATACATACACACAGTGCACATACATACACACAGTGCACATACATACACACAGTGCACATACATACACACAGTGCACATACATACACACGTGCACATACATACACACAGTGCACATACATACACACAGTGCACATACATACACACAGTGCACATACATACACACAGTGCACATACATACACACAGTGCACATACATACACACAGTGCACATACATACACACAGTGCACATACATACACACAGTGCACATACATACACACAGTGCACATACATACACACAGTGCACATACATACACACAGTGCACATACATACACGCAGTGCACATACATACACACAGTGCACATACATACACACAGTGCACATACATACACACAGTGCACATACATACACACAGTGCACATACATACACACAGTGCACATACATACACACAGTGCACATACATACACACGCACCACATTATACAGTGCACATACATGCACACGCACCAGTGCACATACATACACACGCACCAGTGCACATACATGCACACGCACCAGTGCACATACATACACACGCACCACATTATACAGTGCACATTATACAGTGCACATACATACACACGCACCACATTATACAGTGCACATACATACACACGCACCACATTATACAGTGCACATACATACACACGCACCACATTATACAGTGCACATTATACAGTGCACATACATACACACAGTGCACATACATACACACAGTGCACATACATACACACAGTGCACATACATACACACAGTGCACATACATACACACAGTGCACATACATACACACAGTGCACATACATACACACAGTGCACATACATACACACAGTGCACATACATACACACAGTGCACATACATACACACAGTGCACATACATACACACAGTGCACATACATACACACAGTGCACATACATACACACAGTGCACATACATACACACGTACATACATACATACACACAGTGCACATACATACACACAGTGCACATACATACACACAGTGCACATACATACACACAGTGCACATACATACACACGCACCACATTATACAGTGCACATACATGCACACGCACCAGTGCACATACATACACACGCACCAGTGCACATACATGCACACGCACCAGTGCACATACATACACACGCACCACATTATACAGTGCACATTATACAGTGCACATACATACACACGCACCACATTATACAGTGCACATACATACACACGCACCACATTATACAGTGCACATACATACACACGCACCACATTATACAGTGCACATACATACACACGCACCACATTATACAGTGCACATTATACAGTGCACATACATACACACGCACCACATTATACAGTGCACATTATACAGTGCACATACATACACACGCACCACATTATACAGTGCACATACATACACACGCACCACATTATACAGTGCACATACATACACACGCACCACATTATACAGTGCACATACATACACACGCACCACATTATACCATGAAATGACAGACAATGAGTGCGGACAGCGCACATGAAAACACACACACACACACGCCATAAATGCTGCGCTGCAACGCACACGCACACCAAACATTCCCTCCTGTCAGCTTTCTTAGTATGTCCGAATGTCAGAATTCAGAAAAGGTGACGAGACCGCGTACCGCGATGAGGTAGAGCAGCTGTCAGCCCCGTGCAAAACCAACAACCTGCAGCTGAATAAGCTAAAGACCCAGGAGATGATCGTGGACTACAGGAGGAAGTAGACCGACATACAGCCCCTGTACATCGACGGGGGAGGCGTGGAGAGAGTCTCAGTTAGGGCTGGGCGATAAAACAATAACGATAATTATCGCGATATATTTTAATAATCTATATATATCGATAATAAATAAAAGAAATTATAAAAATGTTGTGACCTGCAACAGGGCAGTTTTAAAACCAGAGACAGTGGACAGACTTGTGTTTCTTGCCTGCAACTTAAAGTAATGGCTTTGCTTGTCCAAATGACAATACTGACCAAATTGAGATTTATTTTTCTCTTGTCCATTTATTTACCAGTAGTTTTCTTTCTAATTTAAAATACAGTTTGAAACCGTCTGTACACAGTAGGCTATGTGTGCTAACAGAGCTAGTCTCCAGTCACGAGTCACGGTGCACATGTGCGGTGGTTTGTCCACCAAAAAAGCGCCAAAAGATAGAAAATAAACTAGCAGAGCCAGAACTGTTCAACTCCTCTGGAGCCACAGCCAGCAGAGAAGCCGGTTTACTTTCGCTTTTAAACCAGCTGCAGCCTGAGAACTGGAGTGTGAGGGGATGTAACACTAAAGATGGCGGCAACAATAAAGAATTGCTGCAAAATAAACATACATCTGTTGTTTTAAAATATATATATATATTTAAATTATTATTATAATTTTTTTTTTAATACTTATAACAATATCGATAATTATCGATATCGAGTGATATGATAACATTATCATATCGTTATCGTGATATCATTTTTGGCCATATCGCCCAGCCCTAGTCTCAGTCCTCAGATTCCTGGGTGTCCACCTGGAGGATGACCTGACCTGGAGAACCAACACCAAGGCGATCGTGAAGAAGCCACAACAGAGACTCTACTTCCTGAGAATACTCAGGAAATACCACCTCAGACAAGACCTGCTTGTGTCCTTTCACCGCTGCTCCGTGGAAAAGCATCCTCACCTACCGCAGAGAGGAAGGCGCTCCAGAGGGTCGTCAACTCGGCCCAAAAAATCATCGGATGCCCTCTCCCCTCACTGGAAGAACTATATAACTCCCGCTGTCTTAAGAAAGCAGTGAAAATACTTAAGGACCCACACCACCCGGGCAACAAACACCTCATACGGCTGCGCTCGGGCAGGCGTTTCAGCGTCATGCCCACCCGGACTACCAGACTGAAGTTCAGTTTTTATCCCAGGGCCATAAGTGCACTAAACTCAGCTAAAATTTAAAACAACAATCCCCACGCACACAACACCAAGGGAATAGTGCAATTTTCTTTTATACCCCCCCTGTTATGTCTATTATGTCCCACTCTTGTCTTTATTATTTTAATACTGTGTTTTAGGACTGTGTGATTGTTAGCACCTAGGGCTGCATTTTAAATGTCCATTGTACCATTGTGACAATGACAATAAAGATCATTCATCCATTCATTTATTCATGTCAGAATTCTCACAATCATCCATTCCTTTTGTCCGTTGTCATAGCACAACCAAGGGTGCGCAACTTGGGAGTGCTACGTTCATTCATCACATGATCATATATACATTTATTCACTCACATTGTGAGTTCAATGTTAGTTTAATGTTTAAGACTCGTCATCTAACATTGAAACCACTTAGGATATGGTTTCAACTTTCACATGACCTTTGAACTGTGAATTGCTAGCTCACTAAATCCTATAGATCACAGCCAAGCAGGAAGACTCACACAATATACACAATATGAATCAAGAATCAACCATGTGTCAAGACAGACCAGCAGAGGGCAGTACCTCCACTTCCTTCTTCTTGCGCTGGTCAAAGGAGATCTTCTCATGGTCGGCTTTCACCTCCCACTGCAGCTTCTCCGCCTGCTGGTTGATGACCCCGCCCTGCTTCATCGCCAGCTCCTTCAGCTCCTTGTAGCGCTTCAACTGGAGCAGGAGACACACCACAAATTAACCAAATACTGTCAGAAATATATATATTTTTTTTTATCTACTTTTTCTCCTCCATTTTTCTGTATTTTTTCTCCCATCCCAATTTAGTCGTTATGCCAATTCCCCCCTCCCCTTCCTGGTCATTGCGCGCATTTGCCGCCCACTTGCCGGTCTAGGGAACGTTATTTTTTTCCGTAGCCGCATTTTGCGGAGACGCTCTCTGATTGGCCACTGACTGACGCTCTCTGATTGGCCACTGACATGTTTGCCCAATCGCGTGACGAGCTGTGTCTTTGCCCATTTCCGGGTCTAACAGCAGCAAACTACCTAACGCCTATTTTATCACTGGTTAAGCTTAGGCGACTCTTTCAAAGTTGGTTATGGTTAGAGTTTGGAATCAGGGCTGGTGTTCTATCGCCCTGCTCTAAGACAAACTCTAACCTTAACCAACTTCGAAAGAGTGCCTAAGCTTAACCGGTGTAGAAACAGGCGTCACACGATTGGGCGCACATGTCACATGGAGTGGCCAATCAGAGAGCGTCTCCGCAAAATGCGGCTACGAAAAAAAATAACGCGTTTAGGGAGCTCTGAAGTCTATCACATGTGTCCTCCGATACATGTGGAGACAGCCAGCAGTCTCTTTTCACCTGACAGCGAGGACTCTCACTGGGGAAGTGAAATGCATGGGATGCTCACACTACCTTCCCCAATTCCCTCCCTCGCTGTGAAGGCGCCCTGACCAACCTGTAGGAGTCGCTGTTTACAACGGCCAGGATACAACCCACCGGCTTCCCACCCGCTGACACTGCCAATTGTGTCAGTATGACGACCGGCCAAGCCGGAGGTACCTCTGACAGCCGGATTTGATACCAGTGTCTCTGCGGTGGTAGACAGACGCTCAGTCCGCTGTGCTACCCGGCCACCCCTGTCAGAAATATTGTGATATCATATCGTATCTGTATGTCGTGTATGTCATAAATGTTATTATGAATTGAAAATGGGGGACCCTGATGTAAACAAGACAAAAGTCTTTCTCTGGTCTGCATCCCCTTAACCGTTTCGGGGCTAACCACGGATAAATCCGTGTTTCGAATCCAACGGTTGAGGACCAACCACGGACATGTCCGTGGCAAGGTTGTTTTGGCTTTTATTCCATTGTAATAACCTACTCAATGTCACGAGCTGCACTGCAGATCTACCCTCCTCTTCGAATTCTGAAAAGTGCATTACCGGCCAGATCCTCTTAGGGGCACTGTCTCGATAATGCAGTGTGCCCTGTGGCAGAACGGTGCACTATTTATTTTTTTCTTTCAATGTAGTTTCCAGTTAGCTGGATTCTGGATGTGCAGCCTGTAGCTTGGAATACCTTTTGGGACGCGGATTTCACTATGCAGTAAAGGAATATATCATCAGCCAATGGACATATGGATCTACCAGATGACAATCGATAACTGGGAAATGCTTTGGGGGATCCAACCGGCCCACGGTAAGATCTTTTTCACGTAAATTACATGCTGATCAGGGCTTGTTATGATAGCCATCCACCCGATCAGCGAATGAGGCTAATGAGGCTAACGCGGTTATTGGTAATCAATAATCAAAAACGACATCACCCGCCCCGCCCCCTTTCATGCATTCATGGTGGACCATCATACCGATCATATGCAGTTTGAGTTTTAACTGTAGCTTCTGTATAGCCGAAATGCCATTGGATTTAACGTTATTAGCTATTAGCCCTGTATCTCGCCTTCCAGGAAATATCCCAGCCGAAATCCCTTATAACGCTTATATTCAAGACGCTATAAAATGAGAACTTATTGATGAAAAAATGATTTCTTTAAGCCATTTTGAAGGGACGGTTTATGGTGTCAATTGACAATGAGAATGGATAGATAGCAATACTATAAAGTATAGATTTAGCTCTACAAACAACAGCCCCACGGACTATGCAAGTCTGTTTAGAAATGCTGGCCCTCTACAGTGATTTTAGACGGATCCAAATGGCCATGAATGTGTTAAAGGTCCCATGTCTTGGGGGAGCTCCAGTAGCTGCGTCACGGATCTGGTTGACTCCGAGTTCGATTCCCGGACCCGCCGTCATTTGCCGAATGTCTTCCCCTGTTCTCCCTCCCGTTTCACCCTGCATCTGTCGGTCATGCTTGACCAGAAAAAAAGCGATAAACGCTAAAAAATGAAAAAAAACAAAAAAAAGGTCCCATGTCTTATAAATGGCCTTTTCCAGTGTTTAGCATTGTTTAACAACAATGTGGGGTTGTATCAATGGGGTCTGTGTCTCTAATTCTCATTTTGGCTCATCAGTCCAGTCTCGATGTCACGAGATCCTCCCCCACTGAACTAAGCCATTCTGATTTGACTGTTTTGCTGACGTGAATAAGGCACTGATCTGCATATCTCAGCCCCTGGTTGTAGTCACCGCCCACAATCAACAATTCGCTCAACAACAGAGCGAGTGGAAATACTGACACTTCCTCAAACGGGTTGACGTGGCGCGGGTGCCGACAGAGAGAAAGCAGAGAGAGAGAGATAGAGAGGGAGAGAGAGGGATACGGAGCATTTTACACACTCCCGACTGCGTGTGTGTGGGGAAACTAGGGCTGTCCCCGACTAAGGATTTGTATAGTCGACTTGTAGTCACCAAAATTTTCCGATAGTTGACTATTTTGTATAGTAATAGTTGACTATAGCTGACTATTTTTATTTTTATTATCATTCCATTTGGGCTGTGGGGGTGCTTAATATCTGAAGGAGTCGACTGAAGGCTTCTTGTTCTCTGCGAAAGCATGCAACTGGTCCACTGATGGATACATCTTGATATTTGTCTAGTGTGTTCATTAGATGGTGAAATCCTCTTTCAGTGCCTCTGTGCCTGTTTTCTTAGGCAGTTAGCCTCTGGTATGCGTGCCATTAGCGTTAGCCACGCTTCTAGGCCTCTTTTCTTTTGGAAATGATAAAAAAGAAAATAAAAAGAAATAAAAGTTATAATAATTATTTTTTTCTTCTTTTTTTGCATTCGACTAAGAGGTTGGCAGTCGACCACGGCTCCTTTCGATCGATTAGTCGACTATTCGACAAATCGGGGTCAGCCCTAGGGGAAACACGCGCGCTCTCTGAGCATCTCTCCGCTCCCTCTCTCTGTCTGTCTCTCTCTCACTCGCTCGTTCTCTGCTCTCTCTCTGTCGGCACTCGTGTCACGTCAACCTGTTGCAAAATATCATAGCGCACACGCACACTCCCACGCCTATTCCGATCCGTGCAATAATATTCACGGGTATATATTGTCATTTGAAACAAGTTACCAATTCATTGTCCTGTGGGATTATCCCCCCCCCCCCTGCGAAATTAATTAGTCTCCCCCTCTATCTCTCTATGTGTCTCTCTGTCTGCCAGTGCAGAGCCCAAAACAGCTTGAAATCTTGAAGTGGAAAAATGCTGCTTTAGAGTACTTGATTAGAATTTAGAAATACAAAACAATGGGGTTTTTTTTGGAAAAAAAACGTACAGATGTGTTCCATAGACTCACAGGAATTGTGTAAAATTGCCCAAATAGTGAAAGGAATAGCAAACCATGGGACCTTTAACAATTGTGTGTATTGAGCCGTACTGTATTGTACCCATTCTGCAATCTGTTCATAAAGTTTTCAATCAATCAATCAATATATAGACCATATCTCCCAGCCCTGGCCCCCCACCTGCTCCTCCTCCAGCTGGATGTCTCTCCCCCGCGAGGCCCCCTCCTCCCTGGCCTGCCTCTCGTAGCTCCTCCGGGCCCTCTCCAGCTCAGCCAGGTCTCTCCTGCCCTCGGCCAGTCTCTCCTCCTTCTTGGCCGTCAGCCTCTGGCTCTTCTTCAGGGCGCTGCGGGCGTCCTCCGCCTTCAAGACGTGATGGGAGGTGTTCACCTTGGTCTTTATGTACTGAGCTCGGTGCTGAGACACTGTCTCCTCCTGGCCACTGAATGAAAGGGATGAGAGAGAAGGCCTGGGTCAAATGTTGGCACAACAGAACTGGATCCATGTGACGATAGTCATTTATGTTTTCATTTAACCTTCATTGACCCAGGGAAGATTTACGGTGATGAATGCCCTGTTATTCCTAGAACACACATGTGACGTCAGCAATGCGTGTGCTCGGCGGATTGTCTTGCTTTTCATTTCGGCACTTTGCCTTTGGGGTTTGACCAGCAGGGGGCCTTTCTGTGTGGAGTCTGCATGTTCTCCCGCCATGTTTCGCCTGGGTACTCCTGGCATTACAACTAGAGTTGGTCCACGGGGCGCTGCACTGTGTGTGGCTGCCCCACGGCTCCTGAATAGTTAGGATGGGTCAAATGCAGCGGACAAACTTCCCAAAGGGGATTAATAATAGGTTGGACTCAACAACTTCTACATGCAGGTCAACACTGCGGTGCTTCATCTAGAGATCTGGCCATTTTCTGAGCAGAACTCTGCAAGATAAGACAGTGAAAAATGTGGTCATATTGACATCAGACACCATTACCATGAGCATTTACATAACTGCCATAACAGAATATGTCATGAGGTAGACACTAGACAGGCAAAAATTAATAAGCTAAGTGAATCGCTGTGTATTAAATTTGTTTGTGTGAAAAACTGAACACGGTTGCTTTTTAACCTTGTTCTTCTAAACTAAATAAAAATGAACAATGAATCTATAATTGATGCCTGTTATCAAAGGCAAACTGAACGTAGAATGATAAGAATACACGTGCACACTCGCACACACATACACACTCTCTCAACCGCTACTCCCACCGCCACACATAAACACAAACCGGATCTCTTTCTCAAGGTGCTGCAGGTCTCTGCTAACGCGTCCGTGCTCCTTCTTTTGGGCCTTGACCTCCTGCTCCAGGGCCTCCAGGGTGCTCTTCTTGGCAGCTACCACCTGCTGCCTCTCTGCCAGGCTGTGGTTCAGGGCTTTGATGCCCTGCTGGTTGTGATAGAGCTGGAACAGGCTCAACTGCAGACGCCCGTGGCTCTGCTCATCCACCAGTGCCTGGTACTTCTGGGCCTTGGGGGTGGTGGTAATGGGTGAGGGACCAAAGTGTCAGGTTCAATATAGTTATAGATAACATTTAATTCGGGCGGCTAGGTGGTGTAGTGGGCAAGGCACTCGCCACCAATGTGGAGACGCTGGGTTCGCGTGTTCGAATCCAGCGCTCCACATTGTTTTCAGTTTAGCTGGTCGTCCGCAGTAATACACATTGGCCGTATTAGGGGGAGGGAAACTGATGGGTGGGGATCGGGCGTTGTGGACAGCGACTCCTACAGGTCGGTTGGTGCGCCTGCGCAGTAGAATCAGGAAGTGTCGGGGGCAGCGTGAGCCTCCCACGCATTACTCCTCGCCACTGAGAGATCGAGCTGCGCAGGTGGAAAGATGCGACTGCTGTTACCTCGAGTATCGGAGGGGACTTGTGCTATGTATGACTTAGTCCACATTGCAGCCGGCTTGTGGGAGGCAAGAAACAGCGTTCGTGACAGGGGAGGGTTGAATTGGATGATACGAAATTGGGATGGGAGAAAAATATAGAAAATGGGAGAAAAAGTGGATAAAAAAAAAAAAAAAATAACATTTAATTCCTTGTCATTTAAATAACATTTCGTTCTACTTTCAAATCCGTTAACCGGACCGAAATATGAGTTTATAAATATCTTGGCGCATCCCGGCCGGGAACTGGATGAATTAGACGCAAGGAAATGATGCCATCATTAAACCGTTGTAGTCCTAAGAAAGAGGAGACCCAGGGCTTTTGATGGACGTCGGAATTTCATAAAACTACACTACCCAGCTCACACCAGCCTGTGAAATATCTCACCGGTCGAACAAACCTGAATGTTATTGCCATAAAATACGACGTATATTGTTTCTTTACCTTTCTATGAACGTCTGTGAGCGGAAAAACGTGTTGCAACCTGGTGAAAAATGGCGGAGCTATGGACATTATACAAATGTAACATGGGCGGCTACGTGGCGTAGTGGGCAAGGCGCTCGCCACGAAATGCTGGAGACGCTGGGCTCGTCAGTTTGAGCCCAGCGCTCCACATTTGCTTTCAGTTTAGCTGGTCGTCCGTACGAATACACATTGGCCGTATTAGGGGGAGGGAAACTGATGGGTGGGGATCGGGCGTTGTGGACAGCGACTCCTACAGGTCGGTTGGTGCGCCTGCGCAGTAGAATCAGGAAGTGTCGGGGGCAGCGTGAGCCTCCCACGCATTACTCCTCGCCACTGAGAGATCGAGCTGCGCAGGTGAAAAGATGCGACTGCTGTTACCTCAAGTACCGGAGGGGACTTGTGCTATGTATGACTTAGTCCACATTGCAGCCGGCTTGTGGGAGGCAAGAAACAGCGTCCGTGACAGGGGAGGGTTGAATTGGATGATACGAAAATTGGGATGGGAGAAAATATAGAAAATGGGAGAAAAAGTGGATAAAAAAAACAAATGTAACTTACTTACTTACGCCTTATGTTTTTACCCCGTTTGGGGCAAAGTAACTGTACTTACAGTAATTTCATTCATGGTCTTTGCTGCCCTGTAACGGGCGGTACTAAATCCAGATTTAACTTGATTTGGCCCGATCCATAGATGTATGACTTGCCCATAATAAGGTCATTTATAGGCCTGATATTCTACATTCCATATTCATATTTAAAATTGCATGTGTCCGGATGCCAGAATTCTGTACTGTATCTACAAAATACCATGTAAATCATCTGCCCTTCATTCATTTGCTTAGATTTTTTGTACACTTGATCTCAAGAAGGTGCTGAGTGAGCTAAATTGTTCTCTTTTGGTCAATGTTAGCATGGTGTTATTCACAGTCAAATAATTATATTCTCCTTTGGTTCATTACAATTTACTCATGCATAGTAACAGACACAATATTTCTGACACTGGGAATGCATTCCCTGAGGTCCATAGATGTCCCTAGATACCAAGAACATGAAATGGACCTTGTTAGAAGTGTACTTTTAGGCGGATTTTCTGAAAATATGGCTAGAGCTAACCCTTTCACTACCACACTACAAAGGTTTAACACTTTCACACTACAGAAGGTTAACCATTTCACTACCACACTACAAAGGGTTAACCATTTCACTACCACACTACAGACGGTTAATTGTGGCCTCTGTCTGCAGTAGGGCCTCTCTATCAGATCCACCCCCTCTATTAGATCCACCCCCTCTCTATCAGATCCACCCCCTCTCTATCAGATCCACCCCCTCTCTATCAGATCCACCCCCTCTCTATCAGATCTACCAACCTCTCTATCAGATCTACCAACCTCTCTATCAGATCCACCCCCTCTCTATCAGATCCACCCCCTTTCTATCAGATCCACCCCCTGTCTATCAGCGTTTGGGTCCTTCTAATCTTGATTTTGTTTGATTATGTATTGATATTTCTTATGTTGATGCTCTTTGTTTTGTTTTACTTAGCTAGTTGGTTATCCTGTTTTTTTTTTTTTTTTATCTATCTACTTTTTCTCCCCATTTTTTTATTTTTTCTCCCATCCCAATTTTTTCGTATTATCCAATTCTTCCCTCCCCTGTCTCGAACATTGCTAGACCATGCCTCCCACTGGTCGGCTGCAATGTGGACGAAGCCTTGCATCACGTGTCCCCTCCGGTACACGAGGAGGCAGCCGTCGCATCTTTTCACCTGTACAGCGCGATCTCTCAGTGGCGGGGAGTAACGCGTGGGAGGCTCACGCTGCCCCCGATACTTCCTGATTATGCTGTACAGGCGCACCAACCGACCTGTAGGAGTCGCTGTCCACAACGTCCGATCCCCACCCACAGGCTTTCCCACCCCCTAATACTGCCAATTGTATTAGTATGAACGACCAGCCAAGCCAGAAGCAACGCTGAGAGATGGGCTCGAACCCAGCATATCCTGCGTTAGTGGCGAGCGCCTTGCCCACTGCGCCACTTAGCCGCCCTATCCTGGTTGTTTTTAAACCTGCTATAAGAACATAGAAGATTACTTTATTGCCAATGTACACAAGGTAATTTAAATGTGTATTTTTGCATATCCCTCCTAGTTACACATACACACAGTCATCATATCCCTCCTAGTTACATGCACACAGTCCCCCACACATAGAGAGGTTTGATTTGATTTGATTTGATTTTTATTTGTCTCGAACATAGAAACATAAAACAAGTTTAAAAAGGTAAATAGTCAAAGACTATTTCCATACAATAAGTGTTCGAGAAGGAACAGGGGGAAGTAAAACAACGTATCAAGCCCTGCCCCTTCCTTACAATATTTGACAATATAATTTAATAAAAATAAAAATAATATAACAAATAAAAAATTAAATAAAAGTACAGTTTTTTATATATCCAAATATCCAAATGAGAAAAAATAATAGGCAGTCACATTACTGCTCAAGCTCCTCTCTCTTATATGTGTCCATAAGTGCTTGTTTATAGCTACCTTTAAATGTATTGATATTTTTGCTTAAGTTTATATTCGCATCCAGACCATTCCAGAGTGATACCCCACAAACTGCAATGCACATACCGTACTTTTCGGACTATAAGCCGCGGCTTTTCCCCCCATTTTTCGACCCTGCGGCTTATATAACGGTGCGGCTTATATGTGACTCGACGTGACCAAACCCGAAAATGTAAAAATCTAAATATTGCTTTTTTGACTGCATGTTATTTATCTGTTCCCTTATTTGCTAAACGTAATACAACTTGTAAATGAGTTAATTCTTGTTATTTGTCCGACAGTATTGTGTCCCAATGCTAATTACATATGGTAATTAAACATTAAAACACCTGCGGCTTATAGTCCAGTGCGGCTTATATATGTACACATCATTAAATTTAGCTGCTGCGGCTTATATTCAGGTGCGGCTTATAGTGCGAAAAGTACGGTACTTTTAAGAGTTGTACGTACCGTAGTTTGCTTTAAAGCTAATGTCCCTCTAAAATTATAAACACTCTCTCTAGCCGTGAATTTTTTTTGAATGTTGCTTGATAATTTGTTTTTTATTGCCAGAAACATAATTTGTGCAGATTTGAATTTGATTAAGTCCATGAATTTTAATGTTTGACTCCTTACAAACAGACTATTTGTGTGATCTAAATATCTACCATGATGTACTTGTGTGATCTAAATATCTACCATGATGTACTATCCGTATGGCTCTTTTTTGCAGTGTGCATATCTTTTGTAATTGGCAGGTCAGTGCACAGTTCTTCCTGAGGCGACTCAGGTCGTTCGACGTGTGCAACCGACTGCTGCTATCTTTCTACCAGTCGGTTGTAGCCAGCGTCCTCTTTTTTGCTGTGGTGTGCTGGGGGGGGGGGCAACATCAACTCGAGGGACTCCAGCAAGCTGAACAATCTGGTGAAGAAGGCTAGCTCCGAAGTGGGTGGTGAGCTGGATAATCTAGAGGTGGTGGCTGAGAGGAGGATGAGGAAAAAGCTAGAAGCCATCCTGGAGAACCCCTCTCTCACCCTCTCTATGAGGAGCTAGCCAGAATAAAGAGCACGTTCAGCCAACGACTCACCCCCCCCCCCCCCCCCCCGACACACCACAAACCGCCTGGGCCGATCCTTTATACCGACAGCCATCAGGCTCTACAACAAAGGGCTCGGTCGGCCGGCTCTGCTGCCAGAACTATCATTGTCAGTACTCGGGACTTGAGAACTAGAGACTCATATCACTGGACTATCTTGTATTTGTACTTTTTTACATTATATTGTATTGTATTTGTATTTATATTTTATATTGTATCTACAGTGTATATAGATACTGGACTGTATAGGAATGTGAAGCTCTGTATCCCCCCCCCCCCCTGTACCCCCCCCCCCCCCATGCTGCTTTGACACCCGAATTTCCCCAAGGGGATTAATAAAGGATCATCTTATCTTATCTTACAGGGTCACCCGTAGTGGAGCGTTTGGGGGTTCAGTACACCGTCCTGTCTGTGCCGGGGAGAAACCACTCGGTTACTTGACTTGACTAGTGAAGATGTTAGGTGTCCTGTCTTACCTCCTGCTTGTCCTGGGTCACCTGCTTCCTCTCAGCGGCGGCCGTCTTCTTCTTGTTGAAGTTGAACTGGGTGTTCTCCTTGGCCTTCTCCATGGCCACCTTCTTCTTCTCGTAGTCCTCGGCCAGCTCCCTGGACTGGCTGATGTGCTCGAACATCTTGGTCCTCTCCTTGGGGTTCTTCATAGTGATTGACTCTACTGCCCCCTGGTGGAGAAAGAAAGAGGAAACAACACAAGTCACTAATTTATACTGTAATACTCACTGAAGTAAATGGTAAATGGCTGCATTTATATAGCACTTTTATCCAAAGCGCTTTACAATTTGTTCCTCACATTTTACCCATTCACTCACACATTCACACACCGACGGCAGAGGCAACCATGCAAGGTGCCAACCTGCTCATCGGGAGCAATTAGGGGTTAAGTGTCTTGCTCATCGACACGCTGCCCGGGAGGAGCGAGAATCAAACCGGGAACCTCCGGATTACCAGGCGACTGCTCTACCTCCTGAGCCACTGTCTCCCCCTAGTGCTTCTAGTGTTGGGCATCGATAATTTATACCAGAACTTTATTTAGCCTTTTATACACAATACACTTGAGCATTATAGTATTTTAATGTATTATGACATTGTAGTTTCTATTGGGGTACTAACTATAACATATCGATCTACAGGGGCGGCTACGTGGTGTAGTGGGCAAGGCACTCGCCACGAAATGCTGGAGACGCTGGGCTCGTCAGTTCGAGCCCAGCGCTCCACATTTGCTTTCAGTTTAGCTGGTCGTCCGTACTAATACACATTGGCCGTATTAGGGGGTGGGAAACTGATGGGTGGGGATCGGGCGTTGTGGACAGTGACTCCTACAGGTCGGTTGGTGCGCCTGCGCAGTAGAATCAGGAAGTGTCGGGGGCAGCGTGAGCCTCCCACGCGTTACTCCTCGCCACTGAGAGATCGAGCTGTGCAGGTGAAAAGATGCGACTGCTGTTACCTCAAGTACCAGAGGAGACTTGTGCTATGTATGACTTAGTCCACATTGCAGCCGGCTTGTGGGAGGCAAGAAACAGCGTCCGTGACAGGGGAGGGTTGAATTGGATGATACGAAATTGGGATGGGAGAAAATATGGAAAAATGGGAGAAAAAGTGGATAAAAAAAAAAAAACATATCGATCTACAAAAATTAACATGGTGATAAACAGAATAAGGGCCAAGCTACACTGATCATCAAATAACTGAGTTAAACAGATGCAATGTATAACTGTCCGTTGGTTTGTTTTTAAACTTTGAACGTAATGTTACTATTTACCTGGAATACCAGACAGTTTCTAGCCTTGGTCACAACACCAATCCTCTCCAGCTCCTCTGTGTATTTGGCCAGCGTAACATGTCTGCCATTGACATGATACTGAGAGGAATCGCCTGAAAGATGCAAGAACATGCATTGCATTGATTGATTGATTAATTGATTGAAAACTTTATTAACAGATTGCAGAATGGGTACAGTACAGTACGGCTCAATACATACAATTGTTAAGGGAATGCAGACCAGAGAAAGACTTTCGTCTTGTTTACATCAGGGTCCCCCATTTTCAATTCATCAGAGAGGCAGGCAGAGGTATTAACAAAAACTCAGTGCCCCAACAGTCTTTTTCCACATAAAATGTGCATCATTTTGCTGAGGACCACCTGGTACAGTACCTCCTTCAAGGACCCATTCGACACCAGCCAGAACCACTAACCAGTCAATATCAATATCACCAAACCTAGACACAGTAAGCTCACCAGAGATGCTCCTGCTGAAGATGATC
The DNA here is from genome assembly GCF_963971535.1 of Notolepis coatsorum. Classification (NCBI taxonomy): domain Eukaryota; kingdom Metazoa; phylum Chordata; class Actinopteri; order Aulopiformes; family Paralepididae; genus Notolepis; species Notolepis coatsorum. The sequence continues at coordinate 99,833,132 of NC_140182.1, read as the reverse complement.
TCCTCGTGGTTGTCCTCCCTGTAGTGCATGGCCACGCTGGCACTGCTCGCCACGGGCTGTCCGATGTGCGCCCCGTGCACCAGGTCCCGGAGGTGCTTCACCCGCAGCACGGAGGCCCGCTCCCCCACCACGAAGCTCAGGGCGTCCATGACGTTGGACTTGCCTGCAGAACCACATGCAGCAGCTTCACTTTGATGAGCACAACTGTGTTGGTTTAGGAGACTGACATAATGGTGGTGGTGGTTATAGAGCTTGACATTTGGTCGAGATAGGATGCATTTCACATGAATCACGTGAGCAGGACATATTAAAAAAGTTAATTTCTATAGTTAATTAGCTATAAATGTTTACCTATAGACGTGTGATGTTTTCTTGATTCTGAACGAGATTTTGGGCAGAATCAAAGAGCTTCCTATTTGTACTTTTTGTAACTTCCATGTGGCGATTATTGTCATTGAATCACATGGTGGTTAACTAAGTCATGCTACAGAACTAGGAGAGCTACCAGGCTACATTTAATGGTGTGTTGAACTATATTCGCCCATGCGGACTGATCATGTGGGGGTGGGAGGGGATCTTTCACTTATTACGGTTCAACTTAAACCCAGAGACTAAATCCACATAAGACACCAAAAGCTATATTTTCCATATCCCCTGTTATCATCATCTTTCAGGTACATATCTTTGTGCACATTCTCGAAGTTGCAAACGTCCTCATGTCCTGCAAACGCAGTTACGAACTTACGTTAGCTAGCTGGTAATATTAGTCACTGATCGGCATCATCGGCTGAAAAGTAAAATATGATATGAATATAATATGAACACTTACCAGATCCATTAGTGCCAATGATGCAGTTAAACCTCATGAAGGGACCGATCACTTGCTTGCCTCGCCATGATTTGAAGTTTTCAACCTCGATGAGTTTGAGATAGCCCATGTTGATCCAGTCTGTCTTTAGCAGAGGACTGAACGGGACTGATCGGGAGTCGGGAGTCGCGCCACAGGTGTCTTCTTCCACAGCGAGTTTTGTTTTGGCGCGGAAATAAAATTCCCCGCCTTCAATTAAAGTCAACTTGTTGTTTTTATCTTCTTCTCTTCGGTGCTTGAAACGACTCACACAAAAGTCACTTATTTTGAATCATAATTGGCGTTTTTTCTTACTGAGTGAGATTTCAGACAGTGTTAGTAAGAAGAGATGTTTCACATGTTTTGGATTGTCTTAGTTACACTATTATTACTATTATCACACGGTAGACTAATGTGACTGTATATACTCTGAGATGTTAGTCGTATCTCCACTCCAGCTTCATCAGAGTAGGTCTACCCCAGAGCCTTCTCTGGGTCTATACCTACATCTGAGTTTGGCCAGGTTGGAGTACAGACGCCATGTTGTGACCACCTTATCATAGTGAGTCTTTGATTGATTGATTGAAAACTTTATTAACAGATTGCAGAATGGGTACAATACAGTACAGCTCAATACTAACAACTGCTAAGAGGATGGAGATCAGAAAAAGACTTGCGTCTTGTTTACATACAGTAAGGGTCCTCCATTTTCAATTCATCAAGACATTATGACTACAAGACATACAAATATACATATATCTTGACATTTACCAGGGCCAGTTTCTAATTGCAGCCACCCGTAGGTGCTCTTTGAGAGCAGTTTTGAAGGAGGGTAGGGAATAGGGATCCACATTCCTTTACGGCTGCGGGTAGGGCATTCCACATTATTGTGGCATAATTGCAAAATGTGTTTAGTCCCTTGTTTGTGCCGAATCTGGGTTGAATGTGATTTGTGGAACTCCCTCTGGTGTCATAAGCCACTGAAACCTTTCTGTCCAAACTGTCTGTCTGTAATAAATGGGTCTGGGTTTACCCAATTAAACTACTTTTAATACTACTTTTTATAGCCTGGAACACATACCATGATTCATGATAATGGACACATCTACTGGAATTACTATACACAAAACAATAGGGTTTGGCCATTTACTTTTAAATGCCTCATTAACTGAAAGTTTTCTTTGGGAGGATGGAGGTGGGGGGCAAAGTTGGTGGTCTGTGATGGTTTCAGATGGGTCCATCATTATCTCTTTTTTTTTTTATATATTTTTTATTATTGCAAAACAAAAATTATTAAAAGTCAGTACTCAACACACAATGCATAATGAAACTTTCAGTAAAGGTGGTTAAAATACATGCAAGTACAGAAACAAGATAAAACAAAAATAGTCTATAATAACATTTTAACCGTATACAGTGTATATCCAGCGAAATTACAATTATATAAATGTTAGTATAGAATATACCCCTAATACCTATTTTCTAAAACCCTACACACATATGCTCCAGCTCAAACCCCCCCCTCCCGGACCCCCTCTTGGATAGTACCTCCATTATCCCTCACTCCTAACCAGACACTACCATTATAAGCTAGCTTTTATTCTCTCCACCACTTCTACCCACATTGACATTTTGGATTCATTGAGACCCAGAATTCTTGCTGTAGATATTTCTTGATATATCACATCGAGATATGTAAGAAACCACACTTTTCGGCACATTTTTTCCGGTTGAAACCAACGTGATGCGATCAGTTTTTTAGCTACTGTGATACCCAATAAAACCAATCTCTTTAGTTGTGGATTCACTGCAAACTCAAAAACATCATTCAATAGTAATACCGAGGGGTGTACAGGTATATTCCAAGATACGAGTATTGATAATTGTTGGGACACATCTTTCCAGAATGCCTTAACTGGTGGGCAGTCCCAATACATGTGCATAAATGTTCCTTCGTCCCCATTTGTACATTGGGAGCATTTGGAGTCTTGTTTAAGCCCCATTTTGCACAGCCTTATAGGAGTCAAGTATGTCCTGTGAATATAGTTCAGATTGATTTGTTGATGATCCGGGTTCCTTGATGTAAGTCGGACATTTGCCCAGGCTCCTTGCCAATCAAAGTCATTTTCCAGGTCTGGTATATCCCTCCTCCAGACAGTGTCTAGTTGAAGGGTTTCATACGAGGACGTTAGTAATTGATAATAAAAACCTGATACAAAACCTCCCAATGTTTCTCTTTCATAGAAAAATTTGTGGTATCTGTGGTGTTCAATTGGTATGAGTAATGGAACACCGTGAGACCTCAGACAAAGTCGTAACTGTATGTAAAAAAGCCATGTGGACTCGGTGAGGTTAAACTTTGTGCATATTTCGACATAACTACAGAGGCCCTGGTTATTAAAAATATCCCCTAATGAGTGTATGCCTTGCTCTTCCCATATAGGGAATCTTATAGGGCGTTTTCCCATTAAGAGTGCATTGTTATTGAATACACTCCCATAACCACTGCATCTTCATGTTAATTCTTCTTCTTTTTCTTTCGGATTTTCCCGTCAGGGGTCGCCACAGCGTATCGTCCGTTTCCATCTGTTTCTGTCATCTGCGTCGTCCTCCGTCACTCCTGCTGCCCGCATGTCCTCCTTCACTGTGTCCATAAACCTCCTCTTGGGCCTTCCCCTCCTCCTCTCTCCTGGCAGCTCCCTCTCCAGCATCCTCCTCCCGATGTACCCCACCTCCCTCCTCCGCACATGTCCAAACCATCTCAGTCTTGCTTCTCTCACTTTCTGCCCGAACTGCTCAACATGGGCCGTTCCTCTGATGTAGACATTTTCGATTTTGTCCAACCTTGTTACTCCCAGAGAGAATCTTAGCATCTTCATCTCTGCCACCTCCAGCTCCGCCACCTGCTTGTTGGTCAGCGCCACTGTTTCTCGACCATACAGCATAGCTGGTCTCACTACCGTGCTGTAGACCTTTCCCTTTACTCTTGCTGGTACCCTTCTATCACAGATCACCCCTGTCATCCTTCTCCACCTGCACCACCCGGCCTGCACTCTCTTCTTCACCTCCCTACCACAGTCCCCATTACTTTGGACTGTTGACCCCAAGTACTTAAACTCGTCCACTTTTGGTACCTCTATTCCTTGCATCATTACCACCCCTCCGTCTTCCTTCCCATTCACACACATATACTCGGTCTTGCTTCTGCTCACCCTCATCCCCCTTCTCTCCAGTGCATGCCTCCACTTCTCCAGGTTCTCTTCCACCTGCTCCCTGCTCTCACTACAGATCGCGATGTCATCTGCGAACATCATGGTCCACGGGGACTCCTGCCTGACCTCGTCTCTCAGCCTGTCCATCACTACTGCAAATAAGAAAGGACTGAGGGCCGACCCTTGGTGCAATCCTACCCCGACCTTGAACCCTTCAGTCACTCCCACTGCACACCTCACCACAGTCACACTGCCCTCATACATGTCCTGTACTACCCTCACAAACTTTTCCGCTACTCCTGACTTTCTCATACAGTACCACACCTCCTCTCTTGGTACCCTGTCATACGCCTTCTCTGGTCTACAAAGACACAATGCAGCTCCTTCTGGCCTTCTCTATACTTCTCCATTAACATTTTTTTTTATTGATCTTTTTCCCCCTCCTTTTTCCTCAGATTTTCTCCCATCCCAATGTTAGTCGTTATGCCAATTCCCAATCCCCTTCCTGGTCGCTGCGCACTTACCCCCCACAGTCGGTCTGGGAGAGTGGAGGCTACCACGTGCTTCCTCCGACACACGTCCAGCCAATCAACCGCTTCTTTTCACCTGGCAGCGCGGATTCTCACTGAGAGGGCGTAGCGTGTGGAAGGATCACACTATCCCTCTCCATTAACATTCTAAGGGCGAACAATGCGTCTGTCGTGCTTTTCCCTGGCATGAACGCATACTGCTGCTCACTAATCCTCACATCTCCTCTTAACCTAGCCTCCACTATCCTTTCCCATAGCTTCATGCTGTGGCTAATCAGCTTTATTCCCCTGTAGTTGATGCAACTCTGTGCGTCTCCCTTATTCTTAAAAATCGGCACTAGCACACTTTGCCTCCACTCCTCTGGCATTTTCTCATTTTCCAAGATGTTGTTGAACAATCTTGTAAGAAAAACCACTGCCATCTCGCCTAGGCATCTCCAGGCCTCCGCTGGTATGTCATCTGGGCCGACCGCCTTCCCACTCTTCATCCTCTTCAAAGCTGCCCTCACTTCCTCCTTACTGATCTGTTGCACTTCCTGGTTCACTGCCTCCACACTGTCCGTCCTCCTCTCTCTCTCATTTTGCTCATTCATCAGCTCTTCAAAGTACTCCTTCCACCTTCTCACCACACTGTCCTCGCTGGTCAGCACCTTGCCCTCCTTATCCTTTATCACTCTGACCTGCTGTATATCCTTCCCTGCCTGGTTCCTCTGCCTAGCCAGCCTATATAGGTCCTTTTCTCCTTCCTTGGTGTCCAACCTCTCATACAGCTCAGTGAATGCTCTTTCCTTCGCCTTTGCCACCTCTCTCTTTGCCTCCCGCCGTCTCTCCATGTATGCCCGTCTACCCTCTTCATCCCTCAGTCTGTCCCACTGCTTCTTCGCCAACCTCTTCCTCTGTATACTTTCCTGCACTTCCTTACTCCACCACCAGGTCTCCTTATCTTCCTTCCTTCGTCCTGAAGACATGCCAAATACCATTTTAGCGGTCTCCCTCACCACATCTGCTGTGGCTGCCCAACCAACCGGCAGCTCCTCCCTACCACCCAGCGTCTGTCTTATCTTCTCCCTGAACTCCACACAACGTTCCTCTCTCTTTAACTGCCACCATTTAATCTTTGGCTCTGTATACCTTCTCGCCCCTGGCTTTCTTCCTCTTGGCCTCCACAGTCATCCTACAGGCCACCATGCGGTGCTGCCTAGCTACACTCTCACCTGCGATCACCTTGCAGTCCCTGACCTCTTTCAGGTTACCCCTTCTGCATAGGACATAGTCCACCTGTGTGCACCTTCCCCCGCTTTTATATGTAATCCTGTGCTCCTCTCTCTTCCTGAAGTAAGTGTTGACTACCGCCATACCCATCCTTTTTGCAAAGTCTACCACCATCTGACCTTCCGCATTTCTCTCTTTGCATCTTCATGTTAATAATAATAATAATAATAATAATAATAATAATAATAATAATAATAATAATAATAATAATAATAATAATAATAATAATAATAATAATAATAATAATAATAATAATATTTATTTATATAGCACCTTTCATACATATAATGTAGCTCAAAGTGCTTAACAGAGCAAAAAACACAACATTTTACAATAAAGCAAAAAAAGAAAAGAAAAGCAGGAGTTTAAAACCACAAAAAAAGAATAGCAAAACATGAAAATAGCTAAAAAGGGATTTTAAAATCAACTAAAAGCAAGAGTATATAAATAGGTCTTGAGCTGTGCTTTAAAGCTATCCACAGAGGCTGCCTGTTTTAGATTTAGTGGGAGATTATTCCAAGCCGTCGGCCCATAGAAACAAAAAGCTGCTTCGCTGTATGTCATTGTAGGCACCTCGAGAGTTAAGAGTATTAAGAGTATTCTGCTTACTAAGTAGGCCTACCGGTAATCGAGAAAGCATATGGTAGGCTTATGGCATGGTAAGTTAGTGACTTTATTTTAAACATGATGATTACACACCCTGATGAAGGCACAAACACGTTGGTGCTTTGAATGTTCATAATGAACTAGCCATACAATAAAGGCTTTTTCAACTATAAGAAGAGTTGCCTTGGAACTTTTTTTTCAAATTTCCATGACAACTATACTTCAGAGCCAGTAATCCTAGTGTAGGCTATCATATTAAACCTAGACAGATCTCCAATTAAATGTGTTTTTTAAACCAAATCTTTATTATTATTATTACCTATTCTGCCTGTACCCCCAAGCTGCTATGACACCTGTCAAATTTCCCCAAGGGGATTAATAAAGGAACACTTGACATTTGACTTGACGTCACACACACACACACACACACACACACACACACACACACACACACACACACACACACACACACACACACACACACACACACACACACACACACACACACACACACACACACACACACACACACACACACACACACACACACACACACACACACACACACACACACACACACACACACACACACACACACACACACACACAGCGTATCCCTCCATTACATTAATGGGACAAATTACAAGACAAATCAATTAACTTTTAAGGATTTACTGAAGTCATTATGGATAAAGAATGGTCAAAAACAAGGCTACTATAACAACAGTGCTACTGGGTTACTTACTACAATTATTGCTTCTCTCACCACTAATAGTATTACTAGAAGACAAAAATAGGATTTCAGATAGTGGGGGGGACATGTCATCCGTGTCCCTACTGAAAATTATGACAATGCTGCTAAAACACACAAACAAAACGTCTTGGATCCCAGTCAGACAAAGTCTTTATTGGTCATTGTTGAAACCAGACCACAATAGACAGTAGAGTTGTGTAGTCAATAGACTCAACAGTGTGTGTAGTTGTGTGTGTAGTTGTGTGTGCACTGCGCAGCTACGGCCATCAGTAAGGATGGTCGCGGACGTGCTCCATGATGTGCTTCAGGGCCAGCCAGGTCTCGGTGGCAGTGGGGATGATCTGACTGGCAGGCAGGATGAAACCATGGCGACCGGTGTCCCTCAGTTCGAAGGCATAAGAGTACTTGATTCCCAGGTCGTAGGACCAGTCAATGCTGCCACCGCTGGCTTGATCTAAAAGAGGGGTAGGAGAATGGAATGATCACATTGTGTGCAGCATGGTGGCTTTAGTGGGAATGATCACATGGCGAGAATGGTGGCTTTAGTGTGCCGATATGGCCCCACTGCATTTCTGGCTACATTATGCTTGCTAACCAAGAGAGGAGCCATGAGATGGTGGATATGCAAACAGAAACTGGGGCTTTATTCACTAAACATGAATGGTTGGGGAAAATAAAAAAATCCATTTCCAGCTAACTCTGAGCTTAACTGTCTTTTTGCTCTCTCTCTCTCTCTCTCTCTCTCTCTCTCTCTCTCTCTCTCTCTCTCTCTCTCTCTCTCTCTCTCTCTCTCTCACTCTCTCTCTCTCTCTCCCTCCCTCTCTCTCTCTCTCTCTCTCTCTCTCTCTCTCTCTCTCTCTCTCTCTCTCTCTCTCTCTCTCTCTCTCTCTCTCTCTTTCTCTCTCTCTCTCCATCTCCTTAAAATGTGTTGTCTCCTTCCCATAAATAGTCAGGCACAGTCGCTATAATCAAGATTGGGATGGTTACTTTGAAAATGTATAGCGTTACAGATTAGACTACAATGTAAACCTGATTTTACATTTGAATGCTTTAGCATTTATTGGCCTCTTAAATGTATGGAACCATAGGGTAAAACAGACAATTAATTAAAATGTACTGACTGTCATGTGTCTTAAATAACATTATTATCATTATCTATAATCATGACTGCCATTATATCAATTAGTCTATAATGGCATTTGAGTCCCTAATCTCAAGATCAGAAGATGCCTTTTCCCATTTCAAACGTGCTTTCAACAAGTAAATGCATTACTTTTTCATGAGTACCTATAATCTGATTACTGTGTTTTCATTAATAACTAATTAACCTGACCCGCCAGTTGGTCTGTTACACAGAACCGTCTGCAGGGAAGTCGCTCCGGCACTTTAAATGCAACTGATTACAGTTACCAAATTAATTACTGTCATCCAGTCACATGTAATCCATTACTACCTAACCCTGGTAGGAGTTCAGACGAGATTTATCTTGGAACACAGAAGCTTGTGAAGTTGTGAAGTGCATCGACGTAGGGGAATGTGGTACTTACAGATGATCTTGCAGATGCTGCCCACCTTATACCTGGTACCATGGAGGGAGGTGAGTTTCTGGACGGCAGCCCTGCCAACAGAGTCCTAAAAAATAAAAATAAAAAGTCAGGAGAGTTCTGGAGGGGCATGGTGATGACGCTGGTGAACATTTGTCACATTGTAGTTCAATTACCTATTAATTTACCTATTCCTCAATCAAAACACCCACAGTAAATAAAATAATCACGTTGGATTGTCTACAATGATTAAAAACACATGTGGAACTGTATCCCATAGTCATGTAACCAAAATACATGAAGTGGTCTCAAAAAGCTGGATGTTTGCCATTAAACATTTAATTCAGGGGAAGGAGGACAGACATTTTGTTACAAGGCCATCAGGGGAAGGCGAGGACAGACATTTTGTTACAAGGCCATCAGGGGAAGGCGAGGACAGACATTTTGTTACAAGGCCATCAGGGGAAGGCAAGGACAGACATTTTGTTACAAGGCCATCAGGGGAAGGCGAGGACAACGTTTACCCCATCAAAATACATTAAGTGGTATTTATTTGTTCAAATAAGTGGTCTCTACATGTTAAAATAATAGCTCTACATTCGGACAACCATCACTGATATAGAGTTTGGTCAGTGTTGTGAAGGGCCAGATTAAAAGCTGAGAATCTACATTTATTGTTTTATATACCTTGTATATTATTTATATATACACGTTATATCCCTTTAAGCCTGCGTTTGAATCCCAGTAATATTCACTTTCCTCATTGGATAACGTTCTCGGCGCCAGGCGGCGAGCCCCCAAAGTCAGGTTCAAAGGCGAGTCCGGGCATGTTGGAACATGCCTGGAGACGGCGCATTGATTCGAGACGAGAACTGAGGTTCGGCACTAGAAAGCCACTTAAGTATATATATCGCGGCAGGTGCGAACAGTAGCTGTTCATCAAGTTCAGTGTGATTCTAATGTAGTGAGAAGCAGTTCGTCTAACAGAGCGTTGAGAACCACGTGCGAATTGAATAGTAAAAGTGTCAGATTTAATGCAGTAACGTCAAGTTCGACTTAGCTTAAAGGGGAACTATTTTACTATTTCTTTCACTATTTGGGCACTTTTACACAATTCCTGTGAGTCTATGGAACACCTCTGTAATATATATATTTTTTTTATTCATTGTTTTGTATTTCTAATCAAGTCCTCAAAAACAGCATTTTTCTACCTCAAGATCTCGAGCTGTTTTGAGCCTGGGCTCCTAAACCACTGTGCAGCGTCGTGTTCGCCTGAACATTAACATGCAGCGGTGTCTTTATGACATCACATATAGGCACATTTTCAAATGACTCAGTTCAGTGAGGGTGAATATTGTGAGAGGAGAATTGGAAGAATGCGCCAATATGAGAATTTTGAGACATAGATCATATTAATATAAGTTCACATAGCTAGGAAACAATGCTAAACACTCAAAAAGGCCATTTATAAGATAGTTCCCCTTTAATGTGAAGTAAGAGTCGTTCATGTGCAGCATTACCCAGCAGTTCGTTCGCTTAGCTAGTGGAACCTTAGCCAGTGTGCGTGGACTAAATACATTGGTGCCAGTACACGAGGAGGGCCTACTGGACATGTGCATATTGGAACCGACGGCGGCGATTGCAGAACCAGTATTGGTTGGATTATAGTGATTGTGGAACGTACTACCCTTGGAGAAGAGCATCGTTAATACCCACTGTCGTTTGGATTTAACCACTGTGAGGATCTACTTCGGGCTGGCTTCGTGGACCGAAGCTAGCTGGCTATCATCATTGCTATCGTGCAATTGGATTACAGTTATTGCTTTGTTGCTGAGCATTTGGATTACAAGGACTGGATTCTGTACGTGAACCCCCTTCTTCTTCAATTGAACAGACTGAGTATCCGAACATTCTTCTTCCCTCCAGAGCTTACATCTCTGGGAGGAAACCCCTTGTCTCCAGCGGTACCAGCTTTCCCCCTATATTGCCATCCTACGCCAGGCGGCGTTAGTCTAGTACCCCATCGTAGGAATTATTCTATTCCCACTGACTTTGCTACTGACTGACTTATGCATATTCTTCGCCATACAAGCGCGACCTTAATTCTCATATCTGTACAATTTGCTGCATAATAATAAATACCCTCAATGATATTTCTTTGTCACTGTGCCGTGTTATTATGAGTTATGAGATAGAGTTGTGCCCTTCCTGATGGCTTGTCGTACAGAACTTGTAAGTCGCTTTGGATAAAAGCGTCAGCTAAATGACTAAATGTAAATGTAAATGTAAATGAGTGTCTGCCATAATTAGTTGTACTGTCTGGCAAGTAATACTAAGTACATAATTAGCAGTGGTTTAATCTATCACAATCTTTAATACAGTCAGGGTTTTGTAACCCCTCAGTTACAGTCAGTAACATGGGTTTCCCAGTCCCTCCACTCTGCAGTAAACAAAAAATACACATTATCCAATCAGGAGAGAGAACTCCACATTGAAAGAAAACAGTCTGACAATTCTTTTTTATAAAAACGTTTTAAGCAAATATGTGCTTTAAACAGGTAAAATAATCTGCCAGTGCAGCAAGCAAATCTGGCTTGGCAAGATTTCTTGAAATAAGTCAAAATATCTAGGGTTCTCTCTCCTGATTTGATAAAGTGGAATGGGATACCAGAAAAAAAGGCTGTTTACTGCAGAGATGAGGGACCCATGTTACTGACCAAACATTATATATCAGTGATGGCTGTCAGAATGTAGAGCTATTTAACACTCATTTGAACAAAACAATACCACTTACAGCACCTTTAAAACTCAGGTTTAGTTGGCTCATACAGTCTATTCTTGTGTCAAGAGCTCACTCTCAAATCAATTGGAGAATTATAAAAGAAATATCTCTGATCCCACAGTATGGCCTTACCAGCTCGGCTTGGTCAGGGACGGCCCTGCAGTTGTAGCCGTAGGGATACATGAGCAGCTGGGAGTAGGCGTGGACGGAGATGAAAGACTTGAAGTTGCCGTGGGACTTGATGAGGTTCACCACGCTCTTCACCTCGACCTCCGAGTGGGCTGACGGGCCGCGGTAGGCTTCAGAGCAGGGGTTCCCACTGGCCCCGGCACCTTCACAAGAACACACACACACAAGGACGCGGGTGCACACATACACATACACACAAGCATACAAACACAACGGCCCATATGGACACACATACCCACACACACAAACATGCAGAAGTTATTTCTTGATGGTGATTTAGATCAATCTTTTTGTTGAGAAAACTGAAAGTGAAAACTGAAACAGTTTTTCTCTTCTACCCACCACCAAAGCCGGCGTCCCAGTTCCTGTTGGGGTCCACTCCGCGGCACATGGAGCCGGGGTTCCTGGAGCGGGTCTTACGCCACATACGGTCCTGTCAATTCATGAAAGGTTCCATCAATCAAGTATTGTATTTTGCTCTGTCTCATTTGCCCCCCTTAATTCCCCTACTAAATATTCATGAGATATGTAAAATTATCACGGTTGGGGATCCTGGGATTAATCTTCCAACTCATCCAATTAAGAATGGAAATAGAAATGATCGTTTATTTGCTAATTATAGAGCATTCATTCTCAAATGTGTCTTTAATAAGTTGGATAGGACAAGCTTCTCGCAACAAAAGTTGAGTGTTCTCAGCGTTTGAAGTTTGAAGCAAATCCACTTCCTGAATTGAGAGTGAATTGAATGTGAATGGACCTGTCTCAAACCCTGCCCCCTTTTCTTGATCCTCCAATCACAACTGTCGCTTACCTCGGACAAACAAAGTTTGTCCGAGGTAAGCGACAGTTGTGATTGGAGGATCAAGAAAAGGGGGCAGGGTTTGAGACAGGTCCATTGGTGCCATGCCGTGCCGTCAATACAAAGATGTGGCAGCATTCCCATTTAAGTGCCACGGTGGTATCGTTGGGTAGCTGGTGACATACGTACGTTGGAATGTGTGTAAGCGTAGCCGTCGGGGTTAGTCAGGACCAGCAGGTAGATGTCCATGGTGTTGAGGAGGGAGGTCAGGGAGGTATCGGTGCCATAGTCTGTGGCGATCTGAATCAATGGGTTTTAGTTATTTGGACAAATTGCCATTCTGTCTTTTTTTTTTTTACAATAAACGGTGCAACCTTGTCATGTGGCAGTAACCCCTTATCACTGGGACATTGTTCTGAACACACGTCATACCCTTAGTATAAACATTATATGTCATTTGTGTAATTTTCTGTCAACAAAGGTACATACTGCTATTGAGGGTATGCTTGAGTACGTCATATTTGGACTTCAGAACAAAATCGTGCCTCCATGGTTAAAACATTGATTTTCAGGTAACACTTGCAAGTGCATTATAAGCTTATACACATCATATTCACATCAGAGGAATAATTATAAAACATTATGGCATGCATTACATTACATTACATTATGAATCTGATTTAATGGATATTTAGTAGAGCCTGACCGATTAATCGGTCTGCCGATTTAATCAGCTAATATTGGCCTATCACAGACTAATTGGTATCAGTGTATACTGTATGTTGGCCATTTAGAAATGGTAATAATAATAATAATAATAATAATAATAATAATAATAATAATAATAATAATAATAATAATAATAATAATAATAATAATAATAATAATAATAATAATAATAATAATAATAATAATAATAATAATAATAATAATAATAATAATAATAATAATAATAATAATAATAATAATAATAATAATAATAATAATAATAATAATAATAATAATAATAATAATAATAATAATAATAATAATAATAATAATAATAATAATAATAATAATAATAATAATAATAAGAAGAAGAATAATAATAATAATAATAAGAATGCGTATTTGTAGTGCACTTTTCGTTCAAGTGCTAATGGTGTCATCATGCAGCAGAGTATAATAATCAGTTATTGTTTACAATACTCTCAGCAGACTCAGCAGCACTGTCTGCATGGATCTCATAGCTAGCTTGATAGCGAGAATATGTGAGTAGAGAATATGTGGTTTAAAGTTAGTAGATAGGACATCAAGACGTTTAGCCAGTGACTTCTTTTAAAATATATATCCCTACCTATTACCTGAATACAAAGATAAATTCATCATTATTGAAGATTGAGCTATTTAGAATAGAATACAGAATAGAACATGCAATGCCAACTAGTTTGGTTCCAGCTCAAATGTAATCATGTCTCAAGTATATCGGCCGATATATATCGATATTGGAATTACGTACACCCCAATTATGTTATGAATTGAAAATGGGGGACCCTGATGTAAACAAGACGAAAGTCTTTCTCTGGTCTGCATCCCCTTAACAATTGTGTGTATTGAGCCGTACTGTATTGTACCCATTCTGCAATCTGTTAATAAAATTTTCAATCAATAAAATGTAATCAATCAATCAAACCAATATCGGTATCAGCATCTGCCCCAAACATCCAGTACTCCGGTGATGTGGGAACTAAAAACAAACAGGCCCATGACCCACTTTGGCTTTGAGGACATGGTTCTTCTATATCCACTTTACCATTTCACCTTGGTATACCAAATAAATATGCACCTAGCCTACTACATCTGAAGAGAAACGTGTGACATGTCTTCTGGCTGTGAGTAACATTACAGCTCATGGATGCAAGGCGAGCGTATGCAGCATATAGACAGTGTATATTTCGGACATAGTTTCGTCCTCGTAATGTCGTCTCACCTTGTTGGCGGTCCACACTCCGGTGGCCTGAGACACCCACTCCCTGGCGTGGATACCAGTGTCCATCCAGATGGCTGGACGCTTGTTGCCCCCGGTGCTGAACTGCACAGGAGGAAGAGTGTTAAGAAGATATCATGGTTAACATGATACACGTACATATACAGATGCAGCTCTTAGGACTCTTCGCTCTGCTCTGCATTGCTACTGCGGTAATCATGCACCAAACCTCTTAAGCCCGGAGCCCTATTTTCGTAAAATCCGCCTAAAATACATACCTAAGTAAATGGAATATTTACTATTGCTCCACTTCTACAAGGACCATTTGCATATTCTTGGTATCTAGGGACATTTATGGACCTCAGTGAATGTATTCCCAGTGTCAGAAATATTGTGCCTATTACTAGGCTTGCTTAAATTGTGATGAAACAAAGGAGAATATGAATTATGATTTTTCTTTGCAGTGAATAACACCATGCTAATATTCAGTACCTTCTTGAGAGCATGTGTACAAAATATCTAAGGAAATGAATAAAGGGAAGATGATTAAACAGAGGATTTTGTAGAATCAGTACTGAATTCTCCCATCCGGACCAATGCAATTTGAAATATTATTATAGAATATAGAATAGCAGGCTTATAAATTACCTTATTATAGCCAATTCACACATTTATATATATACAATATTATCTTTCAAATGCCAGAGTTCAATTTGGATTTAGTATCACCAGGCGTGCATAAGAACAGATAATGAAATCTACTGTATGTACAGTAGCTTTTAAATTTTTTATCAGGGTGCGGCCATTTTGAAACAAATTTCAAATCTAATTGTTGCTACATGCTAAAAATAGGGAAGAGAAACTAACTGCGCTTCAATATATGTCAATAACGTTACGTTTTGTGGTTTATTATCCCGAGTAATAAGAGATATTAAAAAAATTCATACAGAAGTATGAAGCTTGAAACCCATAGAGGCTTTTGCGAAGTGTCGTTTGAAACAATTCCAACGCTCATCGAAAGATCTCAGTGTCTTCTACAAAATGGACACAAAAAACTACAATTCCTGATGTAAAATTTTTCCAAAATGGTCGACTTTCGCGAACTAAACAAGACCAAAACAAAAATTTAAATCGATCTAATAACACTTTAACCTATTGGTAAACTAACGTATTGATGATAATATACATTATAACTGCTGTTGTGACATGGTTATGATGTTTATACTTGAATACGTTTGAAAAATAACTACCAGTCTACTATCGGCAAATTTTGGCCAATCAAAGTCGACTATACAAATCCTTAGTCGGGGACAGGCCTGCTGTACATACAAACATACTGTACATACGGTATGCTTTGCCTTTGTTCATGAACCCTGCAGTGAGAGGCGATGCCTTTAAGTTTTGTTCCATTTAGACAACAGTGATGTTCCTCTGCAGTGTTGTGCAGCGCTTGGTATGTGGTGCAGCAGCACAGTATTTTCCATTACCTTGAGCACATACATGGGCCTGTTCTCGTAGGATCTTCCGATCTCCTGCTTGGTGACCAGGTTAGGATGCTGAGCCACCAGTGTGTCCATCCATCTGTAGATCTGGATTGGATGCATATATGGGATGTATTGTAATCATAGACTGATTATAACACACATACATTTATTATAATACATTTTTATTCTCATAATACATTTATATGAGAGAGAGAGAGAGAGAGAGAGAGAGAGAGAGAGAGAGAGTTATAACCTACTGTCTCCAGGGAGTGATAAGCTCCAAAGTTGAGGCTCTTGGTGCTGTGTGCCCTCATCTCGTTCTCCATCATCTCAGCCTTCTCCTCGTCCAGGAGCTCCTGCACCACAGAACAACAGCCTCAACATTGACATTCACGCTGCTTTGACAAAAAAAATGTATGCTGTATATTTTGTGAACTAGCTAGCACAATGCTGTATGAGATGCAGGGAAATACATGATATTAATGATCATATCGAGTAGCTTGAGTGTTTTAAGTATAACATATATTGTGTAAAATAAGTTTAAAAAATATACCTTGTGTAGAATACATTGGTTATTTTAAATGGCTGCACCCGATGTGCTGCACCCGAATATGCAACATATTTATTTATTTATCATTTTGAAAAAGAGTAGTCATTTGAGAAAGATTACTGAACATTTTCAATAGTTCACATGATTTCATTCTCAAAAGTGTGACATTTCTGCAAAGATTGAATATTAGGTAATAACTTCAATCATATTCCATAATTAACTGTATTTGTATGCCAGAAATACTTTTGTAAGAGACAAAGGAGACCCATGTGGAATGAACCTCTTTACACACTGTGTACAGTACAAACACAACTGTGACTGAGCTCATTGAATTAGAATTCCATCATGCTTGTAACTATAACTCTCACAAATATTGGTCCTGTGTAGCTCCATGGATAGAGTATGTGGTGCACTGAGCCCTGAGCACTAACACTGCCAGGGTTGGGGGTTCAATTCCCAGTGGGGCCACCAACACTGGAAATTGTATGCCGTCATTCCATTATAAAGTAGTATCAGAGCATCTTTGGTACCAGTACTGGAAAAGTGCTATAACAATGCAGTCATTCATATTTGTTTGAATGAATGAATTTGAGTGTCAGACCTGCAGGTTGTCGACGGTGACGGAGAAGGGAACATTGTGGGCGCGGAGATAGCCCTTGAGGGATGCCAGGCTGGGGTAGGGCACACGGATGTCCACAGGGAGATCAGTGGAGACGGGGTGGAGCCAGAAGTCCAGCTGGGAGAGAGGGGTGCAGTCAAGTTCAAAGGTCAATTTGTTGTTCAATTCTTGATGAATTGAAAATGGAGGACCCTGATAAACAAGACAAACGTTTTTTTTTTCTGGTCTGCATCCTCTTAGCAGTTGTTTGTATTGATCCGTACTGTATTGTACCCATTCTGCAATCTGTTAATAAAGTTTTCAATCAATCAGTCATATGTATAAAAAATTAAAATACCATAAAAAAATAAAACAGACACACTATGAATATGGACAGTACAAAACAACAAGTAGGTGCTTATTGTACACATTTCCATTATGTGTCCATATTCATGTGTGTTTTATTTTTTTATGGTATTTTTATACATATTTTATACATATTACGTGTGTGTGTGTGTGTGTGTGTGTGTGTGTGTGTGTCTGTGTGTGTGTGTGTGTGTGCACGCGCAGATAGGTTACAGGTGTAATCTTGGTTTTCATTTTGGATGTCTGGGTCATATTCATAGGCTATAGGTATGAAAGGCCTTCAGATGGCTGGTCTCACTAGAGAAGAAGGATCAAGCAGGCAGCAGGGTGTGGTTCAGTGTCTGCTGTCATTGAAGAGACGGTTCCTGTAGTTGAAGTGGACTGTTTGTGTGGGTTTCCTCAACACCATAACAGACATAACAGCACTGGCATTAGTTGGTCCACAAGCACCAGACAATGGATCCCCACTGCTCTTCAGTAGTTAGGATGGGTTAAATGCAGAGGACAAATTCCTGAGCACATGCTAAATGTACTTGTCAAATAAAGACTTTCTAAATATAATTTCACTGTATGCTCCTAACGCACAAATAACCTAATTGTCAATTGTGTGCAGATGTAACTCGACAGTTCTCTGAACAGCTGGCTGCATTTATAATGTTTATGTTCCTTGCCTGTGGACATAAATAATTCATGTTTGTGTGTGCAGGCTACGAGGATGCCAGTGATTATGTGCCGTCTCAGAGCAGTTCAGAGTAGAACAGTTATTGACTGAAGAAATCACAACTTTAGTTATCCACTGGTTTTTAATATTCACACAGCAGAAACGATACACCAAATGTCTTAGCTTTTGAAGGGGATTCGAAAAAAACATGTTGTTAGGGCTGGGAAATATGAACGAAATTCATGTTATGATAATCATCAGCAATTTATATATATACTGTATGTCATGACATCTGTATATACAAAATCACAAGATAAATCATCCCTCAATCTCAAATAGCAAAGACATAATTTTCGACGATATCACAATATCATAATACTGAATTATCGCCCAACCCTACATGGTGGTAGACAGAAAACAAAAGCTACAGGGATGGTTCATCTAGATTTTCACTTCACCTAGATGGTGGTTGTGTCGCCAGTCATAGAGATTTTGAGAGCAATTTGTGGAAACTCATCAACATGCACATATTTCCAGGTGGAAAGCATTGTGTTGATTGTGTTGACGTGAACATAATTTGCCCTTTGTACCTGTTCCACATTCATGAGTTGCTGTGTGACTCAAGCATCTGAGGAGACCGGTGTGTGTGTGTGTGTGTGTGTGTGTGTGTGTGTGTGTGTGTGTGCGTGCGCGTGCGTGTGTGTATACTTGTTTAACTATACTTGTGAGAACTTGAACCTTTAACGTGAGGACATTTTGGATTGTGAGGACATTTTGGCTGGTCCTCACACCAAAATGATTATCGGATTATGGTTAGGGTTAGGATTATAATTAGATTTAGGTTAAGGTTAAGGTTAAGGTTAGGGTCAGGGTCAGGGTTGGGTATATAACATGTATATAACATATAACATGTAAAAAGTATTCTGTACTTCTGTATGACAACTATTAAAGAAACTTGTATGGTTATAGTCAGGGTAAGGGGCTAGGGAGTGAATGTAAGTCAATACAATGTCCTCACAAGTATAGTAAAACAAGTGTGTGTGTGTGTGTTGATGGTTGGGCACCTCCCAGGCCTCGTCCTGCTCCAGAGCGCGTAGGAGCTGGATGTGCTCCTCGGACTCCACCTGGACCCTGATGATCTGGTGTCTGGGAGAAAATCAAAAGTCCCTTCTATGAAAACTGTCAGGAGGTGGATGAATTCTGTGTGCCCAGCTGCTAAAGTATAGGTTAACATTATGGATGGAGCTTTGTGGCTTTTCTTTGCAATCCCACCAGGTTGTGCCGTTCTCTGTGCTGTCATACCATTATCTGTGCTGTCGTACCCTTCTGTGCTGTCAGTCCCTTCACTGTGCTGTCAGTGGACTTTACACAACATACAATTCAGCATTTTGTTGACTTTATTCTGGCTGAAGAAACATTAAACCAGGATATGTGTGGTTCTTCAGGGTTCTAATAAGGAGGAATAATGCACATTTAATGTAGCGCCATATAGAGTCTTTATCACCAACGTTTCGAGAGTGAACTGTATCAATCAGGGTATATGTGATACAGTTCACTGTGGACTGATTAAAGAATCTATATGGAGTTACATTCAGTGTGCGGTATTCCTCCATTAAAACCTTGCTGCCAAAACCAGCACCTCATAAAGACTGTGGTCTGCTTTACCTGCTCTTTCATCTTCAGGGTCTAAACCATCGGTGGACAAACTAAATGAGAATTTTGATGGCCTCTGTGAAAGTAACATCTCTACATGTAGTACAGTAGCCCTGGCTGAACCCTAGTAAGCCTAATATCTCTCATGGCCTGAACCCTAGTAAGCCTAATATCTCCCTTGTTCTGAAGCCTAGAAAGCCCAATATCTCTCTTGGCCTGAAGCCTAGTACGCCTAATATCCCCCATGGCCTGGACCCTAGTAAGCCTCATATATCTCTTGGTTGATGATTGGTTCCCCATAAACTTCTAACAGGAGTACTGATCTAGGATCACTGCTCAGGACACATGACCATACACACAAGACACTATGATGATGACAATCTGGTCTCAGATCAGATGCTTGATAAAATGCAGGCCCTGGTGTGTTACACTAGGCAGCAGAAAAGCATGTAATGTATTCCCCAGCCATCAGTATAAAACACAGACCTGCTCAGTGTAATATAATAACCGTACACAGAGCAAAGAACTTACCCAATGAAGAGCCTCTCACACTGGGCTGCCACCAGAAGCCCAAAGATTAACACAAGCCCTTTCATCTTGGCTGTATCCACTCTGCTCAGCAATGACACAAGTACTGTATGCAGCCGTTCTTATACCACCAGCAACACGTGGAACATTCCCACGAAGGTTGCCTCACTGGGGGAAACTCAGCGTTATAATTCGGTAGAAGACGAAAGAGCAGAACGTTCTGTCTCAGATTTATCTGTTCTTCCTATTTACCTTTCCATTGGCCAGCTGCAGATAGTGGTGTTTTCCCCAGACTCTTGCTGAGGTAATGTGAGGTATCTGGGCCAACAACAATTTGTATGGAATATGACACAAGCTGCATTCTGTCAATGTCAAAAAAGATCTACACACATTGTGTTATACATTGCCTTCTGGCCCAGTCAGATTTGAGTGGGGAGGATTGGGGGGAAAAGGGGTGTTTTATAAACTCAATCGACACCACAAATGAACAAGTTTAGCAGTATCAACAATACACGGGGTTCTGTTCTCCTTTTAATCTCTGAGGCTAGATTGAAACAGCTTCAGATGATCTTACCTTTCCTGGACACGTACAGTACAGATGGCATGTGGCTCACTGGCTGCCCAAGTCACAACATAATGAAACATGAACTGGCTGTACATTGGAGGTGGTTGGGTGGGTGGGTGGGGGGTGGGGCTGTACATTGGAGGTGGTTGGGTGGGTGGGGTGGGGTGGGGGTTGGGTAGGAGGGGTGGGTGGCGAACACTACAACTGTGCAAAACTGTACATTGGCATATTGACAAAACCATACTTGGTCATTTACTGTACATTGGAGGGGGTTGGGTTAGGACATTTACAGGGGCCAGTTTCGAATTGCAGTCTCCCGTAGGTGTTCTTTGAGAGTGGTTTTGAAAGTGGTTAACATTCCTTTACAGCTTTGGGTAGGGCATTCCACATTTATGTGGCATAATTGCGAAACGTGTTTAGTCCCTTGTTTGAGCCGAATCGGGGTTTAACATGATTTGTGGAGCTCCCTCTGGTGTTGTGATCGTGGTATTCACTGACCTTTGGGAAGTATTTAGACATGTACATGGGTACCTTAGTCGTATAGTGTATCTTGTAGACCAGGCCCATTGCAAGTTGCTGTACTCTGTCGTCTTCTACTCTAAGCCATCCTAGGTTGTCAAAGTGGGCAGGGGTGAGGTGGGTTCTAGTAGTAAGGTCAAGCAGTAGTCTGACCAGTTTGTTTTGAGATGTTTGTAATTTTGTGGCAAACTTTGTAACAAATTAGGGCCATCTTCGACTAAATAAACTCTCAGTCGAATAATAGACAAATGAGATTGTGTTTCCAACGCACAATCAAGCCAAAGGACCTCTTTAAATGTACTGTAGCACTTATCAACAATGTGCTCCCAATCTATCAGGAAATAAGTCATTCCGTATGTAATGAAGCAGGGATAATGACGGAAGCCTTGGTTGAGACTATGTGGGGCTATGTGGGGACAGCCCCATAGAAGAGATCCTTTCAAGTAGATTCAGCCAGAGCATCAGTGTAATACATGATTAAAACAACACTCAAATACATTACATAATGATGGTTAAATACATGATTAGTACATTATGATGGTTAAATACATAATAATAATAATAATAATAATAATAATAATAATAATAATAATAATAATAATAATAATAATAATAATAATAATAATAATAATTAATTTTATTTATATAGGGCTTTTCAAGAACCCAAAGACGCTGACAATAAGCAAAACCCTTTCACTAACACACTACAAAAGGTTAACCCTTTCACTACCAGGTTAACACTTTGTCGTGTAGCAGTGAAAGGGTTAATACATGATGATGGTTAAATACATGATTAAACCAACACTCAAATACATGATTAATACATGATGATGGTTAAATAAATACATGATTAAACCAACACTCAAATACATGATGATGGTTAAATACATGATTAAACCAACACTCAAATACATGATTAATATATGATGGTTAAATACATGATTAATACATGATGATGGTTAAATACATGATTAATACACGATGATGGTTAAATACATGATTAAACCAACACTCAAATACATGATTAATACATGATGATGGTTAAATACATGATTAATACATGATGATGGTTAAATACATGATTAATACATGATGATGGTTAAATACATGATTAATACATGATTATGGTTAAATACATGATTAAACAACACTCTCACATGAGCACATGTACCAGCAGAGGGCAGTGCAATCCCAACAGTGGGGAGTACATGTAATTCAACTGAGAGTTTAACTACATTTTGCAGTAGCTTGCTGGTAGTTAAACTCATTTCAAATGTTCAAAGTCATTATATTGTTACTTTTTTTCTATTTTGAGGTGTAGTTGACTACTTAAACTACAAATGATGTATTTGTCTATCAAATAAAGGAACATGAACCTTGAGAGACTGCTCATGTGTCATAGCTAAAGAATTCCGCTCTGACAACTATAAAGCTGACAGGACCGTTCTTGTTCTGATCAAGTTATTAAATGGTCTAAAAAAAAGTAAAGTTCAAGATAAACAAGTTCGTATACATTTTTGGTCACGCTTTTCCTGATTATGCAAGGCACATACAATAACAAATGTTCTGTGAAGAGAGTTATTTAGTGTTGGTTCGACTGACAGGCAACTATTAAAATGACAAGTGTGCACTATAGCTTTAGCCATTAACTAAATTATATTAGATTATATTAAAATGTATTATCATTATACAGCACAACAAAAATAATGTTGGCATCCAAACAGAGTGCAAATGTAACAGTAACAGTAAAGTGCAACAGTAAAGGTGATTAAACTGGGTACAAAATATACAAATGAGTACTACCTAGTGTAGTGCTGATCAGATGTATGTACAGAGTTGTAATATAATACAATACATTACAATACAATACAGTGGTACAGGTGTAAAGACAGTATGGTAGTAGTCATACTGGCCAGCAGCGTAGCAAGAGTAGGATAGATAATATTTTATAGATAGTATCTACAGATATATGTAAAATGCCTATGTGCAGGTAAATACAGACAGGTGTGGATAGGTATATATATATGTGGAGAGAATAAATATATACAGTATATATATAGAGGGGTTATATGCAGACAAATATTACCTGAATTGAATGGTATATTACTGTATGCAGTCATGTGACTTCATTTTGTATGATATTTTGTAATAATTTTGTATTGCATATGAGGATATGATAAACATCTTTTTAAAGTAGTTTGAGCTAAGTAACTTTAGTTATGAAACTGGTTGCTTTGCTGTAGTTCAACTTCTTCCAATGTGACGTAATTGGTAGCTTGCAAAACTATGCTTTCACAGTAGCTTCCCAGAAACATATTCGCAGAAACATAATTAATGGCCATTAATAAAAAAGAAAAAATTAAAACACACACCCACCACAGACAGCCTAGTGTCCTCCAATACCCAAGTTCTGTCTACCCTCCCCGATTCACCCACCTTTCGTCTATGTCTACTCCCCCTAACTCACCCCCCCCCCCTTCCTTACTTCCCCCCTCCTCCTCCTAATTCCCCCCCTTCCCCCTCTAATTCACCCTAGAATTCTACCCAGAATCCCCTTCTCTCCCCTGTAAAGAGCCATGCCTGAGTGGACTCTGAGAGCTCACCTGGGGACACTAGGCCGGTGTCACCGCAGGGTCATCCAGCTATATACTCTGAATAAACCTTTGTTTACCGAGTCTATCTTCGACTATCTACACTCATTGATCAGGGTTCAATTCCCTCCCAGTGTCTAACACAACCACATGTTGTTACTATTAGTGGAGGAGTGTAGTATATTATTCATGATGCTATCTGCTGCTGATATCCCAGTTGTTCAGAATAACATGGATTGCACATTCACAACCCCCACCTACGGTCTCTAACTACACACCCTCAAGTTTCCTACGCTCTGCATCTGCTGGCCGCCTCAGATCCACTCCTTATATCCGAGCTCCTGGGGGGGGGGGGGTCATCAAAGCGAAGCAGGCTATTCTCGGTCGGTGGGGAACGAACTCCCCACCACAGTCAGTACTGCTGAAACCTGGCCAATTTCCCGCCGTTGACTAAAAACACACTTGTTCAAACAATATCTGATACTACAATGTACCCTACTACTATGCAACTATACTTTTACTACTACTTATCATCGCCAAAATTCCACCCCCTATGACGGCAACGGTAGTCAACTCCCAGCTCCTCCCCCTCCGGTCCTAGCTGATGGCAACTGTAGTCAAGAGTCGAGTCCGGAAATTATCTCCGTCCTCCCTCCCCCCTCCACCACCCCCTCCCCTTGGGGTGCTCTGAGACACACAGACTCAAGGTAGTTTAACATGTCTCAAGTGCACATGTTTGTATTAATTAATGATTGTGCCATTATTGCTATCAAATGTAATAATTGTGAATGATTTTCTGTAATGAGTTGTATGTGTATGTATCAAGCATCCTTGACTTCCAGGGACAACGATGTAAATAAGTCATTGGCTTTTTCGTTCCTATCCTTGACTAAAGCAAATATGTGATGTAATGATCTGTATATGTTTTGTTGTCTAAATAAAAAGCGACCTACCTACCTAATATGTGTATACTATTTGACGAACAATACCACCGACAACAATACACCCCGCTTGCTGACTTGTTGTTCACAATTTGTAAGTCGCTTTGGATAAAAGCGTGTCAGCTAAATGACTGAATGTAAATGTAAATATAAACCCCACTGCACTGCGATATCATACCCGCGCCCCTAAAAAGAGGTTTTAAGATGTCGTTTCCCAGCCTTCCACTCTAGAACAACGGCAACAGACTAGGGTTTTAAACCGGGGGTTGGTCGTTTTGGAAGTTAAGCGAAGGCTTTCCACTCCTTCAATGTGAAAATTATTTATTGCGGTCCTGCTGCAACGGCCTGAAAGTTTAATGTCTCCAGTAAAGTGGCTTCACATGCAAATGTGGGTTTGGTTGTGTGTGTTTTGCCCCTTTTTCCTCTAAAAGCTATACTGTATGAACAAGGCGCTCCAGAGTAGCTGCTTCACATGGGCTCCGCAGGCCTCACTATAAATAGACCCATTTACATTGCATTTCATGGCTGAACTGTCTCTCAATATTTCAAAGGCCCACCGGTGAATAGACTATTAATCATTTATCACGCACTTGTTCATTTAATTTTGCACATAGCATAATGCTTAGATATTACTCAATATTCACACAGTAAAATGACCCTCCCTTACCCCCCATATCCATAAAAAGAAAGTAAATTAAAATATAAAACATTTAACTCATCTGTTTTTCAAATCTGCAATATGAATGGCTAGAGAGGAGACAAAGGGACTCAAGAGTCCTGTCTGTCTGTCTGTCTGTCTGTCTGTCTGTCTGTCTGTCTGTCTGTCTGTCTGTCTGTCTGTCTGTCTGTCTGTCTGTCTGTCTGTCTGTCTGTCTGTCTGTCTGTCTGTCTGTGAGTGAGTGTGTGTGAGTGAGTGTGTGTGAGTGTGAGTTCAGGCAGCCAGGCCTGCATGTGTATCACCTGACTATGTCTCACCCTCTGTCAACACTGTTGGTCTGATTAGGCTACAGGAGAGGGGATATCTGCCATCTGTGTCTGTCAATTGTCCCTAAGAATACCATTAGACTATGAATAGGCTGAAATGAGGCACATTTGAATGAAATCTGAATATTAATGTAATGGTACAATGTATACACATTATTACCACATCAAAGCAGGCAATCATTAGGTTGGGCTGTGCTTTGAAACACCCATTTAATGGCTTGCATTGCAGGCATGATATATATATACATACGATTCTGATTTTATTTACAGTTTTTCAAATTTGAATATTGAAATTCTTAGTTCTCACTGTCACAACTAGTACATGGAACGAAGGAGTGAAGGAGATGACTGAGGGCTAGGCAGGAGTGAAGGAGATGACTGAGGGCTAGGCAGGAGTGAAGGAGATGACTGAGGGCTAGGCAGGAGTGAAGGAGATGACTGAGGACTAGGCAGGAGTGAAGGAGATGACTGAGGGCTAGGCAGGAGTGAAGGAGATGACTGAGGGCTAGGCAGGAGTGAAGGAGATGACTGAGGGCTAGGCAGGAGTGAAGGAGATGACTGAGGGCTAGGCAGGAGTGAAGGAGATGACTGAGGGCTAGGCAGGAGTGAAGGAGATGACTGAGGGCTAGGCAGGAGTGAAGGAGATGACTGAGGGCTAGGCAGGAGTGAAGGAGATGACTGAGGACTAGGAATAAGTGAAGGCGATGACATTCACAGCCCTAAACATAAAGGGGAATACTGTTCAAGTTGAAGAATTGAAGTTCATGTCGTGGTCCAGCGAAGACCAACAAACGAGTGGCCGTCCATGAACATGAACATGAAGCTCAAAGCCAGAGAATCCAGACTCATTTGTTGCATGTTAATTAATGTAATCTGCTTCATTGACAATCATTTGGAGAATGACTTTGTGGATTCATAGTGTTCAGGATTTTTCACCCAAGTGAACCGTATAATCGCTATGTAACTTTGAGCCAGAAAAATAACCATTATCTCTGCCGTGTCACAGTCGCTTTCTCCATCTTTGCCAAATGGTTCTCAGTGGAGTTGTGCTCCTGCATGACATCACCGATTAAGGGGCTGCTCTCCTATTTTTGGAACAAGTAGAATTGTGAGTAGAAACGAATGCGTAGGAACATAGGAACATATTTCAATGCTGTTATTTAGTGACATTTCCTCCTGATGTTCTGTTAATGTTTTGCATACATGTTCGAGATGACATGTTTCTCTCATTACAGTCCAACTCATTACATTCTCTTCCCGGTCAACCAGCTAAAGTCAAAGAAACTTGACAAACTAGCTACTTCAGGCTATTGACTGTTATTCACACGGCAGCCACTTGCTCTCATGTCATGCTCGGGTTGGGATTCCTGTCCCACCCTGTTCCTATAGATGAAAGGGAATCCCAACCTGAGCATGACATGAGAGTAAAATGGCCACCATGTGAATATGGTCAACTTACTCCACTCTAGAATACAGTATATATTATATTTTCAAAAACGTTGGAAAATTAAATATATACTGAATAATAATAACAATAATAATAATAATAATAATAATAATAATAATAATAATAATAATAATAATAATAATAATAATAATAATAATAATAATAATAATAATAATAATAATAATAATAATAATAATAATAATAATAGCTTCATTTTATATAGCGCCTTTCAAAAGACCCAAGATTGCTTTACATAGGGGGGGGGGGAAATAACAAAGTAACAAACATAGTGGACAGACACAACATAATCATATATGAATTCACTGAATGTAATGAGTAGGACAGTATGTCCAGCTCCTAGGCTCATTCCTCAGGGTAGAGCTGCCAACTCTTTCTTCCTGGGCAAAAGCAGTGAATCGACGTGCCTCAGATGAGATGTGCTGTTATTATGTAACAGTCTAAAAGAAAAGAGCACGACATGCCAGGCTGCTCTAAAAACGGAAAGCAGAAAGAAAAAAAAAGAAACCCCAGATCCGGCTATATTTACCATCGCCACTTCTCCTTTCTAAGAATAGCAGGAGGAGGGAGATATATTCACCCATTGGTTAGGTTTTATGCTTGCTTGCCAATGTGCCTCTCGCAGTGGTTTTCTTGGAGTGGGCAGCAGCAGCTGAGCAGCTTCCAGGCTTCATCGAGATTTTCAACAATATGCTGCTATTTCCATTTGCTGATCTTCATCAGCACCTCTTGATTGTGTCGACACGGAGTCATTGTTGAGGGTGGCTATGATTAGCTTAAAAGGGACAACAGGGAAATAACCTGCATGGCAGGAACGACCGCCCAGAGAACGAGGCTCTCTATTGGCTGACGGGTTATTCGATTCCTGCTGAGGTGGTTAATTAAGGTCCGCTAACTGGTATATTGCTTTTGACTTTGTCTGTAAAGAAAATCAAACAAACTAGGAAGTGCAATCCTTCGAGAGTCATTATTTATGAGTGGGAAATGAAGC